>NC_137129.1:8887356-9287356 GCF_949319135.1 Squalius cephalus
GACTCTGGTCACCCACTCCCATGAAACTCTGAAAACGATGCAAGTCAGTCCTCCTGTGCTCTCAGCCTACATAAATATTGTGTCTGTACATAATCAACATCTTTAAATCAACAATTTTATATCTGCCCATTGATTTAATTGGATTATGTCATTAGCAGTGACTCATGGAACTAGTTCCATAGTTTTGTACCTTTTTGTTGTTTTTTTTGGTCTGTTTTTCAACTACTTTTTTGCTTCAAAATAAAGTTTATAATATTGTAGCTGGTTGGTTTGTTTCCTTTAAAAAAAAATTATTGGTAAAATACTTCTGGAACCAGCTGAAAAAGTGGGCAGACAGGCACATCTCTTTTCTGTCTCCTGTGCTTTAACAAACACCAAACCATTTTAAGACAAGCTAGATGTGGCCTGTCCTGCCTCTGTCTGTTGTGAATGGCTGATTCTGGGGTCTTGATGCAGTTACTCTTGTTGGTGGAAGTGTAGACCAGTTCCACATCATTACATTACAGCACTGCAGATCACCTTAAACCACCCTTAAATCAATACAGAGAGTGAGGGGAAAGAACAAAGGCAGTAAAGAGAAGAGGAGGGAGGGGAAGGAAAAGGGTAGTGGTGTTTGTCAGTGGCCAATGAATGAAATCTTTCTCTGGATGGAGAGCTGAGAAGTCTTTTTATTTCTCTCTCTTGTTCTTGTACTTTCATACTCATCAGGCCCTCTGCTGGTCTACACTGATCTCTGTCATCTCCTGCATGCTTGCTTTTTTAACCATTTCCTGTTTTGGATTATGTAATGGCTCATACACTGCTTTTGTGTTTTTACACAGACATTTTTCTATTTTTTCTGAACTGTATAATAAAACTGAAGCAGCTGTTCAATAAGGGGAGGAAAAGTTATATATTATAGTATTTATTCTGTAATAATAAATATCAGTGGATTTTGTGGTCATGTAATCATGCAAGTCATGTCTGCCACTGACAGACAGAGCAAGGAATGTTGAAATGTAAGAGGTGTGTCCCAGTTTGGGGGGAATTGCAAATTACTGGAAAGGAAGATAAGGAGGAAAAAGGAAGATGAAACACTTTAACAGAACAATTACTGAAATAAAATTGCTCAAACTGAAATAAAAATAAATTTAAAACATTATACAATACGCACAGTGGTACTGTTGTAATGCTGACCTGGTTCAGTTACATTATATTGAAGCTTAATTGGGTTTTTAAACAATGGCAGAGAAGTTCAAACCCATTAAAACGCCTTTGAACCAAGAACTCTCTCTGTCTGTATTTGCTCCACACCTGCCAGTTTGAAGTGTTTATTTTAAACCACTTTCACTAGGATCTCTCTCTATCATGAGCAAGAGCTATAGACACTCACCCTTTACTCTGAGAGGCAGGTGATCGACGACCTCCGTGACAAGCACATCTTCAAATCAATGTGTATGTAAGAGTCTTTTTGTGTGTAATTGCTTTAACCCTTCCCAGAGCTTTAGTGGTCTCAACGAGGCATGGATATGGAGTCGAGAAACCAGACAGGTGCAATTAAAAGTAGATGCCTTGCTTAAATGAAAGAGTGGAAGTGAAGTGCATGTGTGTGAGGAGAGATTCAATACACTAGTATTTTCTCTCAGCTGTCATCCTGCCCATCTCCTCTAGACACAGTTGTTTCATAAAACGCATTGGCAGCATTTTAAGGGTGCCTCTGGATCGACATTCACAGGACTGTTTCGGATGGGTTTCTTTATTAGGGTGTGGACCATCCTACAATATGGTGTGGTCGGACAGCAGAATGACAGCTGCTGAAGAGAGGAACTGGAGATGGAAGGATAGAGAAAGGGGAATTCAGAGGATGGCTGCCATTAGAATCTGCTGAGATGGCTACATGCAGTCTGGAGTGTTGAATGGAGATGAGGTCATGCGTGTCATCCAATCGGAGATTGATTTTCGAGGTTGCTTTTGTGAGGTCGATGTGATCTGTGTGCCCCACTGTTAATCAAACCTTCATTCTTGCGCATTAGCACCATGCTGTTAATCGTCTAAATGACGCGTGGATGTGTGGGCAAAATAAGCCTATGTGGTCTCTGTTCCCTTTGTTTGTTGTGGTGTAAATTTAATATATGAATTTCATCATTTCAGCTTTAAGTCAAAATGAAATCAAAATTGAACCTACAGTATACACTACCATTCAAAAGTTTGGGGTTAGTAAGATTTTTCTGTGTGTGTGTGTATAAAAACTAGTACTTTTATTTAGCAATGATGCATTAGGCTAAATTGATCAATTTACTGTAAAAAACATTTACATTTTTACAGAAGATTGACTGAGCTATTTGAGATGGTCAGTTTCTTAATCTAGCGGTGTTATTTTTTCTAGTCATATGTTCATGTTTTCATAGACATGTTTTCATGTCATATTTTTATTTGTCAACATTAATTTTCGTAACAGTCTTAAAAAAATTTCATTTTCACGTCGGACGTCAGCCCCCCCCCCCCCCCCCCAAGTAGGCTACACCAGTACTCGTTTTTTGAGACCTTTTAATGATCGAAATGAGAAATTGACAAAAATGCCCATCCCTAATTGGATTCCCACATTTCACAATCCAATCAATTCCTAATGGATACAATCAATTAATTCCTGCTTTTTCATCTTAAATATCCTGTTTTGCTTGGGAAAAAATATTTTGGATTTTGATTATTTACTTTAAATGATCTGTTGTTGAGGTTCTTGATGTTGATCTTCAATGTCAATAGAATACAGATTTTCTAAAATACCTTTGCAAACTAAAACCTTGCTGTTTTGCTTAATTTACTAGAGTGAATTACTACAGTTAGCTATGGATAAAAACACAATTTAGGTTTTCAGAGTAAGAAACCTCCACAAAGACGCTTAGTGTTTGTATTGAGTTTTTCTACCATTTAAAACATAAAAGCTGCAGCTTCCCCTCAAAAAGTAGCAAGAAGAATAATAATTAATTTAATATTTTAATATTGCCCCGTTAACATTTGTTTCTCTTGCTGTTCTTTATGGTGAGTTTGTTGAGCAGGTGTCACCTGTTTGTTTCTGAGCAGACGGCTGTGCAATTGAACTCCATGGATGACTGTGAACTATGTTGAGATCGCTGGTCTCCATAAATTCCTGTAGACCGCTGGCGCTCCAGCTGCCCGCCGAGATTCTGTCACTCTAAATGTCTCTTGTCTACTGCTTGTCTTGCTTTATAAATCAACCTCTTTCTATCTTTATTTATTCTTCCACCTTGCTTTACCCGTTTCTCAGTTTTTCTGTCATTCTCTCTCTCTTCCCATCTGTCCAGATCACCCATTTTTGCGGCATTTCTCGTATTTCTTCTCTTTATAGCTGCTCAGTCTCGACAGCATACAGAAATCCCTCAATCAGGTTGGCTATTGGTGTTTCTCTTCCATCCCCAAATGGCAGGACACATCTACTGATTTGTGGGGGCTTGTCAGGGCCTGTGCCGAGTATTTGGTCTGTTCTGACCCGTCGGTGCTTTGTTCTACCCCCTGCTGTCTGCAGAAATGGGTCAGTGTCTCCAGTGTGTCCCAGGCATGTGAGTGCCAGGCTTTGAATTGGTTATTGCACAGGAAATCACGACTTATGTTACAGAGATCCTAAATAGCACCAGCAGCAGCCCAGACACACAGTTGTATGTGTGATGTGTGTGGAAGCTGTATTTCACAGTTCGCTCTCAGTGGTTTTCATCACCGGCAGCTGTTCACATTCCAAAGGACTGTTGTTTATAATCTACATTTGCTCATTCACTAATATACTGTAGACGCTTATTAATTTGTCTGGATTTGAATTGTTTGTTTGCATGTTGCAGTTTTTCATTTGCATTTGTTTTGTACAAAGCCATAATAATCCTAGGCTGGATAATAATTTTCATATTCCTACTAAAGAACAAAACTATCTTCTACGTTGATGCTCAAATACAAGTAAGCCAGAATGCCATTTCTGGTGCATATTAATACATTATAAAGATATCCTAATTGAGAACCTCACAAATCAAGCCAATTCACTTTTCAGAATTCATTTCAAAATGTTTACCCACTTAACTGGTAATTGGATACATCTTTATCAGGTTTTTCCTGGTTCAGTAATGATATTTGGTGGTGGCGAACAAACACGGTCATCCACACACATTGCACACAAGTACACACTGTACAAAGAACCCTACTCGTGTGAACTGCAAGCCAGTACTGACAATAAATGCAAATTATATTTGGTTATGTTAAATGTTGGTTACAATGAAAGGATTCGCTAACATGCAGAACTAAAGAACAAAAACTTTTGAGTGGATTCTGACTAACTTAAACACATCTGATTGGCCATTGTGTTGATGCGCTCAACAGATAGCCTATGTCTCGATTTGGCTAAAAAGCTGCAAAATCATCTTTTATGCTCTTCACTGAGTTCTTGCACAAACACTCACGGGAGCATTTTAAAGCAGCCGAATATCAGCTGAATATACTTAAGATTTGAAGTACTACAAGTGCACATTCAGAACAAATGCACTTCTTTTTCGTAAGGGTTGCCATCTTGGATGCCTATTGATTCAATGTACCATAATTTGGGATGCACCATCTAATCTATAGGATGGATGGTATGTGTACATTTAGTATGTTTTTTTACCTTCTTTTCGCACTTATAAACTCATTGGCCTTTTTATCTGTAGAGCATAAGACCATACTGCAGCTGTGGTATTATGTGTGTGTGTGTGTCTGTGTGTTTTTTCATATGCACCCTGTTATAGACTGGGCTGGGGTTGCTTGCATCAGTGCAGGACAGGTAAGCTAAATAAATCCTGATTTGGGTAGTTAGTGGACAACAAGGGGTTTCAATTCCCATGTGAGCAGCCAAGCAAACCTGCCACTTCTGAATCAGCATGATCTGACCTGCAGAAATGCTTACTTCAAAATGTACTTCTACATGGACTCATTCCACACTGGATTTTGTGGTGTGCATGCTACATTCCCTCCAGCCCGGTGAGCGTGACCTATACGTTTGTTTATGAAATATCAGTTCATCTGGATTGAAGACAGTAAGAATGCATACTCTCACGCAGGGCCCCTAATCCACAGCAATCTGCTCTGGGTGGGATTTGAGAAAAGACTTGGCTGTTTGCTCAAAAGAGATTTCGCAAAATGCCTCTGAACAGACGCCCACCCTGACAGCAGGTAGCCCGCTTAAAAAAGTGCTCATTCTGCCATGTCTAGAAGTGTTTTTATCATGCCAAGTTCTTTCCCTGAGATTATTTTCATCTCTTGTTATGAAAGTTTTTTTTTTTTTTAGTGAAGCTTGATAAGACAATCATAGAGATTTGGGTGGTCTCCACCTGGAATACCTTAGCAACCTTATAGCAACACCCAGGCAGTCACAGAAAACAGCCTAGCATCATGGCAGTGAATATTTGTAGGTCAGCATCACTGTATCAGTCTAGTTTTCCATACATATATTTTATATTATCTATTATTTTCTCTATTCTCTCTCATTACTGTTTTTCACTGTCTGTCTTAATCAGTCAGATCTTATCGACTTCATCACTACACTGTGCATGACCTACATTTAGGTGTGGCTGCATATGTCTCTCTCTCTCTCTCTCTCTCTCTCTCTCTCTCTCTCTCTCTCTCTCTCTCTCTCTCTCTCTCTCTCTCTCTCTCTCTCTCTCTCTCTCTCTCTCTCTCTCTCTCTCTCTCTCTCTCTCTCTTAGTTTTTCTCCAGCTTTCACCCCATCCCCCTCTCTTCTCTTACTGGCCATGAGAGACCTCTGCTTTTCCTGTCAATAAATTCACGTCCCATGATGCCTCTTCACCAATGAGGTTTTATCATCCTTGGCTGTCTATTTTCAATTATTTTTGCTTCCATCTTCTACTCTGTTCATTTTTGTCTTCTTGTATGAGAGAATTTGGAGCAGACATCATCGGGTTTCTTTAATGAACACTTCTTTGTCTTTGAGGACATCTTGAGTATGTGTCTATGCATATTTAATGTATATGACACAGTTACTGTCCATGTCTCATGTGTGTCTCTGAAAGGGATGTTCTAGTTAAGGTGTATATGTTGAGGATGATTGTGTTTTCATGTTGGACATTTGTGTATAGAATTAAAACCAAGCCTATTGCTCTGGGTGTGTGTATGTCTTTAAGATAAAAAAAATCACTAACGTTATATCACTTGAATCTGGCACCATACTATCAGACTGCCTATGATCCACCTTTGTGATGGTCTTGAACATGTGTTAACCTGTTCTTACAAATGTTGACGCATCAAATGTACCTTTGTATGAATTGCAGTGAAATGTGTGTGTCAGCAGTAGGGGTGTAATGGTTCTCGGTAAAAAAAAATCAAACCATTCTCCACCCACAATTCGGCACTCACTTGCACCGCGGTTTGTCAAATCTGGTGACGCATGCGCATCTGTAAATGGGTTGTTGAAAATAACAATGCGTAAAACAGACAGACAGAGTTAGGCTAATGTATGTTTCTGTCGATGGATACGCATTCTGGCTTCCCCTAAACTTTGTTTGATGCGAGTGCCGTATGCTCTAATATGACCAGTCATTTACGCCATTATCATCTTCCAGGTGCAAGCGCAGGTGAGACCTGAACAGCATTTGTTGATATCTGTGTTTAAACTAAACTCATTTAAGCCTTTCCAATTTAAACATTCAAGCGCAAGAAGACGAGAAAGAGAAATTGCGCATGCACGCACTGTGAGAAGATTGGTGTGTGCACAGAAGCGCGCACACGGAAAGCCAGTGGGGAACTATTGAGTTCTCTTTCAAGTCTTGCACCTGAAAGGACGAATTCACACAAAAATGATGTCAACATGGCCGTCTTGGCAAGTATCCTAGCTAACATAGTATGTTCTGTCTTAAGTGAACGTAAACAGTTGAGAAAGGCAATGCATGTGTATACCACTAGTGTGCAGAGCTGCATCTTTTGCTGGGGGAAGGGAGTGTTCCTCCACATTAGCTCTGGTGCAGTGTGGGAATGTAATTCCAGCTGTAGCAGAGAATATCAAAGGATATTAAAGTGTACCACACCATTACTCTTTCCCATGAGGTCTGACACCCTTGACATACTGACCTCTCTATGTACCAAGCAGAAAAAATCCCTGATGGGTTCAGTGATGCAGACAGGTTTGCCATAATGGTTTGATAGATTTTCTCCATCTGAATTTTTAATTTTAGGTTGGTCAGCATCTAGACAACATCTTTGCAACACACAGTTTAACAAACAATACTTCCATCTTGTGTGGAGGCTGTGGCTTTTTTTCCAGACAAATGAGAGGCTGTTAGTTGGTTTTGCAAGAGTTCAAGCATGTTTGCATGTGTCTGTATGTGTGTGTGTCCCTATACAACCTTTACCACTCTTCGCTGTATGCTTTTGTTGTCATTTGTAATTTAATGTAGTAATATTCTTTCGATTTACTACTCTAACATCTTTCTTTTTCTTTCTTTCTTTCATGTTGATGCTGTGCTGTTAATGCTGTGCCTCTAAATCAGGTAAGACAGATCTCTGATCCTACACAACACGTGCACTCACGGTTACGCCCTAAATGGTTTGGTGGGGAAAGCAATTCCACTGAATTGGTGGTTGGTTTGTGTTTCTGTTGTTTATAATTATTTTTGACCAATCCATTAGATCCAATTTGGTAACTCACCCATTAGACAAAAATAAAATTGGACAAAAACAAAAATTATGCTTTGCAATCTGACACATCTGTCAGTCAATGTAACATAGAAGCTTTAGGTCTTGATGTAGAGATCTTTTATGATCGATTGGTTTTGTTTTTGTTTTTTGTTTTTTTGTCTAAATGTACCACTTTTCTTTTAAACCCTTTATTCATTCATTTATTTATTTATTTATTTACTTTATTTATTTATTTATTTATTTATTATATTCACTTTTTCACTGAGACGAGTGTTATACTATTTCCTGCATTTGGATGCAAAGCTTAGTGCTATTAGTTGAGACAGTGGCACAGCTTCAGTGTTTACTCCACAGCTACCATTTTGGGGAAAAATAATTTATTTAATAATTCAAGCCATGATTTTACACATTTTATACAATGGCAATTAGCCCATATGCATATCATAAAATTTGTCTGTTTTTAGCTTATTCTGGTATTTGCCCTCTAGACCTCCATTTAGTGTGTTGTTGTAAATATGATTTTGGTGACTATATTCTGAGGGAATTAGTACATTCCTTGAAGACTTATATACTATAATATGCTAGTTTAAAGTTGGAATGAAACAGAAGAAGCGACAGATTTTGTCTTCCATTTTGTGGCGTACGTCCACAATGTATGTAGTGTAGGCTAACAGATTATTGAAAAAGAAAAAATATATAAGGCGGGGACTTGGTTATATCCGCTAGCACTCAAAAATGAATGTGATCTTGCAGTTGATTGTGGAGGGATGGGGTTTTACGCCAACTGTTGTTTTCTCCAGAAAAAATTTAAATAATGAAAAATTGAAATTAGTGCTGCACGATTAATCATATCGCAATTGCGATGTCAAGCCTACGCGATTATATGACGCAAAATGCTGCGATTTTATATTAAATAAACAAATTAGCGCTGTTAACGCAATTAACGCAGCATCTGTTAATTTTTGGCATCCTTTGGCTAGTGTTACATGATCCCGCTCTTATTCATGCAAATGCTTTTAAACCATTCATGCGCGATAAGACAAAAAAGAGCTCGCTGCCTGTGAATGTCCTGACTGTGACACACAGAAAGACTTGTGCTAATATCGTGCGTGCGCACAAAACAGCATGCCAGAATACAGTTCTCTTTCGAGCTTGAACGAACAATAACACACAATTATGCCAAAATGTCTTTTTGTCGAGTATCTTCATAACATAAGAGTAGTCTTTATGATGAACGTGAAGAGTTGTGACTCGTGAGAGAATGAGGTGCGTCCGCGCGTGTGAGATCCAGCAGCGGCTGGTCTTAAAGGGACTGTACACAGTAGCCACTAATTATATCTGTCGCTAAAGTTAATCAAAGAACAAAGGGAACAGAGAAAAACACTCACTGCTCTTGACTAAAGAACTTTTTTCTTTAGGCAGATTATCACTAATCTGTGTGTGCATTTATTTTCCTTGAGAACCAAGCAAGTTGACTCATGAAACCATTTATTATATCGCAATCGCAATATTGATCTAAATTATCGCAATATGACATTTTCCCCAAATCGTGCAGCCCTAATTTAAATAGATCGTTCCCAATAAGATCTAGCCTATAACTTGCATTTACAAAACAGACACATCCCATGTGCCATGACAAACCCTACATAGAAAAACTCTAGTTCAATACAGTGTAAATGTAATTCCACTTTATCTTTATTTATATTTGCCCATCTCTCTATTTCACTCATCCATGGGCTGTTTAATTGCATCCATGCTCTCTTTGATTATACAATGAATAATGTTTTTCTCAGTCCTTTTAGCTAATCACTGCTAATTGCTTTCAGTCATTTAAATACTAGGCCTACATGAGATTTTCATTCTCACGGGCATTAGTGACTTCTGGGTGTGCTTTTGTAAGACTGCTTTTTAAAACCACATGAATGGTGAGAATGTTAAGATGTTTTGGTTGTGAATTTTTTGACTTTTTACAATTTGTTTTGTCTGGAAAATCTCTAATGTTTTCGTCGAAAGTTCACTGATTATAATGCAAACCCCACATGGGTTTTTTTGTAGATTATGCCTCAAGTAAAAGTAGTGTTGTTGTTTTGGAGTGAGATATTTAATCTTTTAAACTATTGAACTCTAGACAGAAGGTGAAAGTAAGGGCTGTTAGATCTTTCACTACCTTTTTTACCTTCCTCCAAGATAAAAAGTAACTAAAGAGAGAGACTGCAATCAGTTGTTAGATCAGTTTGGTAGAGGAAGAATGAAAGGAAAAATATTTCAAAGTTTATTTTTTTACATTCTTGAATTAAATCACTTTGTGGGTCCTAGATATACTCTCTCATATATTGATAGAGCCAGAGAACATAATGACTATCATGAGATAGCGATAGGATTTGTTTGTTCAAGCTGAACATACAGCCCAGTATATTGATGCAAAAAATTTCCTTTGCGATTTATACACACGAAGCCTGAGTCACACAGGGAGTGCAACACATGCTCGAGCTCTGGCAGTGACATCACCTGTCTTGTGGTCAAAGTACAGTTCCTCTATCCGGCTCTAAAACACGGCACGCTCTCAGAGCTACCAGACAGCCGGCTGGTACACACACACAGGGACTTGAGTGCGAACTACAGCGATTTATAAGACATTCAAAAGAAAGGAACAGGAAGTGAGCGACTGGATTTCCCTGCTGGCTATGGATTGGTGACTTGCTGGATTCCATGGAGCCTTTAGATTTTCACAGTGGCCTCTCCCGCTTCTTTGCCTTTTAAACAAACTTGGAACAACCTCTGTTCCTTTCAGTTTCTAACCTTCCATTTCTACCCATAGAGTCCCTCTATTTTTAGTTTCTTCAGTTCTGTTTTCTCCTTTATTGCCGTGGCGAAATGAGTGCCGCGGCATCATACCGACAGTATCTTCAGGAACTCGAGGAAAAGAGAGGTTGGTTTCATTCAGTATTTTTTGTTGCTGATTGGTCGTTTGCCTTGTATAAAATATTCCACATAGTTTATACTCTCAGCCTGTTGCATGTGTTGCAGTTGTTTGTAAAGCTGTGTTTCTTTGACTGACCCCATGAGCATGGTAAGAGCTAAATTGATGGTAAACTGCAGGCAAGATTCAAATGAAGAGGTCGGCTGTTGTGCATTAGCTTGTTAACTCTGTAGTGTCTACAATGTCTGCATGCGGATACTAAGAATGGACACTAGTCCTTTGCTAAAGGAAGATTTTTGCTCCTAGACTAGCTGGTCACAGTCGGTTGGAAGCAAATGCACCAATATGTGAATCAAGGCTATTGAGATCAAAGTAAACTCACCTGTTCACCTTCCCTTAGGCACTCCAAAATATTCAAATACGTTGCTATGGTAGCTTTAAGTCAGTCACTAGTTATTAGTGATTAACTGTTTATTGAGCCATCACATTTGACGATGGTGTGGTAATTGACGCTTTGCTCGTGTCAGTGGTTGGTGTTGTCCGTCCGATAATCCTGCCCACAATAATGGCTTAGTAGCTGAGTTTATTATGTGTATGTGTGTGTGTTTTGAACAGGGCGGGTGTATTCCCCGGCAGCTGTGCTGAATGGTCATAATTTGTTTAAAGGGAGTAGTTCATCTTCAGACTTTCTCTTTCTTGCTGTGATCACTTGACAGCCACATGACTTCTTATTCATTGACACAGATATCAGAACCTATCTGTTTAAACCTTCAAATGACACCCGGCATCTTGAACATACCCTTCTAGTTTTTTTTTGCAGATGTCACCAAAGAGTTACCTTACATTTTTTATATTGTTAATTGAAGATGGTGCGGTATTTATTTCCTTTGTAATTCAATCCCAGATCATGGGGCCGACATTTGCACAGGCTTTTAGTGGATGGAATCAACCGCAAGTGTGTTGACCATATGGAGCAACAAGGGTGGGTGGGGAGGGTATTATGGACCCTAGTAATATACCTAGACAGTAACACTATTGTCTAAGGCTTGCCTGTGCCAGGCCAATCCCAAAATAATGTCGAGAAAGGTTATTCTAGATAACTTAAATTGCCAAAACAAGTTTGATCAGGTTAAGCTTCAAGGAGACTATGTTTTTAGGATACTACTGCCTAGTTAAAGTCATATAAGGTCATTAAAGATAGTGATGTGTTCTGTCTTTTGAATGATATTCAGTGTGTGTCTACACTTTTTCATTATAAGGAACCTTTTGTGCAGTGGAGAGGATCCATGGATGTTAAATGTTCTTTATGGAACCAGAGATGCCTATAAATAACCTTTAATTTTAGAGTGTAGTAGAATTAAGGTATAGATGTGGGTTGTTGTTTATGCTGGATGATGTTACAGGTTTGAGCACCTGGACAGTGTTTGAAGACAGATGGTAGATGAATGAGTTAGGGTGTAAGTGTAGTTAAGAACAGCAGGTATGTGCGTCTGGTAGTGTTTGTCTCTTGAAATCTGGTCACTGAGGCTTGACTTGCTGTGCCGTCTCCCCCCAGAACTATAATCCAGCTAACCCTGATTAGGCTCAATACCCCTCAACACTGGCTCAGACTCTGCAAGCTCACCACCAAGCCACAGACAGTCCATCCTCTAACACACTTGCACACATTTCTCACTTAGGTCTTTACTGTTGTGCCCTTTAGGCTTCTTAAAAACAGATTGCATTCTTCAACTGAGATTCAGGCAGTACACTTGAGTCCATATTCAGCATTTATTCATCAAAATACATGCCCCACTTCTTAGGCATGTATACAGTCAGACAGCTGGCAGAGAACAATAGCTTTGCACCATCCAACTCCCCATCTGTGCAAACATACGATTTATTACATACTGCAAAGCTTTGTAAAGCTGTCCCATAAATGTCAACGTGAGCCTTAGGCGCTCACAAATTTCAGACATAATGTTTGAAGAATTGGAATGTGTAAGATCTGTTTTGAGGATGTAAAAGGTCGGATCAGTTTGAAATAAGGATGCAGAGAATTGGAATTTGGGAATTTTTTTTTATCCCTTTCTATTAATTTTTTTCAGAAATGCATTTAAAAATGCAAGTCAGGTGATGCAACTGTCATGTGAATAAATAGGAAAAAATATATAATTCATCAAGTCGTATATTAGATTTTTTTTTTTTTTTCCCTTTTCCTTTCTTTTTAAAGATTTTTAGCATTTTTTTGTTGTTGTTCTTAATCTAGATATTTTTCTTTATCATGGACACTTTTATTTCCAAAACGGCAACTTTATAATTCTCATTTGTCAGTACTTGTAGAGTGAGTTCAAAGTTAAAGTTTTTTAAACTTTTGGTTGCATGACCGAGCATCACTTTGCGAAAGACCATTCAAATTGCAGAATGGAATTTCAGGGGATAATTTCCTGTTTTTGTTTGACTGGTAAGGGTTTTTCTGTGCCTGATGCTGACATCTATATTTGGAAACAAACTGTGCACTCTGTCCTGACTCCTGCCTAGTGGGCAGGTTATTGACTAATGGAAATCATCTCAAAATAGCAAACATTGGTTGATCCATTAGATAACCATCTATGTGAGCCAACCTGCAACGTTGGTAATTAGGTTACTACTTGACCTCATATCACATCCTGCTACAGCCCCCTCAGTATTGTCTCGTGTAAGTCTGTCACGCATGCGGAATCTACAGAAGTGCTGGCTGTAATTGCAGGCTTCTGACTGTTTCAAGTAAACCCCTTTGCCCACGAGTGCTCTGGTGTTACTGATCAGCAAACTATTAGCCCTGATGGGTTTCCTACCCTTGATTTATATCACATACCATAACGAGCCTCTGATCTGCCACCAGACCTCACGGCCAACCAAATGTACTCACACGACCTCCCTGCCATTGTCACTTGCTCTGTGCCGGAGTGCCTGGCCTGGATCATGTTAGTTACATTAAGAGTTGTAAAATAGCAGGTAATTTGATTTAACGGATACACCACTGGTGGCTGAGGGATGATTTCCTGTTCATCTCTCACTGGCTAATTCTACGATGTTACAGTTCAGGTTTTTCCCTCTTTTTGTTTTGTTTTGCCCATAGAGCAAAGTTCAGACTAGTTTGTTTGCTTGTGAGTGCATGCTTGTGTAATTATGTTTGTGTCCATGTAAATTATTATATATTATATAGATTACAGATTATATAGTTGGATTATTTATTTGCTTAATTGATATATTCATATAAAAATATATAAGTACTCTGCATTGCGGTTACAATTGTTACAACAAATAACAAGTGTCAGTTATGTAAAACATAAAACCTAGATTAAATTTAACAACAAATTTTGTTTCGATCCAAAAGATTGTGCCCCCTTTTTCATTTGGCATTCATCAGCATGCTCCAGTTTGAAGTTTGACAATTTCAGTAACATTTAATGGCTTTTTAATCAGTTTTCACCATCTTAAAATTGTCACTAGTGAAGGTACTCTGTTCACAATGAAAAGTGCTACGTATACATAATTCATTTTTTTATTTTTTTTATTTACTAGTATTATTAGTAGTATATTATTTACCGCCCTAGCGGAGATGCTCATACTGTAAGTCACGAAGGAGTCCTCTAGTATGGTAGTGCGCACAGGCCGAGGCAGTGACAGAGATAAGCACTCTGCATATCTCCTGTGGGCCAGCTGGGTGTGGCAGACCCAGATGAGAAACCAACTTCAAAACAGCAACAACACAGCCTGTGGAATAATGCTAATGCTAAAAACGTTATTAAACGGTCCTGTCATGCCCTCTGTGGGAATGTCCTAAATTTGGCTTAACTGTACAGTTCAGTGCTGATTCTGTTGCCATGTTGTATCAATGTTATTTAAGTTGATCCTTTTTAAAGTGTGTTTTTCATTACCTTTCTCATATATCAAATCAATTTTTGTGTCAATAATTTACACTTTTAAAATATTTAAATAGAAAACAGTTATTTTATATTGCAATAACATTATATATTACTACTTTTATGGTACTTTTGATCAAAAAGCTTGAGTGATGAGCATAAGAGACTTCTTTTTGAAACATTAAAAAAAATTACCAACCCCAAACTTTTGAACAATGGTGAATAAAATGAAACCAAATGACCAATTTAACTAGACAATGTAGTTTTTTCACTAGTTTTTTTTGATGAGGCAATGTAGTTTTTTACTCCTCATACTATGTGGACCATACCTAACTGCTCTGAATAGCAGCACAATGTTACATGGGTCAGATACAAAAGTCATGTTGTCATACCATGGTACCTTTTTTTTTATACTGCTGTGCTTTTTATTACCAGAATGCACAGCTCTGTTAGATAGTATCTTGTCATATAGTGGTGAACCGCGCTCACTTAAGGTTCCGAGACCAAGTTATGCGACTGGTTGCTGTCTCCATAATCATAGAGGATAATCAGAGAGTAATTATGGCTGTAGAGATTTTGGTGGGAAGATCTATTGTTTCAGGCCCGTGATATGTGTTTTGTGTAGGAGTTCCCAGCAGTCCCCTGAGTCTTGCTCATTTTCATTCTGCAACTCTGTTCCTCCCCTACTGACTCAAACGAGACATTAGTGATAGTGACTCCTCACGCGAACATTTCTCTCTGCTAGTCCTCCCATGTTTCAGCTCGGGGGCTTTGATATGGTTTCAGAACCTGTCATTTCCTTTTCATACCAGTCGTTGTTGTTTTTAGATGCATTTTTTCTAAATTATAGATCAGTTCTGCTTGGTTGTATTTGAGAAGATTTAAGCTTGTTGCATGTGTTTTGCTTAAATTAATCAGATATAATAATTTTAGAAGGTCACCTGATGGACGTTATCTTGCATTTTGTTGTGGCTTATGTATTTAATAACCTTTTTAAGGGAGCTAATTTCATATCAGTTTTCGTCAATAAAAACATGTTTATAATACCACAACATACCTTTGACCTTCTGGCTTACACAATTGTATTCTGTTTCTGTTTCATATTGATTCTCCACTTTGACATCTCTCTGTATCTCAAACTAAACCACTTATAGAACCATCAAGTGATACCGGTTGATGTTTATTGCACAATTAACTTTCTCAGGCTTTCATTATGGTGGGAGATTGATAAGTTCTTATTTGCCAATTGATTTGTCATAAAACAATTTCAATCGAAAATTGTACTTGGTTTTTTGTTTTTATTCTGGCGTTCAATTTAAACACCTATTTAACTTTGAATTTCTTCAAGAATATATGAGTCATGTCTGTGCAAAACTCACTGGCACAACAAAAAGGTGTTATTGATGGTTGCTAAGGTATCCTGAGTGGTTTTAGCTTCTGAAAAACCCCTAACCTTAAGTATTTGGCAATAATGCCTTCAGTCTGAATTGAAATGTAACAGTTGAGCTTAGTGGCATTGTGCAGCCATTGATGCAGAAAGATAGAGATAGTGTCATGAAGATAAGCGGACAACACAGCAATGCGGAGAAACAGTCACTTTAATAGTTGCTTGAAGGTGATAACAGAACCTGAAGCAGTCACAAAAGGGAACAGAAAACCACTCGAAGTAGTTCTTGAAACTAAGAGTCTTAATAAAGCAGCAAAAATATAGAACAGAGGATTCTCAGGGTGTGGCAACACCGGTAGGTCTCTCCGACGGACTGGTAGAGTTCGCAAGGGTTAGCAGGTGTTCTGGAGCAACTCACACTCAGGACAGGACAAGCAGGCAGCGAATATCTCTGGCCCGGGGTGGAAACACAGTATTCAGGACCACACGACAAGACTGGGACACGACAGGAACAAGGGTCAGTCAACCATAAAGATAACTCTGATAAATTCAATACTCAAGCGAAGTCAGATAGAAAGAAGAGCGGGTATATAGAGAAGTAATCAGTATGAAAGGAGAGACAGGTGGTGAGAGAGATAGGTAAGGGAGGACGGTAAGGAGCCTCAGCTGAATAACATGATTAGATAGTAGAGGTGTGTGCGTAAGAGTAAATGAGTGTTAATGGCCAGCGTATGTGAGAGCGTGTGTGTGTGTGTGTGTGTGTGTGTGTGTGCGCGTGAAAGAGAGAGTGAATGAAAGCACCCAAATCATGACAGTGCCCCCCCTCCAACAGCGCCTCCTGGCGCCACAGAGGAGGAGGACTGGCGGGACCGGAGGAAGTCATCAATAAGTGACTGATCCAGGATATCCCGGGATGGTACCCAGCACCTCTCCTCCGGCCCATAACCCTCCCAGTCCACTAAGAACTGCCGACCTCGACCCCGGCGTCGAACATCCAGCAACCTGCGAACAGTGTAAACAGGGGTTCCCTCAACACGAACAGGAGGCGTAATAACGTGAGGAGAAGAGCGAACAGCGGGCTTAATTCGTGAGACGTGAAAGACCGGGTGGATACGGCGCAGGTATCGAGGGAGCTTTAACTGGAGCGCGACCGGACTAAGAATCTTAGAAATGCGGAAAGGTCCGATAAATCGAGGAGCGAGTTTACGTGACACGGACTGAAGAGGAAGGTCGGCCGAAGAGAGCCAGACCTTCTGCCCGCAACGATACTTAGGGCTCTTAATGCGGTGACGATTAGCTGCCCTACGAGTCTGTTTCCGAGACCGACAGAGTGCTGACCTGATCCTTAACCATGTGCGCTTACAACGACTAACGAATTCTTGAACGGACGGTACCCTGGACTCCGCCTCCTGAGAGGGAAAAAGGGGAGGTTGGTAACCGAGGCTGGCCTGAAAAGGGGACAACCCCGTGGCGGAGGAGGGCAGGGAATTATGCGCGTACTCGGCCCAGGGAAGTTGCTCAGCCCAGGACGCAGGGTTCCGAAACGCCAGGGCGCGCAAAATACGACCAATGGATTGATTAGCGCGTTCAGCCTGCCCATTAGTCTGCGGATGAAAACCTGATGAGAGACTGACAGAAGCCCCAATAGACTTGCAAAATTCTTTCCAAAATAGCGCAGTGAATTGGGGACCTCTGTCCGACACGACATCCGAGGGAAGACCGTGGAGCCTGAAAACGTGTTCCACCAATAACTGTGCGGTCTCCTTAGCGGAAGGTAGTTTTGGAAGCGGAATGAAGTGTGCGGTCTTAGAAAAACGGTCAATAATGGTCAAAATAACCGTATTCCCTAAAGACGCGGGGAGACCCGTAATGAAATCAAGCGCGATATGCGACCACGGCCGAGAAGGAACTGGTAAAGGTCTCAAGAGCCCAGCTGGTGGGGTGTTACTCGACTTGATCTGAGCGCAATCAGAGCAAGCCGCAATAAAGCGCCGCGTATCACGTTCGCAGGTGGGCCACCAAAATCGCTGGCGAACGGAAGCTAACGTGCCCCTAACGCCGGGATGGGCAATGAATTTGGATGAATGGGCCCACTGCAAAACCGCACGGCGGGCAGAGACCGGTACAAACAGGCGATCACGAGGGCACGAACGAGGGGTAACGACTTGGGCCAACGCGCGCTTGACAATTCGCTCGATGCCCCAAATAGCGGCGCCTATCACGCGTTCCGAGGGAATAATGGGAACCTCAGGCTGAATCTCCACGTTGGGATCGTAAAGTCGAGAAAGAGCGTCAGGCTTAACATTCTTGGAACCCGGACGAAACGAGATGGTAAAATCAAACCGGGTAAAGAATAATGCCCAACGAGCTTGCCGAGCGTTAAGGCGTTTGGCCGAACGAATATATTCAAGGTTTCGATGATCCGTCCAAACGACAAACGGAACCGAAGTGCCCTCTAACCACTGACGCCATTCCTCGAGAGCGAGACGCACTGCAAGCAATTCGCGGTTTCCCACATCATAGTTGCGCTCAGACGAAGACAACTAGTGTGAAAAAAACGCGCACGGATGAACCCTATCATCCTCGACCGAGCGCTGAGAGAGGATGGCTCCGACCCCCACCTCGGAAGCATCCACCTCAACTATGAATTGTCTCGAGACGTCGGGGTAAAGTAGGATAGGCGCAGACGTGAACAAAGACTTCAAACGGTCAAATGCGCTCTGGGCTGAACTTGACCACATAAACCGGGCTTTAGATGAGGTTAAAGAGGTCAAAGGTGCAACGATCTGGCTATAATTGCAAATGAAACGACGGTAAAAATTAGCGAATCCCAGGAAACGTTGAAGCGCAACACGGGAATCAGGTACTGGCCACCCGGTGACGGCTTTGACCTTGTCCAGGTCCATGCTAATCCCCTCGGAAGAAATTACCGAACCCAAAAAGGAGATGGAATTAGCATGAAACCTGCATTTCTCTGCCTTAACAAAAAGTCTGTTCTCTAAAAGACGCTGTAAGACCCGCCGAACGTGTTGAACATGAATCTCCATGGAGGGAGAAAAAATAAGAATGTCGTCCAAATATACGAAGACGAATACATTCAACATATCTCTGAGTACGTCGTTGACCAACGCCTGAAAGACGGCCGGAGCGTTGACCAACCCGAACGGAAGGACCCGATACTCGAAGTGCCCCAGGGGGGTATTAAAAGCCGTCTTCCATTCATCCCCCTCTTTAATGCGGATCAAATGGTAGGCATTACGAAGATCGAGTTTAGTAAAGATCCTTGCGCCCTGCAAAACCTCGAAGGCTGAAGACATAAGAGGCAAGGGATACCGGTTCTTAATGGTTATGTCATTCAGCCCCCGATAGTCTATGCAAGGACGCAAGGATCCATCCTTCTTCTTCACGAAGAAAAACCCCGCCCCAGCCGGTGACGTCGAAGGAACAATCGTACCCGCGTCTAGACATTCCGACAGATACCTTTCAAGAGCTTCGCGCTCGGGCGCAGATAACGAATAGAGACGTCCGCGAGGGGGGGTGCTACCGGGGACGAGGTCAATAGCGCAGTCATAAGGACGATGAGGAGGAAGAGAGGCGGCACGAGCCCGACTGAACACCATCCCGAGATCCTGGTATTCCTCCGGAACCCCGGACAAATCCCCGGGTTCCTCCTGAAAAACAGAGACAGAGGAGACAGAAGGTGGGGCAGACGTTAAACAATTAACATGACACGAAACATTCCATGAAACAACAGAATTCTTACACCAATTAATCTGAGGATTATGCTTTATAAGCCAAGGATGACCTAACACAACAGGGTGAAAAGGAGAACTAAAAACAAGTAGTGAGATGGTCTCACGATGGTTACCAGAAACCGTGAGTGTCAGAGGGATGGTTTCTTGTCTTACTCTGGGAAGAGAACTTCCATCGAGAGAGTACAGGGGCGTGGCTCCCTCCAGCTCTCTGAGCGAGATACCTTGTGCGCGCGCCCAAGCCTCATCGATAAAACTCCCCTCCGCGCCAGAGTCAATGAGAGCCTTACAGGTAGTCGAAGACCCCGGCCACCGCAGATGAACCTCAAAGGTGGTGTAGGAACGTGGTGGAGAGTCCAGAGAAGTTGCGCTCGCCAGTAGCCCTCCCTTTACCGGCGAGCGGAGGCTTTTAACGGACAGGTCGAAGCGAAGTGGGCAGCAGAAGCGCAGTAGAGGCAAAGGCGGTTGACTATTCTTCGCTCCCTCTCCTGGGACGAGATACGGATATTCCCCAGCTGCATGGGCTCTGTCTCGACCTCTACGGCGGGAATAATAGTGGAAGTCGATGAAGCCAGAAGAGAAGACTCCATACCTCTGGCTCTGCGCCGTAATTCAAACCGCTTCTCGATGCGAATGGCCAGCTCGATAAGCGCATCCAGACGGTTGGGAACCTCCCGAGCCAACACCTCATCCTTAACCTGAGCGTTGAGGCCTTCGAGAAAGCGGGAAAGCAATGCGGGTTCGTTCCATCCGCAAGTGGTGGCGAGAGTGCGGAACTCGATAGAAAAGTCCGCCACCGAGCGTCTTCCCTGCCGGAGCGTAGATAGCAAACGGGCAGCCTCCTCCCCGTAAACCGAACGATCGAAAACCTTTATCATCTCCTCCTTGAAGAGTTGGAAACATTCGGTGCACTCCCCTGCTGCCTCCCAGACCGCCGTGGCCCATTCGCGTGCCCTCCCGGAGAGAAGAGAAATGACGTAGGCGATGCGGGACCGGTCTCTGGCATAAGTAGTCGGCTGGAGAGAAAACACTACCTCGCATTGAGTTAGGAAAGCTCTGCATTGGGTTGGCTCACCAGTATAGTTTGGCGGATTATTGATGCGCGGCTCGGACGCGCTTGGCGAGCCTGGAGAGGCAGGTGGATTATGTCGAAGGTGGTGGAGCTGCTGAGTAAGGTCGTTGACCTGAACCGCCAACTGATCGACGGCATGACGAGTCAAGGAGAGCTCCTGCTCATGTCTACCCAGCATCACGCCTTGGAGCTCGACTGCAGAAAGTACCGGGTTCTCCGCTGCTGGGTCCGAAGGCTGGCTTGAGTATTCTGTCATGAAGATAAGCGGACAACACAGCAATGCGGAGAAACAGTCACTTTAATAGTTGCTTGAAGGTGATAACAGAACCTGAAGCAGTCACAAAAGGGAACAGAAAACCACTCGAAGTAGTTCTTGAAACTAAGAGTCTTAATAAAGCAGCAAAAATATAGAACAGAGGATTCTCAGGGTGTGGCAACACCGGTAGGTCTCTCCGACGGACTGGTAGAGTTCGCAAGGGTTAGCAGGTGTTCTGGAGCAACTCACACTCAGGACAGGACAAGCAGGCAGCGAATATCTCTGGCCCGGGGTGGAAACACAGTATTCAGGACCACACGACAAGACTGGGACACGACAGGAACAAGGGTCAGTCAACCATAAAGATAACTCTGATAAATTCAATACTCAAGCGAAGTCAGATAGAAAGAAGAGCGGGTATATAGAGAAGTAATCAGTATGAAAGGAGAGACAGGTGGTGAGAGAGATAGGTAAGGGAGGACGGTAAGGAGCCTCAGCTGAATAACATGATTAGATAGTAGAGGTGTGTGCGTAAGAGTAAATGAGTGTTAATGGCCAGCGTATGTGAGAGCGTGTGTGTGTGTGTGTGTGTGTGTGTGTGTGTGCGCGTGAAAGAGAGAGTGAATGAAAGCACCCAAATCATGACAGATAGCCTAGATGTAGCACCTTTCATTTGAAGAGGAGCAAAAGACTGATGATCAGCTATCACCAATCTATCATCCTTCCCTTCTTGTCAAGTAGAATTATAGCTTTGGATAGCAGCTTTATCATGGAAATGATAATACTTGTGCTGTTATAAAACCTAGGCAGCATTGTAAGGTATCATTGTTCGTTTTCAAAAATGCATCTTATTGTGAACAATTAAGCCATGCATAATATGTTTCTTTTCTTTTTTCTTTTTTAATTTTTTTTAACACAGTGTTATCAAACTCGATCTTCTGGTGAAACGATAGATTGCTCTCTGGTGACATACACCAGACTTCTCTAGTCATTTAGTCCAGTTAAACCCTAAAGGTCCTTGCACACACTGAGTCTGAAATTTTCCTCTGTTTTTTTTTCTGAAATGTCAAAACACATCTCAAAATGCTTGCTACGGATACGAAAAATGCAGAAAATCGAACCGGATCAAATTTTTTTTTATGATGGACGAAAGTTTCAGAGGCAGTGTTTAAATGTGTTTGACACAACGGGAGGTCGTATTTATTTTTTAACGTGTGAAAATTTCAGACGAGAATTTCGGACTCAGTGTGCAAGGACCTTAACCCTTTCTTAAAATCGACCTCAAGCTCACATTCAGATCTGCCTCCATCCAATAAACAACCGATGGAAAGAACTAGTCCAGGAATTTCTGATTATCTGTTTCACCTCAGATGTATGTCACAATACAGGAGATATATCGCTACTTCTATTACATCACAACATAAAAAACATTTGGATGTCACACTCCCTCTGATTTCTGGAGGGCTCTTCTTGCAGCAGCGTGGGAAAAATTGTATTACTTGGGAAAATACCAGTAAATCATTGCAGATATGCCTTGCCAGTGGGTTTATTTTGCTTGCTTGTGTGTAAAAAGGGAGAGAAAGTAAGTGGCAAATGTGAATAAAATATACTGAGAGTGAACATTAAACCAGGAAATCGTGCTGCATAAGAGAGATTTGTTAAATATTGACAGTTTCTTGTAATGTAAACAGGTGGATAAACTGGAGGACAGCTTACATTGGCCTCCTGAAGGGTGGGTGTGTGTGTGTGTGTGTGTGCTTTTACATTCATGCATATTTGTTTGTTTCTTCTGTACTAGTTGTGGCCTGTTGATCAGATGAATGGATGCTGGGGCCCCATGCTTCTCTTTTTCAGTTTCCCTCTTATGGCCCCAAAATCTCACCTAATTCTCTTTTCTCTCACCATTTTCACCTCTATTCCTTTGGCGTTTAATTTAAACATTTATTTACTATTGAATTTTATTTAAGAAAATGTGAGTGGTGTCTGTGCAAAACTCACTGGCACAACATTAAGGTGTTGTGGATGGTTGCTAAGTTATCCCGTGTGGTTTTAGCCTCAGAAAAAACCCTAACCATAAGTATGCTCAATACGTTTTTCATCTTAACTTTTGCAAAGATCATGATGGATGATTTAATTTTGATACTGACAGCACATACAATTAAAACACGCCATAACCGCTTCTCTTGTTTTTAGCTTCTATAATCTTCGTCTTTTCCCCTCTTTGCCCTCAATCTCTCCTGTCCTTTATAGTTAGGCAGTGTGGTACACTTCAAACAAGCCGAAGCCCTCAAGGGTCCCGTCCTTCTCAGTGAGGCTTGGGCTTCAGGCCCATAGTGGCTCGTTAAAAACGGATTACCTTTCCTTAATGAAGCAGCTGCGGTCAGACTCGTTAGAAAAGCGACTGGTCATTTGATGCATTGTCGATTTAAGAAAACGTGCATTTATACTGTTTGACAACATTTAGACCTCCTTACCATTTACCTTTTTCTTTCAAGGAAAATCTGCCTAGTTTGAATAGTTTTATCCATCCTAATGGAACCCCATGAGCATGACTAACATCATACACACACAGACACGCATGCTGATGGACACAAGGCCTTTCTTCTTGTTGAAGTGGACGCTCTTGGTGGCCCTTTCCCATGGTACAGTGCATGACTGGCTGCACTGAGCACACACAAAGCTTAGCTGTGAAACTCTTCATGCTAAATGCTTCCCGCTCTGCACCATTCCACATCCCAGTGAAACCCGTCTCAAACACAGCATTCTGTTTGAGAATAGGCACAAGTTCCTGCTTACTTGGAGGTTTCAGCAATGATCAGTCATGAACACCATAATTGCATGACTTGATTTCAAAAAAAAAAAAATTATATATTGCTTTTTGCGATCTGATTTGGGACATCCGTAAAGCCCAAAGTATACTTAAGTTTTGACGTGTGAACACAGCCTTTCAAAGATTTCCCCACTTGTTTAAACTAGAATTGGGTGTGTTTTTTTACACTTTGTCAGCACCTTGTCAGTAGCCTGGTTAAAACCAGACCATCTCAGTAGTAACTGAGTTATGGTCTGGCAAAGCTTCATTAATAACTCATTTCCAAAGGGGCGTCACCAACGGACGTCGCTCAAATGCCTCTGGGCGCAATTGGATAGACCTAAAACCAATCAGAGCGATCGTCATCATGTAAAGCCATATGCTGCGTCCCAATTCGGTTAGTTACACTACGCCATAAAAGTATGTACTCTTTTTGTGAAGAAAAGGTATTTACTTTTGAATGTGTAGCAAAAAAGTTGGCAAGCTTTGGGACATACTACTTCATCATCTTTATCAGACGGATCTGTCGCGTGCATCCTGTCACGTAAACTGCCCTGTCAATCATCTTGTCACAGTTAAAATCCTCTATTAAATCTAATTTAATTTCCTACCGTTTTGGAGAGAAATGTAGTAGCACGTTCATCTGCCAGTGGGTCTTTCATGGAGACTGTCCTCATGTGTTTGCAATTTGAATATAATAATGCATTTAAAAGTTGGTGCGCTTCACCAACGGACGTCGCTCAAATGCCGCTGGGCGCAATTGGATAGACCTAAAACCAATCAGAGCGATCGTCATCGTGTAAAGCCCGCCTCAACGTTTCTGATTGGTGCCTCGATTTGGACAGATTAGAAATCGGCTTGAATGGGCTCTTTGCCAGACTACTTGCAGAGCAAATCTAAATTTGCCGGAACTTTGTCTGGGTTTTCCCATGCTACCTTGTCAGTGCTATTGTTGTTGCCATCTCCAGTAATTTGTCCAATTTATTTTATTTTTTAAATTCATGGTGACCCATGAGCTGATCGTACAGGGTAATTAGGGTTTGAAAAATTGGGCTATGGCCGTACAATATGCGCATACTTTTGCTGATGATGAAATTTACTTAATGCATACCCTAATGTACATACAAAAACTGAAGTATATTTAGGGGTTTAATTCATATCCCTAATTTCAGTATTATCTCTCCAAATTTTGCCCCGTACTTTTACCTAGTTTGGCCATATTTATGGCATAAAACAACACTAACCGTCTCACCTTTACTTTTGAAAACGTTTTGGCAAAGTTGAGGTCAATGATTGTCAACTTTTCCAAGTTCCCTCCACTGGAGGAGATGATTAACTGGACTTTGTGGTAGATGTCTCTTTTGGCACCACACAAGGACATAGTGGTCTTTTATGAGGGGTCGAGTGGGTGACAGAGGGCAAGGCCGATACCTAATTTACGGGTTGCCATGGTGATGACAGGAGCCGGGGGAAAATGAAGGTGTTGGTAACGTTCTTTCTTTCTGTGTTGTATTTGTGTATCCTCCCTACATTCCACCCCTTCTTTTTATCTTCTCTGTCTTTCTTTCTTTCCCCGGTCTCTGTCCTTTCCAATTCCTGACCTCTTCTTGAAATTTGTCTCTCTCACGACCTTCTTTCTCTCCATATCCCTTCCCCCACTCCCCCCTTCAATTCTTTTCCCACTATTAACCTGTGATTAAGTAAGCCTGTCATCAGCTCTGGAGGTTTGGCTTCTGGGTGAAAGAGAGGGATGAGAGACTTGCGCTCTTTCTCCACAGAGGTGTGAGAATAAATCTTTTCTTTATTTCCCCACCTCATTCCTACCGTGTGGACTGTCTCTCTGTGTTTGCCTAATGACTCTGTGCTTCACTTCCTGGCTGCTGTATCAAAGTGGCTCAATAAAAAGGACCTTTTAAAACTGCATTGAACTGAGTCCA
Source organism: Squalius cephalus (assembly GCF_949319135.1). Lineage (NCBI taxonomy): Eukaryota > Metazoa > Chordata > Actinopteri > Cypriniformes > Leuciscidae > Squalius > Squalius cephalus. The sequence continues at coordinate 8,913,040 of NC_137129.1, forward strand.
GGCAGCTCAGGCATCGCCTCTGACGCAGCCATGGTGTCAGTGTCCACACACACCGACACACAAACTCAGTTCGTCTCTTGGGTTCAATGACTTCATGGAAGATGAACTTTAAAGACGAACTCTGTGTTGACAGTTAATGAAAGGGTGACCCCTCAAACTGACGCGGTGATAGTTAGCTAGGTTTATTTATGGTGGTCCATTCGCATTTGTCTAAGAGGCCCTATCCTGGCATGAGCTTAGTTTGTATCTGTCACAGCACCGGCTCTGCATGGTCCACCTGGTGGTCACACTTGGATTTCTTTTTCACCCATTTCATGTCCTGTGCATTCATTTCATGCATTGAATATTCTCTTTCGTATAAAATCTCAAAAACATTATATTTTATATGCAAGTAGTGAAAGTTATCGGGAAAAAATAAAATAATATATAATTTTTTTTTTATTTTTTTTTTTTATTATTTTTAAATATAAAAAATGCTTTTTTTTTTGCAATCAAATGCAATCAAAATAATTGTCCCTGTAAAGGTTCCACAGGGCTGCTTCATGCATGCAATATTTAGAGTCTACTCAGACTGTCTGTACAAAATGTTTTTGTAGATGGGCTGAGAGATGAGATTAAACCTGCGTTAAGCTTCGCCTCTTTCAGTTGTATTTGTTTGTGTGGAAGCATGTGTGCTGTCTGCTGTGTGTGTGTGTAGTATCCTTACATCAACCCTTGTCTTAAGTCAGTCTGCAGCTCAGTTTGATGTAATCTTTTAATGGCACCTAAAGACATATTTAAACAGGGATGGGTTACACGTGTTTAGTGCTATCCGTTCACCTTGTCAAGACATGCATGCTCTACCTGTTACTCTTCAGCAAGCCAGTCAGTATCGAGAACTTTATTTGGAATAAAAAGAGTTTGAAATCCTATTTGTTTATTTGGTTGGTATTTGTGAAACTTTAAAGTGTGTTAATTAGGCTTATCTCTTTAAATTCCAGATGAATAGTTCTGCAGTTTCATGATGAGTGTCAGTTTCACCCGAGTTTCTGTGTTGCTTCACCTGTCCCATGTTTGGCAGATTACTGACATCTGTCGTCATTTTCAGGCGGGTGAAAAGTAACAGATCTGAGACCAGTTGAGAGCAGTGATGTTACTTGTTAAGTGTGACTGTTGTTGGCATTAGAAGTGGCAGTACAGCCTTTGGATTAATAATGAGAGAGTTGGGCCATGTGCCTTCACATGCTTGACTGTTACCACACTGCCCCCTCTCATCATTTCTTAGTATTACAGTCAACTGCCAGCATTATGAGGACATTATTTATTAGCTAAGTTTGTGTATTTAGAGGTTTGTTGTGTTCAGACGTTCTTTAAAAGGTGACCAGAAATAAAGTTTCTGTCATTATTTACTCTCAATAATGATCTTTCAGAACATGAACCACTTATTCTTATTTATTTTTTATAGCGCTTTTTTATATTAGCTTTACAGATAATTATGATACTAATGTTTATAATATCGTTGTATATTCATGCCTTTTACTCGCATTTAGCAGATTGTGCGATGTTATAGTTTACATTTTGCTATAGCCTATATTTATTGTTTAATGTAAGTGTCCTTTAAAGGGGGGGGTACAATGGTGTTTCATGTATTCAGAGTTGTTTACAGTGTTAAAGAGATAGATTCTCATGCTAAACATGGGCAAAGTTTTAAAAAAATATTTTGGACGAATAACGGAGAATTTCTATGCTGAAAATCTTACTTCCGGGTTGGTACAAGTTTCGGCTGGTTTTTTTTAGATCGTGGATCTAATGACGTAGATCAGAGTGCAACTCCTTATATGAGCATTTATCTCGGAAAAGCTCGCCCGCGAGCACGTCGACTAGAGGAGAGCGAGACCGCGCACATCAACGCGCTTCAACAGGAAATCATCGGCAGCGCTGCATAGGATTTGTTCAAGAATGTCTCCAAAAAAGTGTGTATTTGGATGTGAGGGAAAGCTTACCGTGTTCAGTTTTCCAAAGAACCCAGTGTTACAGGAACAGTGGATGCAGTTTGTTTTTCCGGGGCAGCAACGGAGTGTAGGAAGTGCGGTTGTGTGTTCTGGTCGTTTCAGTGACGAATGTTTTATTAACAAGGCTCAGGTCGACGCTGGATTTGCAAATCGTTTGCTATTAAAACGTGGAGCGGTCCCAGTGATAAAAGACCCCATTCATGTAAGTACAACTGGATCAGATTTCTGTCTTTTGCTGGAAATCAAGCACTACCGCTTGACTCTATAGCTCCGCCTCCAGGACCTCGGCTTTTTCCGGAGAGAATCGGAAAGCTGTATTTTTCTTTTCTAAATATAATAAAACTAAACTCTTTTTTGAGATATTAAGGATGCACTACTACTCTATAGGTACTCAAGATTAACATGAGATTAGGTGAAACTGTGCATGTTATGTACCCTTTAAGTTAGTTGGTAAAGTTGGATTTACTTAAATACTTATACTGATAAACTAGTGCTGTTACAGGAAAATAATGCTGGCTGTGACGGGAGCCATATTGTTCATGAATGTGCTTGATCACAGCGGTATTTCTTCCGCCTTCTCCATACACCCTGCCTTTTGTTTGCGGTCAGCACATTTCCTGTGACCTTGGGTTTGATTTGGAGGAGAAACTCTTGACAGAAATGGTGATGACATATTGTAGTGCAAGGACACCAAATTATATTTTGGGTTACAGTGTGTGCGTCTGGGTTAGACATCAGTGTGACCTTGTCAGTTTGCTGGTTGAATGTCATATTTAAATTTGCTAGAGATCTCCTTGTTCTCCTCTCTGTCTCTCCATGTTATCTGTCCCTTTCCCTAGCTTACATGTGAAAGTCATGTGTCACATACTGTTTGCCCTGTAGATGTGCACTGTGCACTGTGCAAACAGACTTCATTGTGTTTCTTCTGTCTTCCAGTAGCATTTGAACCGGACCTTCAGGAACACCCGTGATCTTATGAGCTGGGCTTTCCATGGCATTTGCTGCTGTCGTCTTATTATCATTCATTTGACCTTTGTGTGTTTCTGCACAGAGATCATGTTGCTGCATTGAAGTGTGTGCTGCTTTATGTGTCATTAACTGTGTTTTGGTGAATAAGTATTTAGTGATATCCAGATTGTTAGCTTGAGAGGATCCTGGTTCTAAAGACTAGTTAGAGTAGAAAATGCACAGACCTGTAACGAAATATTTCAGTAAGTGAAAGTCACAAGGTCTGTCAAGGACAGAATTGCAATGTTATGCATAATTTCAACATGTACTGTATATGTTATCTGAATTTTACAAAGTGATGTCAATTCAGAATTCAGCCACCATATACATAATGACGTTATATAAAGTGTAATGTGTATATGTGTGTGTTTATATATATATTATATATTGGACTTGGTGCTGGAAACCCAATAAACAGGACAATAGAGACACCAGAATAAAAATATTCATGATTTGAAGCTGAAAATACAGAATTGTTTTAGATGAATATGCTTGCACTCTGTCACTGACTAGATATATTTAAAATAATGTAGGCCACTTTTTACTGGTATCATAAGACATTTGGCATTATCAGGACCCACAAATATTCCCCTATTGCATTATTATACATTATATTCAACATTATACATAGTAGTTTAATGTAGTACTGACACTAAAACTCTGAAAACTAATATACACATATATTATTTGTGTATCTATTTTTACTTGTACGTTTTTCATCAAGTGCATGTTTTTATTTTAGCTTTACTTCAATTAATGAAAAACTTTATTTTTAAAAACCTTATGACGTTTAAATATTATGTCTTTAAATTTGTTTCCATTCTTCTGTCTTCATTTTTAAAGTAGGTCTTGTAACCAGCATGTAAACCAGAGCCCGAGTGGTTTGACACTGCTGCCGCAGATTTGCAGCTGTTACTCAGTTTTTTGTGACACTCTCCCTCAGTCACTTTCTTTATCTCCTCTTGTCACGCTATACCCTTTCTTTTTGTAAAAAAATCCCTTTCTCTCGTGTTTTCCCCTTTTCACTTTTTTAATACATGACGCACAACAGAGAATGTGAAGACGATGTCCGGCAAATGGTTATCCGTTATTGGACAGAATTATAGCACTGGTAAAAGATGATTGGATGTTCCCCACATGGGCACATGACATCGTATGGCGCGTTCCAGTGAATCAGGTTGCTAATGTGCCCACCTGTCACCGCAAAACCACAACGATTCTGCTGATAGCTTCATGCCGTTGCACACATCTTTAGGCACACCCAAAATGCATTTGGAGTCACAGCACCATGTGCTCTGTGTAAGGTCAGCTGAAAAACTTCTATTTACAGTCAAAGGTTCTTACAGTTTGATTCTACACTTAGTCATGCTGAATCACTGGACTATGATCACACGCAGCATTTCAGTGAACAAATAAGGCTGTTGATGCCAGAACGACTCTGTAACACCATGCACAGTTAGCTCTCATGTCATTCACACATACAGTGAATGTAACTCACCCCAGATGAGATCACGGGAACCGCCACCACACACCCATCAACACTATTTGCCTCTTCCCCCTCAGACAAGTGCAGCGCTCACAGAGGATGCTCTCCGTAGAAGGTCTCGTGTAAATATGGAAGAGAGCAGCAGCGCTTACTCATAGCAACAGAGATACACACACATAAACAGACACATCCACGTCGCATGAACATGCGCCAATGTAGATGCACAGTCTCGTACAGGAAGGATAAGCTGCCAGCCATGTGGGCAGACAAAGAGAAGAGAAACTTTGTTGCTCATTTTAGGTTTTCTGCGTTTCTCTGTTCACGTTTGGTTTATAACGGCTCTTGGAGCGATAGCTAAAAGTATGCCACTTGTTTCAGAGGAAAGGAATTCAGAGTAAGAGTGTCAGAGAGAGAGGAGGGAGGGGAGAGAGAGAGAGAGAGGAAAACTCAGTTCAATGCAGTTACTTTTTCAAAGTAGTTAAAGTTGGAGAGAAAAGTAAAACGTTTTCTCAATTTCTAAATTTGAGAGATTAACGCCTGAAACTAGAGAAATAGAAAGAAGAGAGGAGAAGAGAAAAGGAAGGATCCAAGCAATGCAGATTGTAGTGGACCAGAATTGCAAATTTAATTCTCTTTGTAGATGCTGTTACGTTGAAGTTTGAGACGTGATTCTAAGTTTGAGATCAAGTTATGGACCTTTTTGATCCAGAGATCTTCTTGCCAGTGCTGTTTGTGGCAGCTCATATTTTGACGGCAACTGGAGTGTGGTTGTGCCGTAGGCGCCGGAACACCAGGAGTGCTGTTTGTCTTTATGGTAATGGACATTTCTTTCTCTCTCACTCTAGCTGTCACTCACCATGAAAGGATATAGTTTCCTCTTTGGGCTCCACCTCTTCCTATTACATTAATGCTTTTTAGATATTATGTTGACTGCACTCTAAAAAGAAATTTAGGGGACCCATTACCACAACTTAAATAAATGTGTGGTTGCAAGTTAAAAATTCTGATTTATTGATTTAATTAAACCTTTCAATTAAAGTTTCAAACATTATTTTAATTAATTTTGTTGGAATAATAATAATACATACATAATTAATAATGTAGGTAATTTAAATACCTCCTGTGGTGAAAATCAAGTAATGTTGTTTATATACTGAATCTGTGTGGTGTTTATACTTTGACAAACCATGTGCAAATTGCCATTGCTCATATTTTAACCTTAAAACTTCAGTGTACCAAATGTCTCTCAAACGCGATTTGAAACCGCCCCTGTTTCCTACCGGCACAAACGTGACCAATTCTATCATGCTCTGTGGGCATTTTAACACAGTGGGCACAATATACACAGTATATCATAATGATGTATTATGATATGATGACCTTTCTCCACTGACCTTCTGTGATGTTCAGAGCGTTTCTAAGGATGCTGATTTTTAGAAGGCATGTCTGACTCGGGAACATGTTACATATTACCATTCTGATGCATCAACTTGTAGACCCTGTATAATTCTCTCTTTTTTTTCTGTATCAGTTTCTGGTTTAAAGTTCAAACATATATGGCTGAATTAAACCAATATTTCCACTTGCCATTGTGTAGCTTTTGCTAAAGATGACCGAGTGAACAGGTCCGAGCAAGTTGATTGTAGGTGGGGATTCATATTCAGTGACCAATTTTCTGTTTCTGAAAATTCAGCAGTGTTCCCACTTCCCTGCATGCTTAATTGAATTCCCAACCACTCAATTATGGTTAAAATATTTGCAACAACTTATTTTAAGTTAAGCTTAACAATTTGTAGCATAAACACACATTTCTAAGTTCCTCAGTGCAGTTTGTTGGTTGAACATAATTAAGTTGTCTAAACTCATTGATGTGCAAAGTCTGCAAACTGTTGCATTTTTTTTTATTATATATATATATATATATGTATATATATATATAATTTTATTTTTTAAGCCAAACTTTTGTTTTTAGAGTATGCAGTTTTTTTTTTTTATTGTATGGAGATGACAGCCATACAAACACTTATAAGGTTATTTTATGTTAGTGCTGTCTGCTCTGTTGTAATAAACGTGTCAACGTATCGCAGTACAGCATGTTATTTTACAATATCACACAGTACTGATAATCATGAGCTTTACACAGTGTTAAACTGTCACTACCGAATTTGTCTTTGACATGTAATGTAAACATTACTTTACATAGCTCTGCTGTAATTTATGCAGTCGGCTCACTGTCACATGCCACATTACATACAGTAAGACTGTTGTAAATATCGCACCAGTATGAGACTAGTTTAGACTTTGACTGCAGAGCTTTGGGTGAAGGACAGAGGCTGCCCTGGGTAATGTTAAATGTCCTGGTGAGCATTATTGGTGATTGCCATCAGTCAGGAAGGATCAAGTCAAATGGGGACTATGTAGAGTGATGTGTCGAGGGTTGGGCACGATAGTGTTCCACAGTGCCACATTAGTACAGTATCACATTACCTAAAACCTGGTGGCATTACAGGATTCTTTGAACAGTATAGTGTTGTAAATGTTTGGTGTTGTATTTGGGATCTGTTTGTGCCAATTTTACAGATTGCTTTTAAATACTGTTCAAAGGTTTGGGGTCAGTTAGATTAAGCCTATAATGATCACCAACGCTGCATTTATTTGACCAGAAATACAGTAAAAACAGTAATATTGTGAAGTATTAGTACAAAAATAAAAGAACTATTTTCTATTATTGTATTAATTAATCTATTTCAAAATGTAATTTATTCTTGTGATGGCAAAGCTGAATTTTCAGCATCATTATGCTAGTCTTCAGTGTCACATGATCCTTCAGAAATCATTATAATGCTGATTTTGGTGCTTAAGATTTTTTTTTTTTTCTTGTTATTAACAGTTTTGCTGCTTAATATTGTTTCATTGTTCTTTGATGAATAGAAAGTTCAAAAGAACAGTATTTATTACAAAACTAGAAATCTTTTGTAACATTATAAATGTCTTTAATGTCACTTTTGATCAATACATCTTTGCTGAATAAAAGTATAATTTTTTTAGGCAAGGCAAGTTTATTTATATAGCACATTTCATACACTATGGCAATTCAAAATGCTTTACACAGAAAGGAATTAAAATAATCACAAAATAAAAGCAAAGAAAATTAAAACAGTTATAAAAGGAATTAAAAGAGTAAAAAGATGACACATAGATAAACTTCTCCTCTGGCAAAACAGCAATTTTATCTTCTTTTTTTTATTCTTAGTGACCTCAAACTTTTGAACAGTAGTGTATGAATAAGTTAATATTTGATATGTTGGTAAATATTTTGTATTTTGAAAAATATTTTCAATTATTAATATTTTTAAACCCTAATAACAATGTTAAATGTATGCTTTTGCAAATCTCAAAATGAATATATATTTTTTTCATACTGTGCATTATAATGTGTTGTGATGTCTAAATTAACTTGTTGCATTAAAAATGTGTTTGTTGTGATTTTTATTTATACTTTATTTAGACAAAATTGTATAGAATTAGTTTATTTCCGTTATTGACCATAACATCAAAGTAATTATTGGCTTCTCGAGCCAGAATGATATCAGTGCATCTGTGTAATTGCCCACCAGAATATAACCAGAATACCCATCTCATTCTATATATAAAACAGCTTATCCAAACAACATGGTGGATTAAGGATATTGTGACACTTTAGCCGTAAAATGAGATTAAGGTATTGTGACAACCTTTGGGCAGAGTTTGATTGAGGTGGCCAAATCTTGTTTGTCTGTCAGACAGACTCTTACTTATGTAACACTCATGCGGCTTGATCTGTGGAAATGTCTGAGTGGGACAGTCAGCCTGGGAGGCTGTTCTTTTGGATGATTTGCACCCATGCATATGTGTATGAGGGTGAGCAAGCGATGGTCTGTTTCTCTAGTGTATATGCTAGCAGTCGTAGCCTGCATGTGGAGAAGAGATTGAAAAGAGAAAGAGATGCAACACTGCTCCACAGAGGTTATTATTAGCTACAGCAGGAAGTGTATAGCAGAACATGGGTGTGGGTAAAGCAGCAGGGTTGGGCGCATTCCGTTATTAGCTTTTGTATGTGTCTGTCTGTGTTTGGTTTGTTCTGGTAACCACCTTTTTGTCCTTACTGTTATACTCAATTATGTGTTAATACAATTGCGGTAAACCTCAAATCTGGGCGGTTTATTTGGTACACAAATCCAAAACAAACTCCATGCAGAGTTCTGTCCACTGTTATCCATCAATCCCAGTGTCCTCTTAAAGGTCCCGTTCTTCGTGATCCCATGTTTCAAACTTTAGTTAGTGTGTAATGTTGTTGTTAGAGTATAAATAATATCTGTAAAATTATAAAGCTCAAAGTTCAATGCCAAGCGAGATATTTTATTTAACAGAAGTCGCCTACATGGAACGGCCGGTTTGGACTACATCCCTCAACTTCCTTCTTTAATGACGTCACTAGAACAGTTTTTTGACTAACCTCTGCCCACAGGTATACACAAAAAAAGGGGGGCGTGGTCTTGTTGCGCTTCCACGGAGAAGAGGAAGAGTTGCGTTTGTAGAGTGTGTTTGTCGCCATGTCGTCGAGACGCTGTTATTTTCATCCCGGAGTCCAATCACCTTTGTTTGGCCTTCCCAACGGGCAACGTGCGCTAAGCTGCTGTCGAATCACAACACAGGAACCGCTGGCACAATCAGAACTCGTTACGTATTTCTGAAGGAGGGACTTCATAGAACAAGGAAGTCATCAGCCCGTTCTTAAGACAGTGAAAACAGTGGTATACAGATAAGTAAATTGTGTGAAAAATACTGTTTTTTTACAGGCGAAACATGAACACATGTTATATTGCACACTGTAAACACAATCAAAGCTTCAAAAACACACCAAAAACGGGACCTTTAAGTCAATGCTTGTCTGAATCCCACTACTACACCTCAAGACTAATAGACTTTGTTTTAATGTGTATTAGTGCTTTGGCTCCTCATGCAGAGGCTTACTGTTACAGTCCCAGCAGCTCTTTATCCCTGCGAATGGTCCTGCACGAAACATTTAGCTTTTACCTCTTCTGCCTTATGATATTATGCTGTATATTCAGTACAAACAGCATGTGTTTGTGATATTTTCACTGCTAAAATGCTATCATAAAATTTGAACTTAAAGGGATAGTTCAGGATTTTAGACATGAATCTCTATAGCTTCCCCATAAGCAGTGTGGTGCATTGACCATGACTTACCCCCGACAGCGTCCTGTGAGCCGAGCTCCGGTCCAGTTTTGGTCAAGATGAAATTAGTCCGGCAAGTTTGCTGGGGTCACGGCAATAAAGCTTTTTTCTTCTCAAATCAATATGTGTTCAAAAGAGTGATATATTTGCAGCACAAAACCGCTGTCTATGGAGAGGTCAGACCTCGTAATGGCTTGGCACTATTTTCTTCCCCGTCATATCACTGCGCGCTGCCGCTACCTACAGCCAGCTGCGAGCCGCGCACGTGTCACTTTGTTTACAGCTCGTAAAGAGAACGATAACATGTCTGACTACAGCAGCGACGATGACAACATTGACTTCGACACACAGCCAAAAGGATATCTTTACGAAGCTTCTTTATCTTCGCCAGTTTGGTGTTCACATTGAAGCCCAGAGCAATGAGCCAAAGTCGCCTCAGAGCAACATCTGCCACAGGAAATCTTTGAAATGTGTGAGGAGAAAGCGCCACATCTTTGTTTGTACAGTCCGGATAGTCACAAGTCCGCACCATTTTCTACAAAGCTTGTACAAACTGATCGCTCTTGGTGAGTAGCTATGTTAGCTCGTTCGTGTAGCTGTTCTGAGCACGTAAACACTGCTGTAAACACTGCCGAACAACTGAAAAAGTGGTGTGCGCCTGCGCAGCTCGCAGCTGGCTGTAGGTAGCGGCAGCGCGCAGTGATATGACGGGGGAGAAAATAGTGCCAAGCCATTACGAGGTCTGACCTCTCCATAGACAACGTTTTAGTGACGCAAATATATCACTCTTTTGAACACATATTGATTTGAGAAGAAAAAAGCTTTATTGCCGTGACCCCAGCAAACTTGCCGGACTAATTTCATCTTGACCAAAACTGGACCGGAGCTCGGCTCACAGGACGCTGTCGGGGGTAAGTCATGGTCAATGCACCACACTGCTTATGAGGAAGCTATAGAGATTCATGTCTAAAATCCTGAACTATCCCTTTAACTAGGTACAGATCTTGGGTATTCTTTTTCTTTAATCACACAAGCTTATGAAATTACACACATTGTAAATGACTAATGGTATTGTAATGGTCATCAGCAACTGCATTTATTTGATCAAAATACAGTAAAACTGTATTATTGTGAAATATTATTATAATTATAAATTATATATTTAACCACACATGCACATCCAATGCTGAATTTTCAACAGCCATTGCTCCAGTCTTCAGTCTTTCAGAAATCATTCTAATATGCTAATTTGGTGCTAATTACATTATAAATCTTTCCATTACAAGTCTTTAGTCTCACTTTTGATCAATTTAATGCATCCTTGCTGGAAAACAAATAAGTAATAATAAAAAAGTCTGTGTGTGTGTGTCAGTCAACCACTATTCCAGATGTTACTGTGCTAACAAGGTTCACTCATTAGAGAACTGTGGTCACAAGGAGCGCAAATGTAATATCATACTAATCGGATGAAGTGGGCTAGCTGGAGGGGAGATAATTGCATGGATTATCCAAAGACAGAATATGAAGAGCTTGGGTCTTGTCCTTTTTCTGATTCCAATGCGTTTAGTTTGAAATGTGGGTACGTCATTCCCTGTTTCTCAGAATCACATGTATTGGACTCTGTTGTTCACGTGGAAACACAAATGGAGAAGAACAGAAGTAGTTTGTAAGGGAGGGAGCGAGGAGAAGAGGACACGAGCTGTGCCAGTCTCTGAGCGCCACCGTGGAGAGGGAGTGAGTAACGCAAATCTAAAAATGAAAATAAAAGAAAGAGAAGAAAGCCTGGGCTCAGAAAACGCACGGAGGAGGGAGCTCTGTCCAACTGGACCTGATGAGAGATTAGACGTGATAACCACGAAGAAAGAGAGGGTGGGAGAGTGAGCGAGAGAGACGGATAAGCACTCTGTGTGGCATTAGTAGTGCAAGCTCTGCCTGGTATTTATAGTTCAGAGGGCCGCAGGAGAAGAGAGCAGCCGAACAACGGTGTCTCCAAAAAAACTGATGAGAAACGGGGAAAGGATTTCATTCAAAATTTGCTAGAGGAAAAGGCAAAGATGGTATAAGTGAAAGGACCACTAATGGAAATACCTTCAGGAAGGAGGAATGAGAGAAGAGCCCCAGCTGTCTTGTAATGGCATTGCGAGTGAACATTTGTGATGGACCAGGTGTGCATTGTGCTCTCTAAGGATAATCAGGACCTTTACCTTCAACATCCTCACAGGGATTTACAGACCTGTTCAATTGCGAGAATGGGAGATCAAATGTCAGATCACTTCTCTCTGCACATTGGCTCTGGCTCTGTGTTTGTCGCTGCTTTATGAGATCATGCGTAGTATCGCGGTAGTTACTTCACTGCCTGTTTTTGCTGACTCACGTTTGTGATCACAACAAGAGGACCCCGTTTCTGCAGTGTGTGATCAAGTGACTGACAATTGGAGATTGAACTACATAACTAGTAGGGCTGCATGATTAATCATAGTTTAATTGTGATCACGATTTCTGCATCACTTAATTATCAAAGCATAATCGTCTGCAGTGTTTGCAGTATATTCAAACATGAATCTTGACCATATTGTCTGCAACTGTGGTTGCTGAATAAATGCACTTATGCAACTGAGATACAATAGATTTTTTGTTGTTGTTGTTGTTTTATTGGAAAAACATTTGCATAGTTTGGAATGATTGTAATTTATATTAGGAATTTCACTGCTTCTTTAAGGTTTTACCAGTTTTCATAATGTAGAGAGATAAGGTCAAATAAACATACAAGTTGTTAACATTTTCTTAATTTGTGTACATTAGTAATTCTAATGACATGTAAAAAGAAATTTCCCAAATGATAATCGTGCAGCCCTAGACTTTTCCATTGTTTTCATTCATCCCAAAAAGTCCCCAGGATACCTCTATCCATCTCCCTCTTTTCCCCCACATTCGCTCTCATTTTCTCTTTCACTTTCAGTCTTTTTTCCCTCAGTTCTGTTATACACATGCAGAGCTCTGCCAAGGGAATGCTGATGACGTAACAGCTCGTCATTCACTTGTTTATTGCTCGATTGGACCTTGTCAACCTGCGTCACAAGACTCTTTATGATATGGACCTTTGAATTAACTTGCTGGCTTGCTTTTTTTTTTCAAGTGCACAGAGACTCTTGAAAGATTGCTGCACAAATGTTCTTCATTCATCCGCAGGAAACCGAGTAACCACGGATTGTGAGTGCTTAAGTGAGAGGTGGAGAGGACTGCACTCTTTACTGGGTTTACGACAGATCTAACCTCTGAGAGAGAGCAAGAGTAACAGAGGTTTAAAGGGAGGAGGGGAGCGTCAGTCCTTATTAGTAGTGAAAGGAGGAGCTCTTGTAGAGTTTGACATGCACGTGTGAGCCAAACTGCTTGCTCAAGCTGAGCTTTGAAATGGTAGCAAATAGGAAGACCGGCTAGCGAGGAGGTAGAACGTGGGAGCTGTAGATAGAAAAGGAGGAAGTGAAAATATATATGCCTTTTAATCTCAACTGTGGACTTGATCAACTCTGAAGGAGAGATTTCAGATTCCAGCCAGAGCGTGTTTGGATTAAAGGTGCAAAACACCACACTCAGAGACATGTCACGAAGACGAAGGAGAAGGTAGATCGTTTTGCAAAAGGAATAAGTCACCAACAGAATGTGGCCTGAATATTGCACCGAAAGGAGCCTGAATGCTCATCTGCACGCGCTCATGTGCTGCGCAGGTCAGTTTCTATTTGTGTTCCTGTGCGTATGTCGTCACCTAGTCACATGGACACTGTGATTTGTCTGTCAGCGGATGTGTTCTTTGCTGATATGTGCCTGTCCACTTTTGTCGTGATGCTGTATCGGTGTGTGAGCCCACGTGGATTAGTGTGACTGTGAACATGACGGTGTGAGTTTCTGTAACATGTTTGCCCAGTGCAGGGTGTGTGAAACAACACACAATGACTCACTGTACTGAGAAACAAGAGAATGTGCCTCTGTGTGACTGTCACAGGAAAAAAGGGAGTAGCCCTAAGTCTGTCTAAGAACCTTGACACATTTATTTCTTTTAAGATACTTTTGCAATAGCGTGTGTGTGTGTGTGCGCAAAAGTGGGTGCGTTATATGAGATGCCAAAAGAAAGGTAGGCCTATTGTCCTGTACTCATGAAGGTATCAACTCCTGTTCAAAAGTCAGATTAAATTCCCAAGGTAGTAGAGAACATATGTTGTGAGTCAATCATTCTGTACTGTAATTTAGGAAGGAAAAACGAGGGGTATGCTAAAACATTGGTTATGCAGTTTGTGTAACATTTGATAGATAGATAGATAGATAGATAGATAGATAGATAGATAGATAGATAGATAGATAGATAGATAGATAGATAGATAGATAGATAGATAGATAGATAGATAGATAGATAGATAGATCGATAGATCACTTTTGGATAAAAGCGTCAGATGATTAGAAAAATATTGCATGCTCACATCTATATTATTAAAATAGGTTATACTGTAGGTGTGAGCGTACAATATTTTTCTCATTATTTGATGCTTTAATATTATTCATATAGTTTATTCACAGAACTTTATGGTTGTATTTATACAGAATCTGTGATAATACATGTGACATCTACATTTTACACACATCTACATTTTGCTGCTTCAGATGTGACTTGTCTATCAGAAATGTTTGAAATAGTCAATTTTATAATAAAACCTTGAGGTTGGGTTGTAATTCATTTTCATGTGTATATATATATTGTAAATTTGAGTAGGATGTTGTGTGTGCTTATCAGAGGAAGTGGGTCGTCTGCACCACATGGTTGCTTAGTATTGCTATGTCTCCATAGTAACCATGTCAACTTCAGCTTCACAGTAAGAGGCCAGTAGAAAGAGGCAGATAAAGAAGGCGTGTAATGAACTCATAGAACTGCAGGGCTGTGTGATCAATTTCTATTCTGTGCTTGGCTGTGTCACTAGTCTGGCATGTTTAGAATAAGAAACAAAAAGAAATGCCTTAGAGACCAGAAGTTCATGTCTCAATTCAAAACTTCCTGCCCATAATTCCTTGTTTGCACTGTATTGAGACCATGTCGGCATCCAATGCATCAGGTGTCAGATCAGGACTGTTATCATACCACATACACTGAATTAGATAGCATTCAATACATTATATTTGTGCAGTTTTATGATGCAACATCACCCTGTCTGTATCATCCTGAACATACATGGTTTTCTGAGCCTGGATTCATGTGTGACTTTGTCGGACTCCAACATGCTATATAGTAAGTTGTGGAGAATGTAGGTCAGTTGACAATGTTAATGAACCTATTAACTGGTCTTTTTTTAAACTTTCAGCCTAGTTTCCAATTTTACCAAACCTCTGCTGTAACCTGTTTTGCCTGTCGAAAATTTGTTTTATATTGTGGATTTAATGACTTTCTAAAAGGTTTTATACCAAAACTTGTTTCAAGGATGTTTTTTTCATTGTATTTTAAACTAGTGCGTTCTTGCAATGAAAATAGCCTGGTGTTACATTACATTAAAAAAATAAAAACATATATAGAAAATGAAATACACACATGTACTACTGTTGAAACGATTGGAGTCAATAGGATTTATAAATGTTTTTGAAATAAGTCTCTTATGCTCACAAAGGCTGCGCTTGTTTAATCAAAAATACAGTAAAAACGGTGATGGTGTGAAATATTACAAATTTAAAATATGTAATTTAAAATGTAATTTATTCCCTGTAATGGCAAAAGCATCATTACTCCAGTCTTCAGTGTCACATGATCTTTCAGAAATCATTCTAATATGCTGATTTGCTGCTCAAGAAACAATTGTTTGTATTATTAAAATGTTGAAAACAGTTGTGCTGTTTAATAATTTTGAAGGATTCTTTAAAAAGGATACTGACCCCAAACTTTTTGGACTGTAGTGTATGTACAAAAATGGCTTTCTGTTGAATCATGACCACAAGTAAAAAGTATTTATTTTTTATTTTTATGTATTAATCATTCAATACGTTATTTGGCATTTTACAGTCTTTTCTATATTTGACAAATTCAGGCTATTTAAAGCAAGACCGGAGGGACGCTTGTAAATAATACAGAGCATGACGCTGTAGTCTTCCTGTTGTGTTACATAATTAACCCAATCTCTCTTCCTCCCTTCTTCTCACCTCTTCCTCTCTTTTCTGCTGTTTCCTCCACCATCTTTCTTTTCACAGATGAACGAGACAGGGTGCAGAAGAAAACGTTCACGAAATGGGTCAACAAACATCTCATAAAGGTACAGTCCAGCCTGCCGGGTTATTTTTGTCCTTTCTGCTGCACTGCACGATGATAAGGCCCGCTGGGCACTCTGCTCCAGTCCTACTGAACACACGGCACGCTCATGTTCACACTTACACACAAGAGAAGACTCAGACTAATCTCTTCAGTAATAGGACACTTGGAGTAAATTTGAATCTTGCAAGTGAATGATAGTGTTGACCAATAACGTTACCGCCACAGTATCTTGTCCACATGACTCTGAAAGACATTTGGCATGTTGTCATGCTCCAGAACTATATTTTTGTGTCTGTTAATCCTCTATCTCCTGCCCCACTGACTGCAGATCATGAGAGCAAAGAATGCTGGGTATTTCAAGGGCAGGGCAGATGACCAACCACAGAAGGGCCAGAGTTATGAGGCTAGAGATAGTGACCTCATAACTCTGCTGGTATTACTGTAATGCAGGTCAGACTGTATGAGATACGTTAACACAGTGCTGCTGTAACGGTAGATGCTAGAAGTAGTGAGTTATACAGTTTATACTAGACCCCCAAATATGATCATAATCATGAGAGGAAACCCAATCCTAAAATTCCCCATAATAAAAAAACATCCTAGACCTCTGTGAGCCTGACATGCCATTTCAACATTGACAAGTCTAGGATTATCTCCGATTATTCAAAAGTTTTGTTGACTGTTGTAGGATAGCTCACATAGTTTGTCATGAATCACATTAGCAGATACTAAATAGGTGATGATGCCTGTTAGCATTTGTGTTTACATATCTCTCTCCATCTCTGGCAGGTGAACAGGTATGCGGTTATCCTCAGGCAAACACTGACTGACAAAGCGGCGTGTGTAGTTTGTGTCACGTCAGTGTGTTTTCTCTTTACACACTTCTAACATAAACAGTGAGCTCATTGCAGAAATGTGGAACTGGTCTGAGAGGGTACCTGTCCACAAGAATGACTGCAAACTAAGACACATTTGAGTGCGACACCTTTTATTATTTAATACCCCATCACATGGGTATTACTCCAGTGCTCAAGTAGAGATTGTTATTCTTTGTGTCTATGGAAACAGGGCATCTCATGATAATACACCTGTGATAAACACTGAAGGAACATGAGAGAGACAGAAGTGGGAAGAAATGACTACATTGCGCTCAGGGAGTGTGGGAACAAATGTTCAACCAAAACATTCTGTGACATTGATCATGTGATGCTTTTTATTTTTTATACAGACTGTCAGATGTTGTTGTTTCCATTGAAACACAAGATGTTCTTTGGATCTCAAATCATACTTTTGAACATGCTTTTAGCTCCAAATACTTAGAAATTCTCAAGTCTTAATTTCTTTATTCTAAAAAATAAAAAATCGTTCTGACCCCACACTTTAGAACGTTACTGTATATAATATAATTCTGTTCTTTCTGATTTGATTGGGATAAAGTGAGGGAATAGAGAGGATAGAGAGACACAGAGTTGTCAGGATGTTCTTTATACTCAGCAGATGGTTCCTCTGTAGCCCTGTGGGGAGGCAGCTGTGTTGGATCTGCTGTATACAGCTTAGGATCTCTGAATCCACACACACACACACACACACGTGTCTCTCTGTGTATGTGTGTGTGTGTGTGTGTGCTATGAAGTACAGAACTTCAAGATCCTCCATGTTTTTCTTGTTGCTTGTTAACCGGCCCATCTCAATGAGTCCGGTGCCCTCTGCTGGTTTGAGTTAGAGCACTGCAGTTGTCTCACTGTGAAACTATTTTACTTAACTATCTTGTCTAGGCTTCTTTTGTTGCAACCAATCAAAATTTTGTTTGCTAGTAGTCCTTTAGATACAGTTTAATGTATAAAATCTGTAACAGAAATGGCAATTATTGCACAAACTCGATTGAAACTGTCACACTCTTGCTCATAATACACACGGTTACACATAGGCTTCTAAAAGTTTTAAAGAACTTAACCATCACTCTCTAACTCTATTTCTCTCTCTCCAGGTGCGGAAGCACATCACAGACCTGTATGAGGATCTAAGGGATGGGCATAATCTTATTTCCCTGCTTGAGGTGCTGTCTGGTGTCACATTGGTGAGAAAGCAACTTAATTACCTTAACACAGACAGGTTATGATTTCAATGCTTTATGCAATTCTCCTGGGTAATTCATGTGGCAGAGATCTTCTTTATTTTCCATAAATGCAATCCAGAGCCACATGTTACCTGGGGATCATGTCACATGAGTTGACCTGGGGGCTAGGCTGATGTTATAAAGTGTCTTGGCTTGTTGCTGATGTCAAGGAATGTAGATACAGGCCTTGCAGCAGAGGAATAGCTGAGTCTGACATGCACTGCAGTGTTGTAATGACATCTGCTTTAGTACATTATTTCTGCACTCAATCTTGCCCACTCTGATGGCCTCAGACCATGATGCACTGGGGCAGACTGAATGACGAGGTGGATTAACAGAGACAGACTGCTGACACACCACATGCCCTCTGCGATATCTCTCTCTCTCTCTCTCTCTTTCTCTCTCTCTCTCTCTCTCTCTGTCTCTATTGTTTTCTCACGTCCCATTTTATTGTGTTTTTGTTTTGCGATTTTTATTTGTTTTGCTTCACTCTCCCTCCTTCTTGTTTTTAATTTTTTTTTAAACTGTTGTTTCGTACATATATCAGCCCTTCAACACTGTTTCTGTCTTCATCCTTTCTCTGTGACCCTCTCTATGATGTCATCAGCACAAGGGTGTGTCGACTCTGCGGAGAACGTCTGTGTCACGCGCACCCCCACTCATCCTGATGGGTGGGGAGGATGAGGAAGATGGAGCTCAGGGAGTATGTGTGACCCCCCCCCCAATTGAAATGCATAGTCACACACAGTCATCTCTGTACACTGCATGGCGTGGACTCAAAGGGCAGGTCAATTTAATGATTATGCAAAGGGGAATGTCTAATATGCCGATGCATAATTCATGATCCTCACATAATCAGATTTATTAAATTCAGGTGTTTGAGGGACCTTGCCTTGTCACACACATTATATTCACTTCACTTCAGTGCTGCCAACACTCCAACACTTTCAATCCGATGACTTGGCCACGTTTGCCCTATTGTGGGGGTTTTCTGCTCACCTGCAGGTTTGCTGTACATGCTGCTGCATTTGTAGGTGATAGTGAGCATGCTTTGCATGTAAGGGTGTGCAAGTCTGATATGTGACCTCAGTAGAGAGTAGTGATAGACCGATATATTGGCCAGGCCAATTAATCGGATGATATTTGGCCATTTTGAGATTATTGGCCATGCTCACTTGGCTAATTAATAGAATTAGCCATTCGGCCTTGTTAATAGATTTGGTGAAGCCTTGATGAGCAAAAACTGACCCCAAACATTTGAACGGTAGTGTTTATTGGCATTATATCGGCCATTTACTGTCCTACACTAGATATTGCTATTGGTCGGCCACTAATAGAGAGATGTTAGCAAGCAAGACAGAAGTGTGTGGTGCAATAATAAGTTTTGCTTTGCTGTTTGAATTATTTGCTAATGGTGACAGTATGCTAACTATTCCCTGTAACTCTGAGGCAAGATTATTAATTACTGACGATCCTGACAGGGTCTTGTGTCTCTTTGCAGTGTGCTGCTTTTGCTGCTTTCAGGCTTGTGCTAATGAAACGGTTTTCACACAGACCTCTAATTTGCTCAGATTATTAGTGCGCTCATCTGCATTCTTTCTTTTCTCTCTCTCTCTCTCTCTCTCCTTATAGCCCAGGGAAAAGGGTCGCATGCGATTTCACCGACTCCAGAATGTGCAGATTGCCTTGGACTTCCTCAAGCAGAGACAGGTATGAATGTCTACCCTTACACACACTTTATCACTCTCAGAAATAAGTCACTTTTTACATATTGTCAGTCCTTTATGTACAAATTCAAGGCTATAACTAAATATTCAATTTTGGTTGGGCTAATGCAAGAGTTGAAGAGTCGGTCATTAAAACTCGTGTCCTCTTTAGTGTTGAGGCTGGCTGGTTACCCTCACTAATATAATGCAGGTCTGTGTCCTCTGTCTCTGTGTGCTTCAGTTGGGAACATGGCTCTAAGATAACATAACCTGGAGTGATAGATGTTTCTTGCCCCATACAAGCTTGTCCAATCCCTCCTCCCTTATGTCACCACAGCACAGGGTCCCTAAACCAGACAAAATGCCAACCAGCACCCGTCTCCAAATACACAGTACATAGCTTCTGACAGCTGTAAGCGTAAGAGGACAACAAACACCAAAGCTGTCCTGAAATTACATTAGATGGCCAGTTTTTTTAACTCGTTCAGTCCTTAGGCATTGTTAGCAGATTCAAGCAATGTTATGATCTTTTTGGGGCAATCAGTGTGGTTTTTAAAATATTTTTTAACATTGAAAAAAATACACCTTAAACTTGTTGAAATATTTTATACTAATGAGAGCCTTTTTTGCCTTTAATGCAGGTCAAATTAGTGAATATACGCAATGATGACATCACAGATGGGAACCCAAAACTGACACTGGGATTGATCTGGACCATCATTCTTCACTTCCAGGTAAGTCCACCTTAGTCACAGCTGTGTCCTGCTTGATTATGTAGTGCTTAACACAGCATGCCAGAGTTAGAGGTGACTTTACTTAATGCTAATAACTGCTGTTTACCAGCCTCTCGTGACCGTAGTCAGTTTGAGCAACAGGGATTTATCCATGGCAAGAATAGGAAAACTCAAGAGGGAAGGGTGCATGAGGAGGATGTGATGGGTAGAGTACAATCCCAACTTCAGACATTGAATATGCTCAGGGACTGGTTTATATGGTGTTCCAAAAGAAAAGGCCTCCAGTCTGTCTGTTCTGCAGAATGAGAGGACAGAGATTGCAGACAGTTCTAGACAGGCGCTGCCAGCCTGCAAGTTGATAAAGAAACAAGAATCTGCAGGAATGGACCCTGCAGAGCACATTTGTGAAATGGCCTTATTTTCTATACTAATGGGTCAAGCTAGAAAAGTAAGGTATGTTTGATGGAGACTGCGCTGCCCATTTCTAAAGGCAATTTAAGTAGGTTGCATGATAGTTTATCAGAAGAATTGAATAGAAATGTTTTGCCCTTGCTTGTTTCCATTGCCTGGAGTGTTATACTGATTGTGCAAACTGTTTGTAGAAAGCCTGTAATTTGTGGCAGTCTTATCAAATAATGACTCTTGAAAGAGAAATTGAAATTGTGGAATACAGAAATTGTGGAATACAGTAGAATAAGCAGTACTATATACTCTGATTGTATGCTTTACATTTTGGCTAATATAGTAAATCTACAGAAAGTTGCATACTATACTGTATGTGAAACATTCCAATCCGAGCATAACCATAGTCGCCCATTAGCAGTGAGAAAAGGCCACAATGCAAATATGCCAACTTACCGAAAAACTAGCAGTTATCAAATATAATGTATAAAACCTTTATGATGCATTATTCAACAAACTCTCTGTTGATGATACAATATATATATATATATATATATATATATATATATATATATATATATATATATATATATATATATATATATATATATATTCATTTAATATAGTGTTCTGAACACTAGCTGCACTTTCCAGGACTGTCCAGCAGGGGGAGCTGTTATCAACAGATTGGTGACATCACAAGGTGACATATGCAGCTGGTTGCCAAGGAGATTGTGTTTAGTATGACCCCAAAGCATTTTCAATCAGCATGATTCAGCAGAAATGAGTGGAGGATGCAGAGGCCTCATGAAGATAGGAAATAACAAAACCGAAAGAAAAATAGATTACGAAATTGAAACGGGTGTCTGCTTTGTTCGTTTTTAAATGTCTGTATAGAAGTGGAAAACCCCTACAGAAATGTGTTATGTTGTTGCAGAGATGAAATGAGTTAATTTTCATTGTAAACTCCAATTCAAGTTGGTCAAGTAGAATATAGCATGACTCATTCAGTGAAACATCATCCAATAGCCTAATCATTTCAGCAGAGGCACATTAGGAGCCATTAGGATGAGATGCTGTTTGTCAAAAGAAGCATTGGAAATTGGAAAACCACTCCTCTAAGTGCAATTTTGATGCCTACTGTACATTTATTTCAGATAGCCAAGAGAGACTAGCCTAACTATCTAACCTCCCCCACACTCAATCTGGGGCACTTCTGTTTTGAAACCACTGCTGTAATTTAGGTTAACAGCAGCCGTTTGGAATATTGTTTTGGATATCCTTATATTGACCTCATATATTTTTGTCTAACATCAGGATCCTGTGGGAAAATACCAATCAGGCCCCAATGTATTAGCCCAGGCTGCATTTGTGCCAGCTGTCTCTAACATAAATAATAGCCAATCAGATCAGGTCTTTTTATGACAGTCACATAAAAGGTGGGGTTACCTGAACAGCAGGTTTGTTTGGCAAGGATCATAGTGTGCTGAAATCTTATGCTTTTTATCTGCTGGAAAAAGCTGATTGCTGTGTTCTAGGGAAATTATATCCCTTCTCAGTTACAGTACAGGGAACTCTAGATGCATGACAATTAGGTTCAAAAAGTGGGCTCAGCTGGCTGATTATCATGGATCTGATTGATTTATTGCTTGTTAATTCATCAGCTTCCTTTTACAATCATACTCTTGTATGCTGCTTCTACCAAGACTAAATTCCGTCACAGTGCTTTTTGTTTTGTAAGAGGTTCAATAGTATAGGAATATCTTCATCTTCATGCCTTCAGCCTCTTAAAGGGTTAGTTCGCCCATTTAAGACATGAAGTTGTATGCAATCCTTACCAGCACTATAGTGCATACACACTGACCCACTCTGTGGTCACCTCCCTGGTCAGAGTTCTGGCCGCTCGAAGTTTTTCAAGAAAGTATTCCCGGTTAGTTTCCGGGGCCTCAAAACTGTGCGTTTTTACGTGAAAAAATTATATGCATTTCAAAGCTTGATTAATTTACATCACAAAAAACACTCCGGGCAAAATTCATACCTCAGTTTTAATCTGCACTATTTTCTTTCCATTTCTATCAATCCGCGCTGCTGTCAACGTCAACAGTGCACACGTTCCGATGTGCCGGGATCACCGTTCAGATTCCATCGTTATATCCCTATATACTGTTTTAATATTAGACCTCTTTTCACGTGGTTTCCACTGGAGTCTAAACATCAGCTTGTTTACCGTACAGTTTAGACATGGGATTATAAAGTTAGTAAATGGTTGGTTGGGGATGTACCGGTAATCGTCTTCGCTGAAGTGAGCACTGCACACACGAAAATCCTTTATTCTGGATATTTTAGCTCCCGCAGAGTAGCCGATGGCAACCAGCCAAAGCTGTCTCATAGCTATATTCGAAACAGGAAAACGATGGAATCTGAACGGTGATCCCGGCACTTTCTTGTGGTCACAACCTGGGAATTTACAAGTTCGCACCATTGTTAATTTTGTACTTTTTAAGTCGTTGTCATTCGATTGTGTAAACACTATGGGACAGCTGATCGGAACGTGCGCACTGTTGACGTTGACAGCAGCGCGGATTGATAGAAATGGAAAGAAAATAGTGCAGATTAAAACTGAGGTATGAATTTTGCCCGGAGTGTTTTTTGTGATGTAAATTAATCAAGCTTTGAAACGCATATAATTTTTTCACGTAAAAACGCACAGTTTTGAGGCCCCGGAAACTAACCGGGAATACTTTCTTGAAAAACTTCGAGCGGTCAGAACTCTGACCAGGGAGGTGACCACAGAGTGGGTCAGTGTGTATGCACTATAGTGCTGGTAAGGATTGCATACAACTTCATGTCTTAAATGGGCGAACTAACCCTTTAAGGTGCAGTATAATGTTTACCGCTATTAGCCAGATCAAGGATTTCATGTGAAAGTGAAAGATTTCTACATGCAGATTATGTAGTGGGTTCAGTTAGTCATGCAAATTTACCACGTTGACCAAAAGACAGATGGTAGCCTGCAAAATTTCATAAAAATGTTGCTAGTATGACTGTGCATTTAGGGGTCGTTTGCACTACACTGTTTTCAACTAAAAACAGAAAACTTTTAATGCGTTTTGGCCGTTCATTCACACGACAACAGCATTTTGGGGGCCAGAAATGCAAACTTCTGACAAACATGTTTCAATGTTGTTTGAAAAGTTTTTGAAAACTACACTGTTATCATCTTCGTACAAAAACGTGAATCTATAAAAAGGTCTATAGGTAGATAGTGACATCGCCAACTACTGGCCTGGCATGCATAATACATAATTTTTAGACCTGTATTTGATGTGCATAATACATCATTTTTAGTCGTTTTTCGCGGATCTATGTGAATGGGGATCATTTTGATAACGTTGTCATCTGTACAAAGAAAAAACTTTTCTATTTTTAGTACATTGTTGTCATGTAAATGTACCTTAGAATGCTCTTTACTCTTTACAGAGATATTAAGCTCTTTAGTCCAGTCAGTGGTAAATCCATTCATTCTGACTTGCCCCTTGTTAATCTTTGTCCATATATAGTGTGTGTGTGTGTGTGTTTTATAGAAGTAGGACAGGGTGATAATAGAAGCTGTGAAATAACATGCATGTTAGGGGGCAACAGTTAAAATTTCAAGTAAATTTTTTTCTGGCACTCTCAGGCTCCCAACCAATTGAAGGCCATTGGGTTGGTGTGCGTGTGTGCTGAGCTCTGAGCTCACCAGGAATCATAGGGAGGGAGGGAGGCAGGGAGGGAGGGATGAGCATGTGGATTGGAGGAGAGAGAGGAGGAGGGAGAGAGAGAGGGAGGAGGAGGAAGCAGCAGCAGCGTATTCTGTGAGGCTGCAGCAGACTGGAGATGAAGCTCTTTTTTCCGCTGGTGCCTACTAGCGAGAGCAGAGGAGCTACCCAGCAACTGAGAAGAGGACACTTGCAACCTGCTATTACTGGAGCCCCTGGCTTCCTCTCCCCTCTGCAGGCCTATTGAAGCACATATACAGCGACACATGTGCTTTTAATCTCAGATTTGGGATCGCTGAACCCTGCAGACACACACATGTAAGTCACACGTTTTAATTTACATCCAGGTTGTGCAAAGGAGGGCGCCGTATCAATCGGATCAATTTCGCCATGCTTGACTGATGGAGCTACGCTTTTTTCAACACTGGAGCAACCACTCTTTTCTGAGGATAGCACTGCAGCTCGTGGTTGGGGTGTATTCCTCTGGATTTTCCTCTTTTCCTCATCCAGCCATGGTTCAACTATCCTGCCCAGCCCTGTCCTGGCAGCATTCTAATTAGATTCAACAGCCAGAGAAGCCGTCAGTATCAAGGAGCGGCACCTTATCAGCTATCGCTCTTTCTTTCATCTGCTTACCCCAATCTAGGGATGTTCACTGCTTAGTGGCAGGACAAGGAAGACAGGATGGCTTGAAGCCATGTCTACTTGATAAATGAGACTGGATTACGTGCTTAACAACGTCCATAACCAGCCGTGTCAGCAAGGGGAAAGTGGTTATTTAGGTTTGCTGGCTGAAGGTGAGGTCTTCACTCATGGTAGTCACTGTCCTCTTTATTGACTTGAATGTGCTGGCGTCAGTGAATGGAATGCCAGTTCCCGTGGCAGCAAAGGCAAGACGCTTAGTACCTAGCCCTTCCCCCTTTTTCTCTTCAATGTCTGGAGACTTGTTTTAATGGAGCTTGCATGCCTGTGAGGTGAACCACTCATAGCTACAGGTGTGAAGACCAAACATTACCTGACTCAGATGGTTATGCTTGGATGATGATGGGAACAAACGATGTTGTGACTAAATTGTAGATGAGCTTGTCTGACTCTGCACTTCAGCTGATTTGAAACCTGTTACACAGCTTTATCGTAAACCATTTCCCACAGGACTACCACGACTACTGCTCAACACTTTACTACCCTATGTGAGTGCAGTGATTAATAATTTATAGTAAAGATACCCAGAGAGGCAGGTGGGTTTAGGCATCTTACTGTACACACAAATACAAGAACAGATATGTTTTTTTTCTCCAGTTTTTAGTTGTGTGCAAGCTGACAATTAGTGCATCCTAACTCAAAGAGTGTGCATGTGTGCTTACGGGAGTATGTGTACTTATGTCTGCAGTGCAGTTTTATTGTGGTTCTCACCTTGAGGAATATCAACAGTGGAATAGTGTGTCTTCGAATACCATGATAAATGGCCTCCTATTTAACACCAGCTCCTTTTTCAGTCAGTGCTGCATCATCTCTGCATCATGAGAGAGTGAAACACATCAAAAGCCTTGCCGTAGGATTTTAATATTTTATAAAGGACAGTAACCTATATAAAGCATCATGTCCAAGAGGCTTGCTGGGACCCTAAGTGATGTTTGCTTTAGGTTAACTGTAATATTGCCTGAATGACATCAGAAAGAGGAGACCAGACAACAGGAGGAACAACTGCTGTCAACACCTAAAGTTGAGACATCATGTCCTGGGAGAACCTCAACATGTACTTAACCCTGTTGTCATGGTTAATACCTTTTTGTCTTGGTGTTCACTCCAGATGAGTCATTAACTTAACAGCATTTAAAATGACCTTAACAGCCTCGGGCTGATTGTTTTGTGAACTGCTCTGCTCCCATTGTGGACATCTCTTCATTGCTTGTTTTACTTGATTCCTCTTTTTCCCTCTTGACTTCTATTTATTGTTACTCTGTGTCTGAGATATGGGGAGCTCCCTTGGTTGTGTGAAACAACCCAGGGATGATGGACCAGGTGGTGCTGCACCACTGTCCCCCAAAAGAAGACTTCGCTTCAGACGAAAACGAAAGGCCAATCAGAATTTAAGAGGTTCCAGAGGGGAAGACAAGAAAAGCCGCATACTTGAAGAGAAGGGTGGAAGCATTGAACTTACAGAGGAGTCTACGTCAAAAGCCCCTGATTCAACCAAATTGGTATCTGGCCAAAGAAATACTGAAACGCCCACCAATGTTGTCCTGGTTCCTGGTATGGCCCCAATATTTGGAAGCACGGGGACATTGCGGGGCAGCAAGATGGCCATTCTTTCCCCAGATCCCAGTCCAGCGTGGCTGGGGGCACTTCGCCAGTTTGAGGTGGAGGGACTTAGCGAAGAGTCTCATGCTGAATTAGAGCAGGGCAACACAACACCTGGAGGAGGAAGAGTCTGCAAGGTTCGAGAGCGAGTTCAGGGCGTATTAGAGAGACCTTGCCTTTTACGTTCCAAACGTGGTGACCTGGAAGTAGAGGAGGAAGGAGGGGATGTGCATGGGGCAAGAGAAATGTTGTTCAGTGAGCCCTTGAAAACTGAGAAGAAGGGAGTTGTTCACATTCGTGAGTTTGGAGGGCAACTTTGTGTGGTCCGAACTGTCTATCCAAAAGACTATGGGTCACCCGTCTGGCGCGACAAAGAACTTGAGGTCCATTCTGAACCTCCAGCTGCATCTCCTGTTACTGGAGACATTATGAAAATACAAATTTCCGCAACTCAAGGACGACCACCCGGGAAGAATGACTCTGCCAAACCAGCAACAGCTGCAGCTAAGGAAAAAAAAGAGAAAGAGTTCCTATTGGACAGCTCTACTCAAGTAACTGAAGGCTTTGGCCTCCCACCACAGGACATTCAGTCTTCAGGTTACGCTAGTGATGTACCTCTTACTTCGCCTGAGACGGCAGGCACTGTCCAGACTGACTGGGGGAGCTCTTCTGATGTGCTTGATTCTTCTGTGCTTGAGAGTCCCATCTCCCCACAAGAGATACCAGCTCAGCCTTGCAGCCAGGTCAGATGATTTTTTCTCTGTCTGCCTAAAGCGCTTTCATGTCGCTTTTGTAGCATAAAAGAGTAGAGTTTAAAGCCGACATGGCTTGGGAGTGGATTGGGGGTACAGGTGTATGATTGTTTCGCATTTCATTGTATTTCTACCCTTCTATCTATCGTGTGGCTTTTTACTCTCAGCCAATCAGCTGAGTCTAAAACACAGCAGATCCTTCCTGACCCTCTCCCAGGAGCCTAATCAGTACTGGCCAGACCATCTCTCACTGTCTGCCTCTTTCCCTTCCCTCCATTCCTCATTATTTTACTTCCCTCATACCAGCCACTCTCTTTCCTGTCATTCCTGATGTTCTGTATTAGAGTGAAACTGCCTTGCAGTGCCAAAAACACGATCACTAGTGATGTTCACAGACACTTTGTCAGCTGTTCATCTTTTTTCTCTCTGCACCAGTGTAAGATTGCTGCATATTTGCGTCTGTTGCCAGCCCTCCCTCGCCCTTGTGCTCCACCTGCACACTTAAAGAGTTATAGCTGTTAGAGAGGGATTTCGTGGCCTCATTACAGATGTTGCAGCAGTGTGCTAGAAGGTTTATTGGTTTGTTAGCAGGTTTACCTGGTTTATTAGATGCTTAATCCTAAGTATGCTCAAACCATGAATCTGCATGGCGTTTCAGTGATGTTCAAAATGCAGCAAAATTGTGGAAACTGAAGCCAACATGTACACACCCAGAAATATGCATAAAACAGTAACTGGTTGACTATGTTTAAACGCAGTCTCAGTGATCTCTCTCTGTAAATCAAGCTGTCTTCGTTTGAGTTCAGTACAGTATGTGCCAGTAGCATTCATATTGTCATGAAATTCCCTACATATGCAAAAAAGTATGTATTTGAATTTGATATGCATTAATCAGGCCTACAAACTTCCTTTTGTTGAAATGTTTGCTGTCAATCATAATTCGTTACATTTATATAGCGCTTTTCTAGGTGCTTAAAACGCTTTACATACGGAAGGGGCGATCTCATCAACCACCACCAATTACATGGCATTTACATATTTTGTAATATTTGTTGATCTGGTGGATTTGTTGATTTGCCTTTTTATTGTTTGGTTTTGCATTTGTTTTGTTTTTAGCTTTATGCTATGTGTCTTACGTTGTGCTGTGCTATACTGTTATTTTTGTTTTGTTTGATTTCTCATATATCGCTTTCTGATATTCTTAGCTCATACCATTCTCAAATATCCTTTTACATTGCTGGTTGTAGCCCTTCCTCCACTATCCCTTATGCCCACACTACTAAAATGTTAAATTGCACATTGTTGTGTGTTCATCTTCCGGGAGCATGCTCAGTGTTAACTGTGATGTAATTACACCATTTGAAGGTTTCAGGGTGCAGCTCTGTCCTGACTCCTGACTCTATTATAAGGTCACATACTCAGTCATATGCTCTCTGATGGAAATACTACCATGTCACATTATGTCCATGTCATCAAACTTGATTTAATCTTTATTGTCCTGGTTGATTCTCCTTGAGTCTGATTTGACTCGAGCCGTCTTGTCTGGCAAATATGTTTGAACCAAAAGAAGAGGTAATGTTTTGGTGCGTTTTTATGACTCAGAGCCTTGTTGATTGGACTAACTTTAGAAATCTTTCTGACCTCACTTTCTAAATCATCTTTAGAGTAAGAGGCTCAGGCTAGGACAGTTACTGTTCTGTTTCTGAATGTCACCAAATTTGACCAAGCTAATCTTGGCCTGCCTTGGCCTGCGTGATTGACTTGAAGATCTGTGATATACTCTTAAGTCTGTCTGTACTCTCAGCACTGTCTGCATTTATTACAGGATTTAAAGTGTTCCTTGCTAGCTCTGCAAGAAAAGAAGCAGGCAGGGATGCAAAGAGTAGCATATGAGAGGAATGACAAAGGAATACAGATTAGAGCCTGGCACAGACAGA
Organism: Squalius cephalus; assembly: GCF_949319135.1. NCBI lineage: Eukaryota > Metazoa > Chordata > Actinopteri > Cypriniformes > Leuciscidae > Squalius > Squalius cephalus. Next base: position 8,942,749 of record NC_137129.1, read on the forward strand.
TACTGCGGATACTGACTCCCTTTGTCAAGAAGAAGAGGAAGTAAAAGTAGAGGAATAAGATAAGTGAAAGGTTCATGGCCTTTCTGCGGGTCATTCGGGCCTTGGGCTCAGAGATACAGAGGCTACTCCTAAAAATATAAGTTTGCAGACAAGTGATACTCGACATTTTTAGTAGAAGTATGAGATCAGTTCCCCTTACACAGTTAAATCCTTTAATGAGGTTCGGATACAGTATCAGCTTTTTTTCTTTACCAGATTTCTGAGATCTATGTGAGCGGTGAGTCAGGTGACCTCACGGCGAAAGAGAAGCTGCTATTATGGAGTCAACAGGCCACAGAGGGCTACCCCGGTCTCCGCTGTGCCAATTTCTCTTCCAACTGGAGCGATGGACGCTTGTTCAATGCTCTTCTGCACAGATACAGGTTCACACACACATTTAAGTATAATGAGTGCTCAATTTCAAAGGATAGACGCACATTAGGGCATCAACACTCATGATCTCATGGCACTGTGATTTTTAGGCCGGACCTGATAAACATGGAAGTGGTTGCGCAACAAAGTAGCCGTGAGAACCTGGAACAGGCCTTTGAGATTGCAGAGTCGTTAGGGGTAACAAGACTTCTAGATGCTGAAGGTAACATTAGTGTTTTACATGTCTTTAGTTTTCATCCATTCTGCATATGAGAATTATTGTTTGCTAAACTCCATTTGTCTTTGATCTTCATCCGCTTTATCAATATCTTTATCCTCTTTCTACATCAGATGTCGATGTGCCGTCGCCAGATGAGAAATCTGTCATCACGTACGTCTCCTCCATCTACGATGCTTTCCCCAAGATCCCAGAGGGTGGAGAAGGCATTGCAGCTCATGTATGATCACTTCACTGTGCACTCACTCTCTTTAAGTTGCATTTTCTTTCTCTACAGTACTTTTGTACCTATAAATTACACATTGTAAATCTTTTTTCCCCTTGTTTTCTTACGTGCGGTATCTGTTGTTCAGGAGGTTGACCAGCGATGGACAGAGTACAAATCTGGCTTCTCTTCTCTGCTGCAGTGGACCAGGCAACATACGGCCCTCATGGCCAATAGGAGCTTCCCCCACAATCCTGTGGAACTCAAGGTAATAAACGTGAGGGAAGGAATCGTTGAAAGAAAAGAGCAGCATTTCATAAAGATGTAGCTAAAGATATAATTTAATGGAAAAAAAACTCTATTCAGCAATCTAGTGAGTTGCCTCACCGCCTACTGCCTACATCCTTCACTACCATTCAGTTTGGGGTCAGCATTTTCTTTTTAAGAAATGTATTCACCAAGGACACATTAATAATCAAATAATCAATAATCAAAGAATGTTACTAACACAAATGTTTTTAATCTGCTGAAAATTCAGAAAATTCAGCTTGACCGTCATTTAAGAATAAATTATATTAAAATAGAAATTATATTAGTATTTCACAATATTTGACTATATTTTGACCAAATAAATGCAGCTTTGGTGCACATGCGATATGACCTCAAACTTTTGAATGGTAGTGAATGGGACACTCTACATATGCATTATATCCGTATGCCACAAATAGGGACTTGGCTTGTAATTTATTTCAATAGAGTTTGATTTTAGTATGTTGGTAAGTTAACAAAATAATATTCTAATAAACATGGAAAAAACACAGCATGCACACATATTGGGTAAAATAATCCATTTTGAATTACACAGCTTTTATATTTCCTTTTCAGTGCTGAATACAATGTTTATTTAAAATCCATTATTTTAGTTTTTTGCAGTGTATTCTGGGATTGCCTTCTCTGTGAAGGATACATACTGCCTTAGAATTTGCCTTAAAATGGGTTTCTGTGAAGGCAGCAAAAGGAATTACCATTTGAAACAGCCTTCATGTCCAGAAAAAGCTGTAATGCCTTAAATTGCTAATCACTGTTTGATTTGATCTGACTTGGCTGCTTACCAAAAGTCTTCTCTTCCCCAGGCACTTTACAATGAATATGTCCACTTCAAAGAAACTGAGATCCCTGCAAAGGAAGGAGAGAAAAGCCACATTGAGCACCTTTACAAGCTTCTGGAGGTGAGAGAGAAAACGAAAATAAAAAGTGAATGACAGTAAGACAGAGAGAGATTGAGGCTGACCTTGATTCTGCAGCTAAATGCAGGCAGCACTGTTCATAAGAGGCACAGTGGAGCTGCACATTAACAGATTCAGGCTAATGTAGAGCACAATGCTGACATGTGGGAGAGGAGGAAGACTGACAGTATAAAGGGAACACAAATGCACACACTCAAACACACTAGGAAAGCTTCTTTTCATGATTGATGTTTGTGGATGTTGTTTAGGCATGGATAGAGTTTGGGCGCATTAAGTTGCCTCAAGGGCTACACCCTAATGATCTGGAGGAGGAATGGGGGAAACTGATCCTGGAGATGTTGGAGAGAGAGAAAGCACTGAGGCCTGCTGTGGAAAGGTTAGGAGAGTCCACTTCTAGATAAAATGGCTACATTTACATTTGTAGCAGTTCAGTATTTTAGTATTTTTGATGTGTATTTTGTATGTATCTTTGTTTTTAGGTTGGAGTTACTCCTGCAGATGGCCAATAAGATCCAGAACATGGCTCTAGATTGTGAGGAGAAACTCACACTGGCGAAGAACACTTTGCAGGCTGTAAGTATGGGAGTATCTCTGTCGGAACTGTCTCATAAGCTCTTTTCCAAAAACTATTAAGCTGCCTTGCGGTCCTCTGTTTACATGGGCAACTGCCTTCTGAAATGGAGGTGACTGATTTGGAAGGCTCTTCATATGCAGCAGCTCTGCCTGCTATATTAATAGCACTCGTTAGATACTGATGTTAGATGCTAAGCTACATAGCACATAAATATTGGGTACAATAGTCTTTTTTTATTAGATTTAACTATTTGTATTGCTGCTTTTCAGTATTGAATGAAATAGTAGACAATTAATATTACCATGAAGGATACAGGCAATGCCACCTTCCCAAAAGAAGGGATGTTACAAGAAAGACCATTTGGAATGTCATGTCAAACACACTAGATGCCAGATGCCACAATCTCAGTAAGCAACTCGCTTGGATTTGGGACATATATTGACAAGTCCTCTGAGATCACCCAGTTTATTTTTTTTGCATGAAAAACTTGGTTATTTATCATTTAGAAATCGTTTGTGCTTCATTGTTTTCCATTGTCTTCTGTCTTTCCTCAGGACATGTCTCAGCTAGAGAATGGGCAGCCAGTGCGGTGTGAGAATGAATTGGGGTTGTATCTGCAGGATTGTGAGGCTCTTGTCAGACAGCTTCACCTTGACCTGCAGGTCCTTCGAGATGAGAAGTACTACCAAGTGGAACAGCTGGCTTTCAGGTAAGAGGGAGAAAAGGGGAAATAGAAAAATGTGAGTGAAAAGCAAGCCAGAGAGAGGGATGGGATGATTTTGTTCTTGTTGATAGTTATTAAAGATTAATTTGATTGACAGAAAAGAGGGAGAGATTTCTGTACTGTGTACAATAATCACAGTTATCACAATTAAAATTATTCACAATTATTGTAAAGGGTTAGTTCACCCCAAAATGAAAATTCTGTGATTAATTACTCACCCTCATGTTTTTCCAAACTCGTAAGACCTTTGTTCTTCTTCGGTACACAAATGAAGATATTTTTGATGAAATCCGAGAGCTCTCAGTCCCTCCATTGCGTGCAACGCAATTTACACATTCAAGGTCCAGAACTGTAGGAAAGACATCATTAAAGTAATCCATGTGACTCCAGTGGTTTAACCTAAAAACAAAAAAAATTAATTTACCACTTTATTTACAAAAATATTGACCTGCAATCCAGTAGGGGGAGCACCACAACACATGAGGTGAAACCACTGGAGTCACATGGATTACTTTAATGTCTTTCTTATTTTGCAGAAAAATTATTATTTTTCCCATCCAGCAGTCTTACTCGAGGTCATTTCTCTCTTGTAGGGTGTCATGTCTGCAGGAGGAGCTGGTCTCTATGCGCCTGCAGTGTGCCAGTGTGTACAGGAAGGGTCATTTCTCCACAGGGGGTCTGCTGGGAGAGCACGTGGGTCAGAAGGGGTCCCCAGGAGGTCTGACTACACTCGGAGCACAGACACTGCTGGGAGCAGTGGGTGCTGCGGCGTCTTTGCTCAGGCGGCCAATGTCTCGTGCAGATCTGGTAGCCATGTCCTCCTCTGAAGATGAAGGCAGTCTGCGCTTCATCTATGAGCTGCTGGGATGGGTTGAAGCGACACAGGACCTACTGGAGCGAGCCGAGTGGGGTTCTGATCTGCCGTCTGTAGAACAGCACCTGCAGGACCACCACATCATTCACACAGCAGTGGAGGATCTACTCAATAGCCTCAAAGAGGCTCGAAATTATGAGGTACATGAACTATGAGGTCTTGGTATTAAAGGACCTTTCACACCAATTCTGATATAGTCTCCGCTTCAGGCAGCATGTACACAGACTGCAAGCAGGCCTGTTCACTGAGTGTCTTGTGCATACTGCACACAAAACTGGAATGCACTTGAAAAAATGGCTCCAGTCAGATCAACTGACAATTTGCGAATGAAAATATTAGGTGCATCGGTGCAAGTGACAGATCGAAGCTCATGAATGGTTGTATATGGTGTCCAAAATTAGAACACGCCTAGTGGCAAATGCGAGTAGTGTGACAATGTGTTCATTTACACACAAACAGCTCATGATACGGTGTGCCAACATCTTGTAATGAGAATCATTTTTATATTTGTTATGTAAAAATCAGAAGCTTAAAAAGGTCTTCCTATGGTTTTCACCAAAATAAAAGCTCTATTTATTTAGCAATTAGTTGCCAAGGAAATTAAGAACTTGTCAGTATTTGTTTTAAAACTTGCCAGGTGCACAACCAACCAGGCAAATCAGAATTGGTGTGAATGGACTTAAATACCATATGTATTGAGCACTGAACACTTTTGCATAAGGAATAATTTATTTCTTCATGTTCTCTCTCCCTCAGTCAAGGGTCTCGCCTAATTTACGTAGCAGTTACTCTGAGACTCTGTCCAAGTTGGAGAACCAGTATTGCAAACTGCTGGTGAGTTTTTACTGCTTTAGAATTATGATAAGCAGACATGTGTGAGTGTATTTGAGTTCATTATACTCTGTATTATGTATATTACTCTTCTCTAATCTCATTAGGGTGTGACAGAGTGTGTCCTTACAAAGGCAGAATACAGAATGCTTGTGTGACATGCTTAAGAGTACTGCAAAACACCTGCTCTTGACATATACCCACACCCACTCACGTCTCCATAATTTAACCAAATCAGTTCTCCATGAAAACATGCAATTGTTCAAAAGACCAAGGGTGCTTACCACGGGGAAAGCATCAGACTGAGCAGTTGGCCGCATTATATGGCCAGTGTTATAAATGTTGTTTTGTGTTGTCGCAGGAACATTCGTCATGGCGACTACGTTGCCTGGAGAGCCTTCGAGCTTTTGTGTCCCATTGCACTGAGGAGCTGATCTGGCTCAATGAGAGGGAGGAGGAGGAGCTGGCCTTCGACTGGAGTGACGGCAACACCAACATGGCTGCCAAAAGAGAGCAATATGCTGTAAGACTCCATCTATAGAAAGATGCACTACCTCTGGCCACTATATTTTCCTTTACTGATTTAGTCCTTATTACTTAATGTTTTTTGCCCCTTCATGTATATTTTCTTTAAACATTTCTCTTATAATATTTAGGGCTGTATGTGTTTGCCCTCAGTTTCAAAAGTACTTCATGATTATTTAAAGTCATGATGAAACAGAAATGGAATTGAATTGGAAATGTAAGTGAAATGGATTATCAAAAAAGAAAAAATATTAGTCAGGGCTTGGTTCTCTGCATCTTGTTGATTGGCTTTTGAGATGTGGGCATTGCGCTCATGAACGTCAGCTTGCAGGGCAAGAGTTTAAGCCGACTAAGTGATTGGAGAAGTGATTGTCGTTTTTAATAGAAGATAGAGTTATGATATTTTGTTTAAAAATGATGAGGTCAAAATTTGTAAAAAATTAAACAGACATGGATGAATTGATTACAGTAAAATCAATGACATGCATTTACAAAATAGGGTGAATTTTCGTTTCATGCCGATTTAAGTGTAGTTGCAGTTGTTCATTCGATTTTTTTGGGGATTGAGCAATATCTTTTGATCTCCTTAACCTCTCTCAGGACATGAGGTCAGAGCTAGAAGAAAAACAGGAAGTGATGCGCTCCCTTCAGGAAACAGCTGACCACATGTGTCAAGAAAACCACCCAGCCAAACAAACAGTGGAGGTGAGTTGTTGACCAATATGAACAAATCTTCACGCAGTGAACTCAGTATGTCACTCTCAGATGCAGTAAAAAGGTGTTCAATGCTGACCTGTTGACCTCTCTGATCATAGGCCTACAGTGCTGCCCTGCAGACACAGTGGCAGTGGATTAAAGAGCTCTGCATATGTGTGGAGCAGCACCTCAAGGACAACACTGCCTACTTCCAGGTACTAAGTCTAGCTTTTCAATGGAAAAGCATTAAAAAAATTATTTATACATTTTCTGCTTTAAATGACATTTTCTGGGTTTTAATGACTTTGTTTTAGTTTATGAGTGATGCACGGGACTGTGAAAGCTTTCTACGTCAGCTACAAGACACCATTAAGAGACAGTACACCTGTGATAAAAACAGCAGACTTGGTAGATTGGAGGATCTGCTGCAGGACTCCATGGTGGGTGTTCCCTCTCATTCAAAAAAAAAATTGTGCACAGTCAGCCTTTACAACATATAAATAAAACACTTGTTCATAGGAGATTTTACAGTGTATACTACTTAGTTTATTTTAATTTTTGAGCTCAACGAGTGCACATATGACAGATGGCACCATGAGAGAGGGGTTGCACAAGAGCAAACACAGCAATGGGCATATCCTCTTTGGCCATACGGAAGAGAAACCCAGAGCTGGCACAAGTGCATTACAGTTAAATAAGGGCATGAATGCAATAAAAAGTAGATGGGATGGATTATCTTCCCAAATTAATACTGTAATTTAATTGGTAAAAATAACCCTGGCCATTAGAATTCTCTCTCTCTCTCTCTCTCTCTCTCTCTCTCTCTCTCTCTCTCTCTCTCTCTCTCTCTCTCTCTCTCTCTCTCTCTCTCTCTCTCTCTCTCTCTCTCTCTCTCTCTCTCTCTCTCTCTCTCTCTATTTCTCTATGTTTATAATTGAGCATAAGATTCTTCAATTAAATTCTTTATGTTTGACATAAACTTGAACCGTTCTTTGTGTCAGTTTGTGCTCTACATCGCCTCCAGCTCTCACTAGGAGATGATTTTAATTAAGCTTTTGACAGACATCTCCCCCCCCCAAAAAAAATCCCCCACTGCTTACGTATATGACCAGTAACAGTTTATATCCCTCAAATAAAGTTTTGGCATGTTTGCCATAATTTAACTCTTGTTGTTGCTCTGAAAAACCTCTATGGTTTTGATGAACTCTGACCCCATGTTGATATGCAGTCAAATTTAATACCACGTTAAGTTCTTGCAGAGAGCATTGTGTTATTAGATCTTCCTGTCAGCCTCTGCTTCCCAATGCCAGAACTAATGAATCCCTTATGAGCTGTTCATGGAAGTGTCATACCACGTACTCATTAATTTTAATACAATGAAAGCTAAGCAAATAATAACCCAGGGAAGAATATCAGTGATGGCCTTAAATGTTCTTAAAGATATTTTGAAAGTATTTCGAAAATTTATATTTATTATCATGAATGCATTAATTAAAGAATTATATTCTGATTAATACATTTAAATATTTATTGAGTTAAGACTTTTTTTTTTTTAACATTATTATGGCCACTAATTATAGTACAACATCAAATTATTCAGTGCACCTTTTACTATTTTTAACTGCAGTGTTGGCGAAAGTAATGTGTTACAATAATGTGTAACCCCCTTAAAAATAACAGATTGCATTACTTAGTTACTTTTTCTGGAAAGTAATAATGTGTTACGTTACTTTTCTGTAAATTTTCTGACCTGCTGGGGTCACTTGTTTGTTTTTTAATAAATAAAAAAAAACAGTTCTATATTTGGCAAATGTAACGTCCTTTTCACACCAAAAGTCAAATGAATCTGCTGCCAATCTGGATTGCAGAAGAATAGGATGCAGGAGAAGAAAATACAACATTCTCTCTTCAGGAATAAAAAAAAAAGTACTTAAAATTTTTTTTTTTTAACTAAAGTCATTTTTGCTTATTGGTATGGTTGATTTGGATCATCAAATGTCAGCAGCAAAAACATTGGTTAATAAAGTGAGGTTAAATACATAAAGTATATTTGTATTATTTAACATTTAATTATTGCATGTTATTTTGAGTTTGCATTTCATGGTTTTTATTCATTTTGAGGAATATTGAATCTTTTTTGTGCGTGAGATAGTGAGATAGTAAATTCATGTTTAAACAATAGTATAGAACTATAACAACCATCATGTTTATACACACAACGCCTCTGCATCTCACTCACGATTTCTCTGAACATTGGGGACAGGAGTGGTGTCAGTCAATAAATGGGAAAGCAAAGTAACTTGCATTACTTATTTGAAAAAGTAACTCAGATATTTTGTACATTTAAAAGTAATGTTACTTTACTCATTACTTTACAGATCACAAAAAATAACGCTGGTTTACAGTTGGACTGCTTGTTTGACTTTATTTATTTTATTTTTCAGGAGGAGAAAGAACAATTGATTGAATACCGCAGCACAGTGGCTAGCCTTGTAGGCCGGGCCAAGTCTGTAGTCCAGCTCCGCCCACGCAGTGCAGAGAGTAACCTGGGCACCACCACGCCCATCCGTGCCATCTGTGACTACCGACAAATAGAGGTATAACATGCTCCGGATATCTCACCATCACAACCTGCTCGCTTTGCCTTACCTTATCACATCACAACCCTGCATTGATCCTTATGCTCTGAAGAACTGAGCTATGATCACATTTGGAAAATAAATGTGATCTTAATTCGGTTTTTCAGAGCTTTACATTTGTGTCCCAATCCTACCCCACTTGAAAACCGTCTTTTAGTTTTCATCTTCTGCTCCACTCAGGGTGCTAGCCTGAGACCATCTGCACATATTTAGTCATAAACCACCCTGGAGCTGTGAAGGCAAGTAGATGGGGAAAAGGTGCAATTGACCAAGATATTTCCAGAGAATCTGTCCTTTGTGTGCCAACTTAGCTGTAAGCAAAGAATCCTGGCAAAGTGGAGGTGCGGCATATCATGAGTGATGAACAAACCTGCTGTAGCGTATCTAATCTGCCATTACGTTGCTTTTCATTCACACATTTCACATACTCTACTTAATTGAAATGATGAAATAAGAGGCTGTCATTTGAGTATTCATTTTTATGCAGAATACTCATAAACACTCAATCACTCTTCCAGCTGTGGCCCCGTTTCTTTTCCTGATCGCATTATTTCAGTCAGGCGAGGTCTGCTAAATGCCTGAAAGTAATCTCTTTCTCCCTCCCTATCCCCTTCCCACCCCCCTTTTCTCTGCCCTCCTCTTTTTTTCTTTATCCCTCCATTTAACCCCATCTTTCTCTCTCTGTTCCCTTCCTTCTCCCTTCCTCTTTATGTGTGTCTGCGGGGCTGGGCAAGGCCAACTCTCAGGTACTATTGCCGACCGTTCTCCTCTGACCTTTGCTCTCTGGCCTGGCCCTGCACACAAGGGACCCCTGCTTTACCTCAGGCGTCCCATACACTGTTAATGTGAAATAGGGCATATATATTATGTATTAAGTGTTTTTATTCCAGCCCAAAATGTCATCAATTTTCCATGGTGGGAGCATGTTGCATGTAGACTTGCTATGTCATTTTAATTCTATTGTATTTATCAGTCACAAAGGTGGTAACCCTCTGTTATATTTAATTTCATATCCATACGTAATATATATATATATATATAAAAAGCATAATGTTCACTGTGTGCAAGGGGATAGGGTGAGAGTTGAGGTGGGGCACTAGAAAGTGCTCTCACATGTTCTCTTTGATTTTTAATTTGCTTAAATGACTCAGGATGCTTTTAATTGTGTTGCCTTTAGCGTTATTGATGCGTTTAGCTTTCATGTTAGCCTAAGGCAAAGCTAGGCTACAAAAGCAACTGTAATTTGACATTAACGTGAACAAGATTAGAGCTTTTGAAGTTGTTGTTTTTTTTTTTTGTTTTTTTTTGCCAGTTGTCAGTTGTAAAGATATGTTAGCACAGAAGGCATTATTCCATGAAATTCATATTTCATGTAATTCAACTCATATGAAGGCCATTAGCATTAACATTTTATTCCTCATCCTTTGGTTAATATTTTAAATCCCTTTACTTTTTAATCAACATTGACCATCAGTTCTGCTTTTTTTGCTCAATTTTTCAAATCATCTTTCCCTTACCTGTTATGTTTCTTCCATCCCTTTTTCTCTATCACTCTCTTTCTATCTCCATCTCTCTATCTCAGATCACAATCAGCAAAGGAGAGGAATGTGTATTGGAGGATAACTCTCAGAGGACTAAGTGGAAGGTCATCAGTCCTACAGGAAATGAGGCCATGGTTCCATCTGTGTGTTTCACCATTCCTCCCCCTAACCAGGAAGCCATTGACACTGCCAGCAGGTACAGTACACAGATCCTTAAATGTTCCCAATAAACACGTTAATGAGGGTCTCACACACACATGCAGGATTCACATACGGCATAGAAATAACGTGCTATGTTTATGTAATGTTTGGCCCAGCAAGGAACCACCCAGAATGCCCTAAAAACCACCTAGCAATTCTAGCAACTGTGTAGGTACAACCCAGGTGTTTTAGAGGCAAGTGTTGCACGGGCAATCCAGTATTGTTATTGTAAACTGAAACGGTCAACAATCATTCATTGAAATAAAGCTATAATAAATTAAAATATAAATATTAGATGAAAAAACTAACTATACTTACTAAAAAACTGAAATAAAAATACATTTAACCTAAATAGAAATATTAAACAAATATAAAACATGACCACAGCACATAACAAAATTGCTAAACCTCAAACTAAAGTTAAAATGAAAACAGAAAATCAAAATATGAATTAATATTATATAAATAATTGTCATTTTGAATGATGAATAGCGCACTATAAAACAAAGGACATTTAAAAAGAAAGTAAATAGCATTCATTTTGATATTGTATTGTCTTTGTTGCATTAACAACTATATGAACTTTGTAAGATGATAATTTTTTATTTATTTTTTATCTGTGCATAGAATGGAGCAGATGTACCAGAACGTCATGTCTCTATGGCACCAGCTGCATGTTAACATGAAGAGCGTAGTCTCCTGCAACTACCTGCAGAAAGACATAATAAATATTTCCTCCTGGAGTCTGGACACAGTTAGTACCAAAGTTAATTCAGTTTCCCTCTCTTATTTGAACTCTTTCAGACGTTATTCATAATCATGTGTCTGTCTCTCTAGATGCGCTTGCAGGCCCCAGCAGAGAGGCAGCAGGCTTTAAACAACCTGGACGCCCACTTGTCCGACTTCCTTACGGATAGTCGTGAGAGCGCGCTTTTCACAACGACTGAACGGCGTGAGATAGAGAGAGAAGCTGAGAACTGCCGTGAACATTGCCAAGCGCTGCTGGTATCTTTGGAGACAGGTAAGAAGGTTACTGTGTATGTGTGTATTAATCATGTTATGAAACCATATGACATGGTGCTCAGTATTATTTTTGTCTTTCAGTGGAGAAGGATGAGTTGGCCTCTCGTGCTTACCTCTCAGAGCTGCAGAGCATCAAGTCACACCTAGAGGAGGCAGAGAGCAGGCTGATGCAAGGCATACAGACTCCACACCCCAGCACAATATCAGGAGATGTTGCAGACAATGCAGTTCACATAGCAGAGCAAGAGGTGAGTCTGATCAACACAACTGCTCCCTCTACTGGGCAATCAGTGGTCAGTCTGTACTACAGTTTTTAGCAGATGTACATATATAAACCAATCCGATTAATTGAAAATACTGTTAATTCGGGTGAAAAAATAAGCTTTTTGATTTAAATATTTTGCAGTATGTTGCTGACAGTGATCAAATAGTTTTATAGTATAATTTATAGACTATTATAGTATTCAATTTATTTGAAGTAGCTTTTATTTTTGTTTTAAATTTTAGTTTTAGTGTCCTTAGGTCCTTTAGGTTTGGTTTTTATAAATTTCATTATTTATGAAATAATTACAATTATTTTAAATATATCTGTATTTCTTTAATTTAGTTTTATTTCAGTTTATTTCCTTATTAAATGATTTTACGAGCAGTTTTTTCTTTTGTTCGACATATGTTCCATTAAAATAAGAAATTATAATATATAAATAAGAAATGTATATATATTTTTTAAAAATACCTTTTAGGCTGTTTATGTCACTGTCATGAACTATGATTTTCTACTTCGTAGCCAGAGACATTTAAGGCTATGGGAACATATTAATAAGCATTTTATCGGACAAAAAATAGGATATGCCTCTGATTGCAAGTTAATTTTGACAACTTTTAGGAGAACACTAGCAGATTATCTCAAATCTAACAGACATGGACATTTTAATGCCATTTTCATGGAGTCTTTATAAATGTAATCTGAAGAACCTTTTAATGGTGTTGCAGAAGCTACAGCAGGATTTAAAGGGTCTTCAGTCAGATTTGGGTGAGGTGTCTCGTCGCTGCGTGAGCTTCTTTGAGGAGAAGCCTACCTCTTCCAGTGTGCCTGTCCTACGCTCTGAGCTCAACCTGGCCGTAGAGCACATTGAGAAACTCAACTCCCTCTCCTCCGTTTATCTGCAAAAGTTAGTGCACAAAGGCATTTCAATACATATATGCATGTACTCTACCCTAATTAGTCATCAAGCTTTTTTTTAACGTTAACGACAAACATGATTTGAGTGTCTTTTTTTGCATCTGCCAGACTGAAGACGGTAGATGTGTTGATGAGAAGCCTGCAGGCTGCAGAAAGTCAAGTGAGAAAGAATGAGAGTCGACTAAGTGAAGAGGATATTGTGCCCGCTGATACTGCTGCAATCCAGGCCTTGGGAGAGCAGTTAAAGGTGAGAAACAGACACTTCACTAGTTGATTCATGTCTCAACTAGAGCTGCACGATTAATCGTTAAAAGATTTTGATTCGAACTTGATTCAAACATCCACATAATCTTATTCCTAAATGACAACGATTTGGCTGTCTATTAAACCTTTAGTAAGATCAAAACGGAGTATTCAAATCTGCGTTGGCGCTGTGTTTTCGACCACACAGTATCATTATTTCTGTGTTAGTATAATTCAGATTTCACAGAAGTACTAGTACACAGTTTATAGTTTGTATATAAACACTGTCTATGTCTATGGTAGCGATCAAAATATAGAGTAAATCAACTTTTGAAAGTAACTTGATGCTTCAAAAAAAAAGATTGTATCAATTACATCATTACACCAGTAGATGGCAACAAGTGACTGTTAAAAAATTTGTATTTGTCATTGAAGCTTCCTTTTCACTATCTCCAATATTTGCATACAATTGTCACATTTCGCCCCCAAGTGGCAGTTGCACAGAGCTTTCAAACTGGTCATGAAGCAGCCACTACCCTCCTCTTATTCACCATGGAAAATGAAAAAATTATGAACGTATGAATATATCCACACACAACAAATGACCACCAATGTCAAAGAAAAGCATACTAGATTTTTCTGAAATAGTGTTTAAAGAATAGTGTAAAAATATTTCTCACCTCATACTTCATAGTTTTGATTAGTAATACATCCGGTCATGTGGCCACATACGGTCTAGCTGCAAAAGTTCAAATATTTTAACAAATCTGAAGCTCAAATCGTAGCTCCACGCTGCTCCTGTACTACTCTGTATTGGATATTCTAAGGACTTGCAGTCTGTTGTTTGCCAAAAATAGTTGATAGGTGACTTTACCTTTTTGATTGCATTTCATACTCTGTATTTCACACTTCCAGAAATGGCATTCAGAGCTGGAGGAACAGGATCACATATTCCAGAGTCTGAGTTTAGAGGTCCAGCAGGCTAGAGAGGTCGGAAGCCAGCTCAGCCAGTTACACTCTGACCGCAGCCCTGAACTGGACCGCTACCAGGAGAAAGCACACCAGCTCACTGAGAGGTGGAGCGGAGTGCGCAGGCAAATGGAGACACGGTGGGTTGTTTCAAAAGTTAAAATAGGGAGACCGAGAGAGGATGTCTACCAGTATATTCAGTAATATTCCAGATTGTAAAATGAAACGTGATGTCACACAGGCAAGCGGATCTTGAGGTGTTGGGTTCAGTGCTGCAGCAGTACAGAGAAGGCCACAACTCTCTCATCTGCTGGATAGAGGAGACCACAGAAAAACAGGAGAACACACAACCCGAGCAGACCGACAGCAGAGCTTTGTCAGAACAGCTCGCACAGCAAACGGTGGGAGAGGACACTGATATTGATGAATACCTCCCAGTGTTGCAAAACAAAGCAGTGTTTGATTCAGTATCTGTTCTTTTGCAGGCCTTGGTGGCTGAGATCGAACAGAACCAGGTCAAACTGGATGAGTGCCAGACGTACTCTAAACAATACTGCGCTGCTGTTAAGGTAAGCACCAGTGACCAGTGTCGGCTACTGCTTAATAATGGCAGTCATCATGGAGAGAAGGAAATGTAATGTCTCCATACTATGCCGTGTCTTTCTGTTTTGAATGAGCTTTTATTTTTATTTTTTATTCTTATTTTATTTGTCTTTTATTTTATTTTCATTATGTGCTTTTGTCATTTTATTTATTTAAAAATATATATATTTTTTAGCTAGGTTTAATTTATTTTTATTTCAGTTTTAGTTTTGTTTTTTATTTCCAGTTAATAATTTTAGTGCATAAACTTGTGCTAATTTCAGTTTTGAAAACATTGCAAACTTTCATTTAGTTTTAAGTTTTAAGCAACTAATATTTATATCCTATTTTATTTCAGCAGAAATGTTTTTAATAGTTTTACTTAATGATAATAACCCCATTTCTATGTATGCATTAGGACTATGAACTCCAACTTATGACATTCAGAGCTTTTGTTGAATCAACCCAGAAGTCCCCTGTGAAAAGGAGGAGGATGCACTCTTCATCAGATGTCATCACACAGGAGGTAAATGCAGGGAAACCAGGACATTAATTTGATGGTTATGTTGGTTTTTGTGTTGACCTTAAATGCTTTAATGACATTGTTCTTCTCCGTCTTAGTTTATGGATTTACGCACACGCTACACAGCTCTGGTTACCCTGACAACGCAACATGTCAAGTATATAAGTGATGCACTACGACGACTGGAGGAGGAAGAGGTGTGTTATGGTTTTCTAAGCCTCCTACTTTTAGCTTTGATTTTTACCTACTGTATATTTGTACATATAAATACCTACAAGTATGCACATAATGAAGACAACATCAGGTTTCATCATTTGATGCATGCCAAATGAAAATGTTTCCCCTTTGTGGTACAGAAAGAGGTGGAAGAGGAGAGGCAGGCACGAGTGGGGCAGGTCTCAGAGATGCTTGGCTGGGTCAAGGGCCTACAGGAGCGCGCTGGCAGATCTGCCGAGCCATCACTTGCTGCACAGCAGGTACGGTTAGAGTGTTAACTATTAGAATATTATATATTTTTAGGTACTCTACAGACAGTAGTGCATCAGTCAACACTAAGTAGATGTAAGTGGCTTTGAAAATACTGTTTCTGTCTCACTTCTAGGCTATTAGTGAGCAGTTAGCAGCTAAAAAAGAGGAAGTTGCTGAAGCTATCAGGAGCACACAAGTCTTCTTGATGTCAAAGCAGGCCAGCAAGTGAGTCTGCCCTATACGACCTTCAACACATTTCATACCAAGTGCTACCAAGTCAGTCCAGTCGATGTTATTTCAGGTCATATTTTTTAAAAAAAACTACAAAATTAAAGTTGTAGTCTTATTTTATTTTATTTTTTTCTTATAAAAAATGTATACAAGAAGAAATAGCCTGTCAGAAGATGCAGTGGAATAAAGAAGAATGAGAAGTAGCCTACTCGGGCCCTGTTAACATAAGACTGGGCTTTGCATTGAAAAAAAATATTGTAAATGGTTAATTAAGAAATTAGAAATAAGTTAGATGTGGAAAATACATTTTGATACAATGTAATACTTTTTTTTTTTTTTTTTTGCAAGTAAAGACATGTTTATTTGACTTTAAAAATATACTGAAAGTATTCTGAAAAATATTTTTAGTATTTTAAAATGTCAGTTGTGTGCCTTGACCCTTGCAATGTTATTTTGCTTTTGATTATATTATATTATATTATATTATATTATATTATATTATATTATATCATATTATATTATATTCTAGTCATATTTATATAGTATTGTAGTATTTATTAATGTTTAATTTGATTTATTTTTATATTTTCAGTTTTATTTTTATTTTTACTTTTTGTAATTTTGTTATGTGCCTATTTTAATTTTAATTTTTTTGTAATTTTATTTCTTGTACTTAAACTTCTTTTAAGTTAGTTGCCAAAACATGTATAATTTTCCTTTTTAAAAGTTGCTTAAGTTTTTATGTTTGTTTTTCATCTTATATATTTATCTTTTATTTTATTTCAATTAACAAATAGGATTTTTAATACTTAGAATAGGCCTAGATTTAGTTAACAATAACAACACTGACCACTTGGGGGTGCTTTATGTACCGTAGTTTGTAAACAGCTACACTATTATGTTCACATCCACCTTTAAGGTAAATGTTAAATAATCATGCACTTAAACACAAACACACATTTTTATTAATGAAGCGCATATATCTTTAGGCTATCGTCTGAAGAGCGTGCCCAGGTGGTCTCGCAGCTGGATGAGCTGAAAGCCAACTACACTCAACTGTGTGACAGTTCTGCCACACAGTTGCAAAAACTGGAGGAGCAGCTGGCCGAAGAGGAGAAGCGCAAGGTAAAGTTAGATGGCCAAGGGGAAGTCGCCAGTGACAGCAGTGTTCAACTTTGCCAAAGCGAGCTTCAACAGCAAAAAGCGTGTCTTGAAACAATGCTTCTGAAATATATTGCTTTACATATTGGTCTTTGTTATGGTCAAGCATTGTCAGTGTGCTAGTGACATGCTATAGCAGTGTGTATGTGTGAGCTTGAGCGAGTGAATCATTTTTGTGTTTTTTATGTTGCCTGTCACGTGTGGTTTAACCTTCATCATCACGTTCATACATCTCACAGACATTGTCTTATTTAACAGTTATAAAAAAATTAATAGCATGGTGTGAAATCTAAATCATTTTATTCAACATGCCTGATATCATGTCACCCACACCATCTTTATTTTTCATATTAATCAAGCACATCTGCTTAAACGCAACTCATCGGCTCATTAGAGTAGAATAGTGTGATAAAAGCTTTTTGGCATTCGAAACAGCTTCCATAGCCACTTTAGTGTCCATTAAAGCCACGTTCAAATTGTAGTTTAGCTTGTTTTTTTTGTTGTTTTTTTTACATTTCATTTGAATGAGGCACAGGTAAACATGTAAATGTAAAGGCATAAATGTCATTACATTCATATTGTTTTGTCGCCATTTGCAGTCACAAACATTTTGTGGAACCGTGCACTCATGCATCAGTCATTAAGTAGTGATTACTGTGTGTACAATGGTGTGTTTGTGTTTGAATGGCCCAAAGTTAAAGATATAAACAAGATAGATTCATCAGAAAGCAATGGTCAAAAGATTTTCCTAGGGATTGGTATAGACTGAGCACAAAAAGCCAGCTAAACCTCCACCTCACTGTTTGAGCATGATGTGTCCAGATCACAGCTATATGTTTGTTTGTTTGTCTGTGTGTCTGTGTGTGTGATATTGTCTGTTTTCAGTCCATGTGTTTAATACTGTATTTCTTTGTGAAATTTAATCAGCATTTTGCTTCAAAATCACTAACAGCTGCCGGGAGAAAATGTAAGACATCATCTCAGAATTGGGAGTAAGAAAAAACTGTTAGTCGTAATACAGGACTATCCTTAGTTTATAAGTAGTTAAAAATGTGTATTTACCAACTAAGATCAAATTCATGGGTAAGTCTCAAAACATATTTTAAAAAACAATGCATATGAAAATAGGTAATAGAGGTATGAAAGTAGTCTGTTAGTCAGTCCCGGGCAGCATATCAGGCAGCTGGAGTGTGGCATGCAGATCGCTAACATCCGGCTTCTCACCCTATTGCGCCTCAATTAATAGGGCCGAACCCTCGGTCTATCAGTGTGTGTGCGTACCACCCCACACGGTAAGTAGTGCTTGCTTTCTCTCTTACTTTTGCTTTCTTTCTGACCTAGCAATATGTTCTCAAGATTTCTATCTGTTTTTTTCTTTGTCCTCTTGTATTTTTAGCGTTCAGTTTGTGCATTTTTGCATATTTTTTTTCACACTGCAATGCTGAGCTGTTGTTTTTTGTGTATAATAAATAAATAAAAATTATATTTTGCAATTTTTGTACATTTTTCTTTATACTCATGAATAATGCATGAATGTTAGTATTAAGATGATGATTGCTTCTTATGTTGACTTAAGTTACTCCAACTATGGTGGCGGGCATTTTTCTCTTTCCCTCCTTGTTAAATTTTGAATAAAAATAAATAAGAACCATTCTTAAAATCATGATTTTTATCTTTCCATAGGATCAGAAAGTCATCGCTGGAGTAATTGACCTTGGCACCATGGAAACCTTTCCAGTTTTTCAGGCAGCACAGCGTGGCCTCATAGATCAAGACACCTGTCATGTACTGTTAGAGGCACAGGTTGTCATGGGTGGTCTACTTCAGCCTGCCTCCCCTGATTACCTGTCATTAGATAAAGGTCTTTCCAGTGGTTTAATTGATAAACATGCCTACCAATCACTGAAAGATTTAGAGACTGCCCTTTGTCTTGTCAACACAGCAAAATTTGCTGAGTGTCAGGAATTACCAGTAGCCGCTGCTGTGAAAGAAGGTGTCATAAAGGAGCTGGTGGGGCTCCGTATACTTGAGCTGCAGATAAGCACTGGCGGCCTGAAGGTTGGTTCCAATGGAGAAATGATCAGCCTGGATAATGCAAGGCAGAAGGGATTTCTATCCACCGATCTTTGTCAAAAGCTGCAGTCCTGTCTTTACCGACGAGAACTTATTGATCCAAATACAGCAGAAAAACTAAGTCTGGTTGACTTTCAACAGCGTTGTGTTTTCAATCAGGAGACGGGTCTGCACTTTTTTCCAATTAAACAGAAGCCAGGAGGAACTGTCTGCTTAAGTTCTGGCAGAAAGGTGGGACTATTCCATGCTGTTCAAGAGGGCCTCATCGACCGCCATGTCACAGTTCGACTTCTGGAGGCTCAGTTGTTTGCTGGAGGTATCACAGATCCCCGGTCAGGACACAGATTGACTGTTAATGAGGCTGTCCGACATGGCCTGATGGATCAGGACTTGGCCTGCACCCTCATGACACGACAGCTTCAAGCAGGGGGAATAATAGATCCAGTCAGTGGGGACCGTCTAGAGCTGGATGAGGCCATTCAAAGAGACCTCCTCTCTCCTCGCATAGCCTTACGTGTACTGGAATCTCTACAATCTTTTGCAGTAATACTGTGGCCAGAATCAGGAGAGCTGCTTCCTGTAAGTGAGGCACTTCAGCAGGGTGTTGTCAGTAGAGAGCTTGCTGCAAAAGCCCTGAGAAAACGTCGTTCTATTGGTGCAGTATATCTGCCTGAGAGTGGACAGGTGGTCCCTCTGCATCAAGCTGAGAAGATACTTCATCCTCAGGCAGTGGAGATCCTAAAACAGACCCAGGTTCCAGATGTCCTTTCCCATGTGACTCAGTCAAGTTCCTCATATATGAAGCGATTGAGTTCAGGATCTGCCTATTCTTCATCACCCCCTGCCTCATGTGCAGGTTTCAATTATGATTTTTCCATCACAGAGGAAGGCAGGTCAGAAGAGCAGGTTCAAAACCAACTTCTCACTCAAGTTATGACACACAGCTACATTGATGCTCACTCAGGAGAACGCCTAGTACTACTAGAACCAGAATTGGTTGAACTATTATGTGAAAAAGTTAAAACCACAAACCTTGCCAGACCAGTCCAACACAAAATCTCTGACGACATTAGAGTTACAGTGGACAGCATAGCTATGAGTGGGATTGAAAAGGATTTGGAAGAAATTGAAGAACCAAAAATTCTACAATATAAAATTGCCTGCGAGGACTCTTATATGGAAGAGACTATAGAAGTGGCAGGGGAAGATATTGCACCCTTGGTGGCCAGTGAAAGAAACTCTATAGAGCCTTTGGTTTTGCAAAATAAATTTCTGTCTTCAGAAGAGTTTGGACAACCCAAGATGAAAGGTAAAATTGCCTGCAAGATCACTAATATAGGAGAGACAATAGAAAGAACAGAAGAAGATCTTGCACCGCTGACAGAAACAAACAGAGCCTTTATAGTGTCTTCAAGTGAAGTGATTCGGCAAGAAAAAGTTTTGTCCTCGAGAGACTATGTAGATGTAAAAGATGACATTGACAGAAAGAACACTGACATGAGTAAGACTATAGAAGGAGCAGGGGAAGATCTCGCATGCTTGACAGACACAGACAGAATTTTTATTGAGCCTTCACATGCGGAGGTTCGGCAAGAGAAAGTTTTGTCATCAAGAGAATGTAAAGAACCCAAAATTAAAAAAGATGAATTTGAGAGCAAGGCTGATGTGGTTGAGACTGTCAAAAGATTAGAGCCTTCACATAAAGAGGACTGGCAAGAGAAAGTTCTGTCACCAGGAGGAAATGAAAAACCCAAGTTGTTAAAAGGTAAAATAGCTTGGATGGACACTGCAATAAAGAGTGAGACATTAGAAAGAGCAAAGGAAGATCTTGCACCCTTGACAGGAGCAGCCAGAGCTTTTATAGAGCCTTTACATAAAGAGAAAGTTCTGTCATCAGGACATTATAATGAGCCCAAGATCAAAAAAGATGAAACTGCCAGCAAGACTAACTTGGGTGAGACAAAAGAAAGACAAGAAGAAGATGTTGCAGCTTTGACAGGCTCCGAAAAAGCATTTATAGAGCCTATGCATGAAGTTGTTTGGCAAGAGAAAGTTCTATCATCAGGACAATATGAAGAACCAATGATTATAAAAGGTAAAATTGCCTGGAAGAACATTGATATGGGCGAGAGAACAGAAAGAATAGAGGAAGATCTTGCACCCTTGACAGGCACAGAGGGAAATTTAATGGAGGTCTGGCAAGAGAAAGTTCTGTCATCAGGAAAATGTGATAAACCTAAGGTTAAAAAAGATGAAACTTACTGGAAGAACACTGAAATCGGTGAGACTATAAAAGAATCAAAGGAAGAAATTCCAACCTTGACAGGCACAGAAAGAGCCTTTATAGAGCCTTCACAAGAAGAGTACTGGCAAAAGAAAGTTCTGTCATCTGATCAATATGAAGAAACCAAGATTAAAACAAAAGAAATTGCAGACAAGAAGACAGATATGGGCAAGACTATAAAAAGGACAGAGGAGCATCTTGCACCCTCGACAGGGACAGGCCAAACCGTAATAGTGCCTTTGGATACGAGCTCAAACCTACCGAAGAATATATCAGATAAATGGATGTTTTCTCAAAATCAAGTTATAGATTCAACACTAAATGAATCTCAAAATAAGCAAACACTTGAGCTGGAACAAGCAGAGAGTAGTGGGATATTTCTAGAGATAACTGAACAAAAATCATTTGACATAAATGAAAGCAGTGCACACTCTTCAATCCAAGATACTGTAAAATTAGGACAATATGATATGCTAAATGTCAAGTCAGATGAAGTCAAGACTGCAAAACAGTCAGAGGAACTAAAGAAAATGGTTGAACAAGAGGTGAATAAAGACATCTTTGATAAACCTGATAAAGATGAGAAATTAGACCCTTCAGAAATTAAGACTTTGTCTGTGGAACTAAGTGATGATGATGTGAAGCTTGAGAGTATGGCTATGGAACTGCAACAAGGTGGTTTTGTAAGTGTAGGTGGCCAAAAAGTTCTCTTGGATGAAGCTCTGGCACAGGGTTTGCTTCCAGGGCACACTGCTATTAAGCTTATGAAAAAAGCTGGTCTCTTTAATGGTTTTCTGGATAGTAATGCCTGTAAGTCCCTTAGTGTTGAGGATGTGATGCAAGAAGGCCTGTTGGATGAGGACTTGATGACCTGTGTATTTCATTCAGAAAAGATGTTTGCCGGTGTCATTGATGTGGAGCGTGGTCGTCTCTGCTCAATTAAGGATGCTGCTGAAGCTGGCCTGTTGGACTCCGATACAGCTGCTCGTCTCCTTGAAGCCCAGGTTGTGTCAGGGGGAATAGTTGACCTGCAAAGAGACAAGAAAGTATCAGTTACCCTTGCAGCCAACCTTGGGTTAATTGAAGAGGGTAGGAAGGAGAAGCTTCTTGCTTTGGAAAAGTCATGTCGGGGAAAATGTTCAGATCCAAATGCAATGCAAACCAAGTTGGCACTACAGTTACAAATGAAAGGGGTGGTGGACCCAAAAACCAAAAAGACAGTCCCACTGGAACAAGCTCTTCAGAGTGGCATTATTGGTCAAGATGTGGCTCAGACGATTTTAAGTCAGCAGATTGCAGAAGGTGGCATTGTGCATCATGGCTCTGGTGTTCGCCTCACTGTTGTGGATGCACTTGACCTGGGTCTCATGGATCACACAATTGCTCCAAAGTTAAAAGCACTGGAAAAGGCTTTCAAAGGCCAGGCACCAACTAATTTAGATCCAGACTCTTCACTTCTTCAAGCATCTACAGGTTCCATTTATGATGATGCATCAAAAAGCAGGCTTACTCTGAGTGAAGCTGTTTCTAAAGGCCTTCTAGATGATGAAACGGCAAATAAAGCTATGGAGTTACCCAATGTGAAAAGCGGATTGTTGGACCCTCATAACACTCGTATTGTGCCCTACTCTGAGCTGATAAACCAGGGTAAAATTGACATTGCGACAGGACAGAGATTCCTTGAAGTGAGACCTTTCAGAGGTGTTCCACATAAACAAACTAATGAAATGATGACCTTACCACAGGCAATTAAATCAGGCCAAGTGGATCCCATACCTGCAGCAAGAGTATTGCAGAGTCAAGCAGATACGGGGGGTATCATTAACATTTACAGTGGAGAGCGTTTGCCTCTTCTAGAGGCTATAAATAAAGGCTTAGTTGATAAAGACATGGCTAAATGTATTGCAACAAATCAAGTCTTAAAAGGGGGGCTGCTCAATCCAGCCAGTGGACAGAAGGTCCCCAGCATCACTGAGGCAATTGGATATGGGCTTATATCCACAGAAATGGCTGCTAAACTTCAATATGACATGTGCCATTTAGATGAAAGTGAGAGGAAAAGTTCCAAAATATCAGCCTCCTCAACAAAAGGAACCCCTTGTCCTCTTCTTCCTGAGATGGTATCAGATCAGGTCAGCCCTACTAAAATGTTACCTGAGAAAAATCTATTGAGTATACCACCACCATCACCATATCTTAGAGAGGCTGAAATAAAAGATACAGATCTTCTAAAAAAAGAGGAGCTTGAACTGCACGTCGGTCCTGATTCAGAAAGCAAGAAACAATTGGTTGATGCAGTGATGGAGGACAGAAGTGATGCATCTTTGGAGGTCCTGACTGAATTTACCTTGAAAGCTGAGAAAAGACTTCAGCAGGCCATTAAAGAGATAAAGCCCACAAAAAGCAAAGATATCAATTCACAGCCAATCCAAAGCCCTGAGCAACCCCAAGATATTTCTGAGATAAAATGGCAAAAGCTGGAAGTTAAGAACTCAACAGCTTCACATGACCACACAATAGAGATGGAAATCCAGAGGCAGACAGTCAATGAATCTGCAATTTCTATGGCTATTTTCTCAGAAAGCACTGATAACACAAAGGAACAAGTCCCATCTACAAAGCAAACTAAAGGAGAGACAGTGATCCAAAGGCAGACAGTAAGTGAGCCTGCAACCTCTAAAGTCATTTTCTCAGACAGTGATGATGGCTTGCAAAACAAGGAACAAAACCCATCTATAGAGCAAATAGAAGGGCATAGTTTTAAGCTAGAAGCAGATCAGTTGTTGTCCAAAGCAGAGGAAATTAAGGACAGGAAGAAGACTGGTTTGGATCCTTGTGCTTCTACATCCACAAAAACAGTTAAGGTACCAGGAAAAAAGAAAGGCAGAGGGAAAAATGGTAAGCAAGCTAAAATAGAAAATGCTGAAAAACCACAAGTTTCAGACACCTCAGCCAGAATTTTACCTATAGAAAAAGGAGAGGTTGATGGACAAGACAGCTTTACCACTAGTCAAAAGCCTATTATGAAAGATGACAAAGAGAAGGAGATCGAAGTACAGCTATCAGAGACAACCCATGCAAGTGGTGGTATTGCACCTGTGCCAGAGAGCGATGAGAATGTACAAGGCAAAGATTTGGAAATGGGGATGGATAGAACTTCTAATGAAACTAAGACCCCCAAACATGAGTCTGATCATGAAAACATTGCAAATCAGAAAGAGAAGACACTAACACAGCATAGTGTCACAACTAGAAAAAAAACAGACCCAGGTCAGGAAGCTATTGAGGTATTTAAGGACCTTGGCACTGAGATAACAGAAAAGAAGAAGAAGAAGAAAAGCAAAAGTAAAAAAGCTAAGCAAGTGTTTATTGAAGGAGAAGAGAAAAGAGATGATGAGACTCATAAAGAGCAGAAGACTGTGATCCCTGAGGCCCAACCTCAAAGCAATCAGTCAGATGAGAAAGAAAGTGTGAAGTGTGAACTTGAGAAAGCCAACCAGGCAATGGCACAGAAGGAAATACTTTTGATGAAAGCTAAGGAAAGCATTCTTAGGAAGGTGTTTGAGCGAGGGGTGAGTGAAAAACAAGCTGCTGAAGAATTAGAAGCAATGCGTCAAATAGCCAATAATGGAGAACGCCGCAAGACCACCCAAGAGGAGACTTTTGTTGAAAAGACAAGCATTAAGCCTCCTCAAAGTAAAGAGGAGGACAATAAACTACAGCAAGCGGGACAAGAAATTAAAGAAAGGGTTGAAAGGTCAGTGCCAAACATTGCAGAGGATGTTCTACCTGGGTCTGATACTGATGCATGCTCCTCAGCTAAAAAACAGGAAGAAGATCAACATGACAAGTGTGCAAACACCGGATTAAGTGTGGATGATATGAATCAGAATATTCCATCTAAGAAGACCTCTAATGACATTGTAGATATAAACCAGAAAGAACTGGTTCCAATCCAGAATTTAGAAGGGGAAAACAAAGAAAGAACAGCAGAAGAACAAAGCATTGAGCCATTATATACAGAAGATGAAAAGTTGATAGACCCTAAGATTAAACTGACCTTGCCATCAAGCACTGCAGTGACTGACAGTGAAGTTGCTAAATCAGCACCCCTCAAATGTGTCCCAGTAGTGAAGGTCTCCAAAGAGCTTCTGTCAAATGAGGTGTGTACTCCATTACAAATCGCCAAAACAGCAATGAAGAAGGTAAGCAATGAAGTTCATCAAGAAAGAGACAAGGAGCCCCCTTTCAGTGATTATGAAGCCACAGATAAACCTTCTATTCAAGAATGTACAATTTCTGGACTACCCCTTATGGAGGTGATTCCTGAGTCTGATACCACACAGAAAGAAGATGTGGAGGAATATGCAGAGGGTTTAGTGGAGAGGCAGCCTGAAGAAATTCAAATAAATACTGAACAAATAAGCAGGGACACTGCAAAAGCTAGCAAGGTAAAGAATATAGATTTTTCTTGACTTTTTTATGTCGTTTATTGCAAATACTGTTTACTTGATTCTTTTTTATGATTTTCCCTTTATTTTCAGTCCTCACTTGCTCGCCAAGAGTGCTTAGAGCATGACCAACAGATTGTGGCCTTGCTCTCCATGGTAAGACACATCGAAGTCCGCCTTAAGCAGCAGCAACAACAGTCTGTTGGTCGAAGTCTCTCCACACTGGATGACATAATCAGACAGACAGAGGTACAAGCTTTATATTACAGCAAAATGTTTGATGTAACAGGTTCACCCACAATTGAAAATTCTGTCATCATTTACTCATCCTCTGTCATTCCAAACCCATAAGACTTCGACAGAGATCTTCGAAACACAAATGAAGATATTTTTAATGAAACTTCGAAAAAGAGATTGTAAAACTACATGAATTGCGAGGTTTAGTCCAAATTTTCTGAAGAGTCATGATCGCTTATACGCTGAATAGATTAAACTCAGGCTTTTATTCACATATAAACATTTATCAGTGCACACATCAGATCTGGTAAACGGAAGCTCAAGCATGTTCGCTTGACATGTGAGAACCAATGAGGTTCATTCTCGTGTTACGCAGCACGTTTAAAGCTTCCACAAGAGGTTTGTTCTCATGCGTCAAGCAGGTTCAGTTGGCCTTCTGTTTATGTTCGCTGATCAATGTTTATATGTGAATTAAAAAAGTCTAAATTCAGTATGTTCGTAATTTAAAGTGCTTGTGTCTCTTCAGAAAATTACTTGGACTAAACCACTCAATTCAAATGGATTAGTTTTATGATCTCTTTATGAACTTTTTGAAGCATCAGAGTGGTAGTTGGGTAGCTGTCAAGGGAGGGACAGAAATCATTCATATTTCGTTAAAAAAAAAATCTTTATTTGTGTTCCAAAGATGAATGAAAGTCTTACGGGTTTGGAACAACATAAGGGTGAGTAATTAATGACAGAATTAAAACATTTTGGTGTTTTAATTCTGTTTTAACTATCCCTTTAAACTAAAAAGGGCTGTATTTTCATTCAATTATTTTTTCAGGTTCTTTTCCTGGAAATTACTGACTTGGAACCAGAAGTGCACAAGGAGACTGAAGCTGCCACACAGTTACTGGAGTCTCACCCTCAGGATGTACCTCCTCAGCTGCTCATGGCCCTGAACAAAGATGGGCGAAACTTAGCCCGGGCTTACAGTGCATCCAGGGACCTTGCCAAGAATACTTTGCAGGGGTTACAAGCACAACGTGATGCACAAAACGTAAGAAAAATTCATACAAATTTTAGTTTAGAGGTTTTTCCATGTCAGAGCAGTTTCTTTTAAATCTCTTTGCATGGTTTTTATATTTTTGCAGGAAGCTGTAAGCAGTCAGCTGAAATCTTTGGAAGAGCAAATTGACAAACTTCTCAGTTGGCTTAAGGAGACTGAGACACAAATGCAGGAAGAAACAGGGGTAGATGGACTGACATTGGCAGAAATCTCTCGTAAACAACAGTTGTGCAAGGTAAAACATCAACAGTGATAATTGTAGGTATAGTGATGGTATCTTTTTCAGTCTTTAATTTTTCTTTTTTTTTCCCCCTACAGCATATACAGAATTCTCTCGCTGCCCGATCCAATGAAGTCAGCAATGTGGCTTTCAATATTCAGGTGTTTATCTCTGAGCATGCACAGGACTTGCTGCCTGATCAGAGCAGGCATCTCCTTGGACAGCTGGAGAAGCTACAGAGGGTCTTTCACCAGGCTGTTGGTCTCAGTCATGCCAGGGCAGAGGCACTATCAGCTCAGCAGGCGATAGAGAATGAACGAATGAAGAAAGAACTGAAAGAAAAAGAAGAGAAAATGGAAAAAGAAAAAGAAGAGAAAATGGAAAAAGAGAGACAAACAAGGGATAGAGAGGTTTGCAAACAGATGAATAACTGCTTGTGCTGCTATTTTAAGAGAAAGAATATTCCATTTTACTTTTAACTTGACTGATTCACAATCATTCAGTTGTGATAAAGGAAAATTAATAATGATTAAAGGAAAACCACACTACTGATGCATGCATGAATACTTGTTAGCATGAATGCTGCATTTTAAAATCAAAATGATCTTCATGTGCATGTAAATTTTAGTATGTTCTACTTGTTCAGTTAATTTTATAGAGCCAGTATTGCTGATAATGCTGATCTTTTGTTTCAATAATGCTTCTGCGGGACTCCACAATAATGACTTGTGTTTGCTGGCCCAGTTAAGACAGTAGTTTAGATTTCTAGTTGCCTTACTAGCATTTTTTTAGCAATATATTTGTATATGTGTCAAGAAAAATAAGTTAACATAATAATAAATCTTTATATAATGTTACATTTATTTATTAAATAATATATATTTATTCAGAAATACAACAACACAATTGTTGCAATTATAAATTATTAAATTTGCAATTATACCTGAAACATGTACAGCTAAAATATATTAGAAATGTATAGCTATATAGTACATATGCTATGCATATGCTACTATCACAATATTCATACTTCACCTTCACACTTTTTTTAAGTAAATTGTGCCATGTGGTGCAAAATCTTAATGCTTTTGAATGTGTATATAATTCTCAACCCATTCTAACTGATGGTTTCAGTACTATCACAAGTCACAGTTTTGACAAAACCTCATGCATGTTATCCAGCTAGATAACTATACCTTATTTAAATAAACATAGTTCTTTATTGTTGAGCCCTGTTCTGTAGCCACCTGCATTTCAAACTTGAGTTTGCTAGCTGCCTGTGTATGAACATAACATGTGTGTATTAACCTGTCTGCCTTGCTCTTACAGATTGCCTCAGAAGACACATTTGGAAAAGGCTAAGATTTAAATGTAGCCTCACTGTATAGCTTGCTTGTTATTTTAGAGAGGAAAATATCCAGCTTTTATTTTTTGTCCTAAGGTCTTTGTTACTGTTCTGCTTCACTGGCCTGTTGTGTGTTTTTGGGTGCTTTGTGTGATGACTTTGGACACATCATGCTCAACAAGTGTACATTGTTTACTTTGTGTGAAACCTGGCATATTTATAATTGTGAGAGTTTTGTGGGGTTAAAAGAAATATATGATGAGCACTTGATTATGATTATAATAGACCAAATGCAAAACTTTTTTCCCTTCACTTTTCTTACTCCCTTTCTTATGACGGGATATAGGTTGTGCAGCAGCAGAAGGCAGAATGCTCTCAAAAACTGGAGAATCTCACAATGTGGTTGGCGGGGGCTGCCAGCCTCCTGGCCAATCAGAAAGTTGGGGTTGAGTCAGATGATGTGAACGCGTTACAGCAGAAGCAAAGAGAGCTAAAGGTGAGAAAAAGAGACACATCTGACATTTACTTATCTATTGTCTGAGAAGTATTAATGTCTGATTACTGTCAAAAGGGGGTGGGATATGCATCTTTAGTACACAGTATTTTACATAAAACATTGTTACTGTTTGTACCCTTTAACTATAGGAGGCGGAGAAGGACTTTCAGATCAAAAGTGACTTGTTGACTGATACTATCCGCTCAGTGGAGGAGTTCCTGTCTGACCGGGGTGACAGTCTG
This sequence comes from Squalius cephalus, assembly GCF_949319135.1. NCBI lineage: Eukaryota > Metazoa > Chordata > Actinopteri > Cypriniformes > Leuciscidae > Squalius > Squalius cephalus. Next base: position 8,972,237 of record NC_137129.1, read on the forward strand.
AGTCCTGAAGAGAGGGCTAAACTACAAGGGGCTCTTTCACAAATGAAGGAGCAGCACAGCTCACTTACAAAATCAATCCAGTCCTCACTAGCTCAAGTAGACACTGCCATTGTCACAACACTGCAGCAGAACACACAAAGAGTAAGCTGTTCACATATCATTTCTTTTTCAATTTGTCAGCGTGTATTATTCATTTTTTTACTCATTGTCATTGCCAAGGCTAAAGCAGAGGAGCAGATGCAGGAGACACAGGAAAGTATAGATACACTGCTCAGAGAATTGTCATCATTGGACGACTCAAAGAGGAGGTCATTTGGTGACACCGTCACTGACACCCCGACATCAGTAACACAAGAGAATGCTCTGAATTCTCACAGAGACGTGCTTCAGGTCAGATTCTTAAATCACTGTTAATAATTCTCAATGTTTTCTCAATGTGTCTCGATAATTCACAATGTTTTACCAATATGATAACTCCATTCTAAAGTGCATTAATGTTCTCAGTTCTAAAGTAAGTTCAGTCAGTTTTAGAGTTGTAAAGTAAGTTTACTCAGGTCTATAGTTCAGTTTTAATGTTGTAAATTAAGCTTGGTTAATTCTAAATCCATTTCAAAGCAAGTTCATTCAGGTGTAAAAGTTCTAATGTCAATATTAAAGTCAGTTTTCAAGAATATTCAGTCAATTCGAAAGATTTCAGTTTAGTCAGTCAAGTTTGCAGTGCTGTCTTCCCTTTGACATTTTGGCTTTTCTTTATTGCACCAGACCGAGCTGCAGCAGTTACAAGCCCAACAGGCTCACCTTCAGCAGGTGGCCCAGTCTGTCCGCTCCCTCCTGGAGCAACCCGACTCCAGTGTGCCACCAGAGGAGAAACAACGCTTGCAAGCAAAGCTGGACCGACTACAGAGTCAGCATCAGGAGCGTCTCCAGAACTGTCAGGACAGACTGAGGCGGGTAGATGCCCTCACAGACGAGTTTGCTAAGTTTGTGCAGGAGCATGGAAACCTGGGAACATGGCTTGATCAGAGTGAGCAAGAGCTGCATTCACTTGGGGAAGGTGAAACAGATGGAAAAGGCCTAAAAGACAGGATAGAGGAGCACAAAAAGGTATCAACATATACTGATGGTGATGTCTAACATTACAAATGTACTTCAGGACTTTAAGAATGTGTTTCTCTGTATTTTCAGCTTGCAGAAGATGTCATCTGTCACAAAGCAGACCTGCGTTTTGTGACTATCTCTGGTCAGAAGGTTCTGGATTCTGTCCAGGGGGCCCTGGAGAGGGTGGGCAGTACTGATCCAACTCTGGAGGAAACCAGACAGCTAGTGAGTGTCAAGCTCCAAGATGCCACACAGCGCTACAACTCCTTACACAGCAAGGTGGGTACAAAACAGAGCCTCATATTCTCTCAGTCTGCAATGACATATAACGCACTGAAGACATGCTGAATGTTTTGTGTTCTGTCTTTCAGTCCTCAGAACTTGGCACCCGTCTCTCAGGTCTCCAGGAGCGATACCAGCACTACCAAGATGAGGCTGGTTCTTTAGACTCCTGGCTGAACTCTCGGGAGCTAAATCAGAGTGTATTTAAACCCAGCGGAGAGCAAACAGACACCCAGACATTGCAGCGCACTCTCAGTACTGTACAGGTTGGATTATTTATTCTTTTCTGGTTTAAGGGAAGCTCACAAACAATTTTACCAGATAGATAAACTAATGGAAATGATCACCCAAGCAAAATTTCGTTTCCATTACCCGTAGGAATCCTCCTGATTAATTAGCTTTTTTCTCTCTTTTGCTGTCTTCTCTCAGCTGTTGCAGGATGAGTTGGCAGAGCGTTCGGTACAGCTTGAGAAGGTCAAGCGAGCAGGAAAAGATCTGGTCAGCACTCAGGAATCCCCAACTCTCAAAAATGCAGATATTAACAATATTACAGGTAATTTCATTCTTACTACCAGGAAATAACTTGCAAAAAGGAGGTTGATTCAAAAAACAGAACATACACTACAACTGAAAGGTTTAGTGCCTAAGATTTATTAAGTGTTTTTTAAAAGTTCCTTAGGCTTACCAAGGCTGCATTTATTTGATCAAAAATAGAGTAAAAACTGTAATAATGTGGAATATTACAATACAAAATGACTGCTGTCTATTTTAATATATTGTAATATGTAATTAGTGGTTCCAGTGCATAGCGCTGAAACCCTATTGTAATTGTAAGAATTGTATTATTATTATTAATAGATAATAGGTCAAACCGTAAGGCCTAGAGACCTGAAACTTTGGAGGGTTGGTAAGTACTCCCCCAGTCTACTCTGAGCGTGTTTCAGAGCAATTGTGTTTAATTTTCGATTGGTCAATCAATGCATTCTGATGTAAAATTATTTTATGATTGAAAGTATAATTTTCAGTTATCATGACAAAATAAACCCTTAGAAGTAATACAAGACTTTATTTTGTGCAAAATGACCTGTACACTTTATATTATTCCTTGCATATAATTTAATCTTCCTCTTGGTTATTGCAGATGCTTTGGAAAAGCGCTTTGAAACCCTGTCTGATTCAGTATCAGTGAGGGCCAAACAGCTTCAAACAGCTGTTGCCCAATCAGTCAGCGTTCAGGAGGGTCTTAAAGCACTGCTGGCGTGGTTAGATGGCCTACCGTTATCACCTGGATCAGTCCAGCCCACTGCTCAAGCAGTTCAGGATGCCCTGACACAAAATCAGGTATTTTGTTAAATGTAGCATCATAATCATCAGTATCAGAGATCTTTAACCAGAACTTGTTTTATATAAACATGGCGCTTCCCCCGCCCCCCCCACAGAAAATACGTCAGGAGCTTCTTTCGAGGCAGGGAAGCGTGGATGCCACCTCGGACTCTGTGTCCAAGCTCCTGAAGTCTGCAGATGCATCGACAGCATCTGGCCTGCAGGGGGCACTGCAGGACTTGAGTCAGCGCTACACAGCAGCCCAGGCCAAGCAAGCAGATAGAGAGACTGAGTTGCGGGGACTTTTGCCCAAGTTGGAGAGTTTTGAGCGCCAGAGCGCAGACCTCCGCAGCTTCACGCAGAGTCGAGAAAGGGCTCTCAGCCCCGTAGGCCAACCAGACTGCAGTGTGGATGACTACAGGCAGACCATAGAGGTTAGAGAATTAGGCCACAGATTTACATACTTTCTGAAAGATTACATGTTATTGCCCAATGTCTGAAGGTGTCATCATTTGTCTCTTTTTCAATAAAGGAGGTGAAATCAGAAGTTACCCAAGAGTCAAGTCAATTAAAAGCATTTGTTGAACTTGGTTCCGACATAAGCCAATCTGGGATCCTTGCCAATGTACAAAGCCTTCTGGACACAACCAAAGAGGTTTCTGAGGACTTTGCACACTTGGAATCTAATGTCAATGAGAGGTGAGTGGAAAGAGCTGTGAAAACATTATCTTGCGCCAGTGTTATTTTAGTGTTTTTTTTTTTTAAAACTGTTTTTGTTAATATTTTGAATTAGCTTTTATTCTTATATTTTCATTTTTCATTAGTTTAATTTTTAGTCATTTTAATTTAGAGGTTTTTTTTATTGCTATTTAGGTTTACTCTATTTTTATTTCAGTTTTAGGTTTAGTTGCTTCAACTTAATCTTATTTTAGTTAGGGTTAGTTTTCGTTTAGTTTAGTTTCCAAGTTTTTCTTCTGAAACTTTTATTTTATTTTATTTCAGCTTTATTTAAATAAAAAAAAATGTTTTAGTTTTAATTAACAGTGATATCCCTGTTTTCCACATATAACTTCTTTGTTCAGACTGGAAGTAGAATTAATGCTGTTATCAAATTCAGGATATTGTAATATTGTCCCCCTCAATGCCTTTGGCAACTATAGCCATTAGCACAATAGTGAGTTTGTTCCAAGCTATTCTCTGCAATAGTTTCATTTTGAAAATTGGTGCCCTACCAACTCTAATTGCTTTGACATTTGACATGTGACAAAAATAAGAGGCTGAATGCTTTCTGCCATAAAAAAAAAATTGAATCATGCTAACCCAATCTGACAGCACTGTATCCGCTGTTATTGAAACCATTTGGCCACATCCCTCCTTAAGATGACATACTGGGGCTCTAGGCATTTAAATGTACTTCCAGAGGACTCATAAAAGAGTTAGTCATGTGTTCAAGTCTAAATCCACTCCACATATCTCTAGGAATACTTGTGAGAGGGAAGTGGGATTATTATAATATAAACTATATGCAAATGGTAGCATGTTAGGACATGACCTTCGACTCGCTGCTGCTAACATTGGTAGAAGGCATGCTGGCCTGGAGTGGAGTCTGGCTCTGGGTTATATCCCACACAATGTCCTGATCTATCACCATGACCTAAAATAGTAGCATCTAGTGTTGCCATATTAATAGGAGGCATAGTTAGCCAAAGATGTCTGGTACTGTATGTTTAAAAGAGATTTTTCTGTTATGGTGGTTTAAAAGACCAATTTCTGCTGTTAAAGGTGTACTCTGAATTTTATTTCATTAAAAACATTTTACACTAAGAAAGGAATAAGACATTTGAAAAATAAGATCAAGTGGGCTCACAAAAGCTATTCTATTTTACGTGGAACAAGTCGCCTCATTGGAGCCAGCATAGTGAATACTCACCATTAACAAAATCTAATCAAACCAGTTTTTTCATAGTTAGTTTTCATAGTTATTTCATATTCATATTTCATATTCATCTAACTTGCTCTGTGTCCTTCTCAGATTTGATTCCATCCAGAGCTGCGTTCAGCAACTGGTGGAGTTTCGCTCGCGCTCTGGCTCCCTCCTCAGGTGGCTGCAGTCGGTACAAGAGCAACTTCCTGCCAAAGAGCCCAACCTAAGCACAGAAGGCCTGCAGAGAAGAGCACAGCAGCTTAAAGTAGGGCTGTAATTCTCTCTATTTACAGTGTTCTGACATCAGTTTCTGTTTTTAGTGAGGTGAGCTTTAATTAACATGTCTTATAAATTTGCTTGTAGGATTTGCTCTCAGAATGGGAGACCCAAGGAAGCCAAGTTCAGGAGTTAAACAAGACCAGTTCACAACTTGAGAACTTGATTATTAACATCACAGCCCCCAAAAACAAGGCTGGTAAGAAGAACAACATTGTGGAGTTTCAGGGCTAATGTTCCTTTTCTTTGTCTGTAGCTATTACACCTAAAACTGAAAACTCTGTCATCATTTACTCACCTTCATGTCATTCAAAACCAGTATGACTTTCTTTCTTCCAGGGAACAGAAAATGCAAACTTATAGATCCTGGCCACAAGAATAATAGCATTAATTTCTTATCTTTTTTTCCTTAATTATCGCAAACATTTGAATGCCAGTGTATCATGGTTTCCACAAATGTTAAGTATTAAGCAGCACAATTGTTTTCAACATTGATAATAATAATAAAAATATTTTCTGAGCAGCAAATTAGCATATCGTTAGTCTCATAGCATAATTGCCTACGTCCTATTCAAAAAACATAGGACGTAGGCAATTATGCTATGAGGCTAACGATATTAGAATGATTTCTTAAGGATCATGTGACACTGAAGACTGGAGTAATGGGACATTTTTTTATATATTTAAATAACTATTGTAATAATTGTAATAATATTTCACAATATTACTTTTTGGTCCCACTTTATATTAAGTGGCTTTAAGTACTATGTATTTACAATGTACTTATTGTGTTCATGTTTTATTATAAAACACTTTTGCTGCTATTGAGGTGGAATACGAGTTAGAATAGGGACAAGTTTGGTGGTATGAGGGCAGAGTGCAGGGTTTTACTCTAGCACTCCTCCTCTTCATCTCTGCTCATAACAGACTAACGGTTTGAGGGGAGTGGTTAAGCGTTTCCCAACCCAAGCCGTCAAACCTACATCATCAGAGAAGGAACACCATTTCAGACCGGAAGTAACTTTTCAGACTTTGATTAAAGATTACGACGGCAAACAATTTTTTTCTGTGTATTAACTTGCACGTATTAATTTTTCACCACAAGACTAGTAATATGTGCTAACAAAGTAAATAGGGTCAATTTTGATTTCAGTTGGTGAGTTAAGGTGTAAGGGAAGGTCAACAGTGTAATTATACATGTAATTACATAAATTAATTACATCTGTAATTACATGAAGTACATATAAGTACAATATAAAAACATGTATGTACACAATAAGTCCATTGTATCAAATTATTAATTTCAATGTAAGTACTTAAAGTGACTTAATATAAAGTGGGACCTACTTTTTTACTGTATTTTTGATCAAATAAATGCAACCTTTGTGTTTTTATGATTAATTTTATGGTGCTTTTGCATTCTTTTTGATGCATAATAGCTCCTTTCCCTGTTCATTTGTTGTTGCATGGAAAAGAGCGACTAGTACATTATTCAAATGTGCTCCATGGAAGACAGAAAGTCATACAGGTCTGGAATGACATGAGGGTGACTTTTTGGCTGAAGTATCACATCTACCACCTTCCAGACTACTGATTTTGAGCATATTTGTATGTTTGTATATGTGGCTCTGTGTTGAAATCCTCTGTGTTGAGTTTGTCTAGCTGCTTGTGTGTGCGTGTGCTGCTCCAGCATGCCTGTGAATTATTGTGGCATTGTCTGAGCGTGTGTCTGTGTGTCTTTCTCCCAGGTGTTTCCCAGCTCAATGGTGCTTCCAGCCCCAACAGTGTTAATGGCATTCACACCTGTAAAGGTGAGCTTCCTCCACACCTTTAGCCAGTGAGCTGTGCAGCATCCTTATCTCTGGAGTCTTTTCTCTATTAGTCATTTGCATTTTCCGTTTCACCCCCAGGCGCGTTTAACTCCACATCTCTCTTCCTCACCCTTTCACTCACTCTCCCTATTTTTCTTTGCATTGCTTCTTGTCCTGTTTTGTTAGTTTGCTTTCTAAGTATGTGCAGATTGGTGTCATCTGTCTTTGTGCATATGACCAATTTGTCCAATCATTTAAGCTTTCTTTGACACTGGCACAGTGCACAATCTGATACAAAGGACTGTTCAGACTATCTTTTTGCAAGTAATCTGTTTGTTCAGACAGTGTAGTCATTATCTAGTGTATTGATTCCCATTGTAACGCTTTGACAAAACTGGAAGAGAGTGCAGCTGTCACTAGCTATGTTTCCAGCCACCTACTTTTATGTGAATTTTGGGATATCGCATAAAAAACACAAGATGGAAGCACCAAGATGCACATAAATTCTAAAAATGCACAAAAAATAATGTATGCGCTCAGTTGAGGCTGATACATTTTTATCCGATAAAGAGACATGCACATTAACTATGATGGAAACACATTTACTGAATATATCACTTGATGCGCAACAAAAAACTCATGTGACTTTACCTCAACAGTAAATGTGATTAATTGGGTAACTGGACTAACCAGCAGACCAGTTTCATTGCACAGCATTTCAAATGTTAGTTTGATCATTCATATTTTGTCATCAAAATGATTTGGCTTAATTCCCTCCCAGAATTCTCACATGATTGCGTTCCCAAACACCAGGCATCCAAATGCAAAAGAAAGAGCCACAGTGGCTTTCCCAATTGCAACTTCCATTTTTATTAGATATTTTGCGCCAACTTCCGAGGAAGTGACGATTTTGTTCTCTTGAACACATTTATTCACAAATGTCTCTTTATTTGCTAATATTTTATGCAATATTCTAATTTTGCGTATAAGTTAAACTTGCAACTTTGATTTAACTTAAACGAGGTAATACATTTATATACATATATACATACATACATACATACATACATACATATACATACATATGTACAGGTTTTTATATATACATATACACATACATGCATGCATACATACATACATACATACACACACACATATATATATATATAAAATATATAATATATAATTCTTCTGCATGTCGTGTGTGGCTCAGTGAATAAAAAATACATTGAAATGCTTATCCCTCAGCTTGTATATCATTGCTTGGAAAAAATACCACAAACATGATGCAGTTTTATAACTATTTGGCCTTGTCATTGGCCTGCTCTGACTGTACTTACGTCAACATTTCTTCGCTCTTACCCTCAGACTTGACTGAGATCCAGGTGGCAGTGGCAGATGTGAACTGCAAGTATGAGCAGCTGGGCAGTGACCTGAGGGAAAGGAAGGGTAGGCAGGACGCCTCTCTTGACCTGCGGCAGAAGGCCAGGCAGAGCACTGAGGCTCTCGTCCAGTGGCTAGGCCCCCGTGAACAGAGCCTGGCACAAGGGCAGACCGCCTCTCCCTCTCGGCCAGAGGTGGTGCGTGCTCAAGCCCAAGAGACCAAGGTAACATCTTAAGAGAATTGAGTACTTGACAGAGGGGTATCAAACTGCAGCCCCCTCAAATTATTTATCCTTAAATCCAGCCATAAAATATATTTTCATTTTATTTTTGCTTTTTATGTTATCCCATAGTAAAAAAAACATTTGATTCCATGTGATTACCTTGTGAATGAGCTGACAGACAGGTGTCTGTGTCCAGGTTTTACTTACTGAGCTTGCCGAGCATTCTGGGAAAGTGGAGGATCTCAAGAACATTCTGAAGCAGCTAATAAAAGATAATCCAGAGTCTCCTGAAGCTGAGACATGGAAACGTCAGCTTGAAGACATCGGTCAGTGAAGTGTTTTTAAATGTGGTGTCCTTGCATACAGTGTTTTTAAATGCATTTCCATTTGTTGGACTTTGTCCCTATACCAATAAGTGCATTAATATTCATATGTTGGTCACAAGGCGAGAGTTTGGTGCAGAAAATGGAAGACTGAAAATAATGTAATGTCCAAGAAGAGCTCTGATCTTGTCTTTTTCAGATCAAATATCCTGAACTTTTCCTATAAAATATGTTAAAGCATTCCATTTGTTGTCGAAGTGCAACCTGTTCAGGGAATTTATTTTATCCATTGTGCTTCATTTAAACAGAATAAACAAATCTCAGACAATTGACTGGTCCTTTCTGCGAGTCACTAGAAATGAACAAAAATGCTCTTTGAAAAGAAAAAAAAAGTCTGCCTGAATGAACAGGAAATCAAGGGAACCAGATTCCTTTGTGTGCATTATCATAATTCTCTGTGGTTCTTGCTACGTTTAGTATCTAAGTTAACTATTCGCAGTCACTCAAGTATATTTTAGATTCATGATTGCTAAATCATTAAAATTGGTCTTTGTGATATTTGTTCTAAATATTGCCCTCTCTTCTAGACTCACGGTGGACGAAAGCCAATCAGAATGCAGCACAGCGGCAGACTGAATTGGAGGCGTGTGCTGATAGGCTGGGTAGTTTTGCAGCAGCAGCCAGTCAATTAGGACCATGGCTACGAGAGAAAGAGCTGATGATGAGTGTATTAGGCCCTCTGAGTATCGACCCCAACATGCTCAACACACAGAAACAGCAAGTGCAGGTAAACAGGTTTTTAATGATATTCTTCCTGTTTTGTCTGCCAAATTACCCTCCTGGACAACAAATCTATGAACATCACAGTATAGGGGTCTTTACACAATATTCATTAAATACAATCTAAAACACTGAAAGTGTTACATTGTAGAGTACCATAGAAAAGTTCCACCTTTAAATGTAGTCCTACTTCAAAAGAACAATTTAGACACCCTTACTGATAAGGTTTTTTTCTTTCTTTTTTCACGGAATAGTTCATGTAAATGTTTATTAAAACATTTTTATCATTGGATGTCACCTGTGCCTATAAAGAGTTGTTTCTGATGAAAACATTGTGCTGTTTTATTAATAATAAACTTTCTAGAGCTGTGCTGGCATCTATGCAGTGTGTGGACATCTATTCTTTAAGTTTTCAATCAATATCATGCCTTTCATTGAAATAATATATATTTTTCTTTTACATTTTGTACTCAAAACTAATTGCTTTCACCACCAGTAGTCAATTTAAATGTATTTCTTTATCCCGTCAGTTCATGCTACGTGAGTTTGAGACACGGCAACCCCAGTTTGACCAGCTGACTCAGGCGGCAGAGGGAATCCTCTCTCCGACTGGAGACGAGGGTTCTAGAGATGGACAGGATCTAGAGGAGGTGAGGCAGGAGCTGGCAGACATTTCACAGCAGTGGGGAGACCTCACCTCTCGCCTCACGGGCCGCTCGCAGAAGATCGACCAGGCACAGGGAACCAGCGAGCACTACCTGGCCCTTCTCAGGGAGCTCTCTCAGAGTGTGGCCAATCTAGGCGAGAGGTTAGATGCGCAGGCCTCTCTAAGCGCTCAACCCGAAGCGCTACGCCGTAGGCTTCAGGAAACAGGGGAGATCCGCTCTGAGCTGGAACAGAGACGGGGTCAACTGGCCCAGGCTGAGCAGCTGTGTGAGGAGCTCAGCGCAATTGTGGCCGAACCGTATCTCAGAGATGAGTTACACAAGAGACTGGAGAGTGTGAGCGGTCCCCTCAAGAACCTAGAAGAACGGGCTGGTGAGTAACATTTACTGAAATGCAGGGTCAGAAATTAACTTTTCCATTAAAGGGTTAGTTCACCCAAAAATGAAAATTCTGTCAGTAATTACTCACCCTCATGTTGTTCCAACCGCGTAAGACCTTCGTTCATCTTCGGAACACAAATTAAGATATTTTTGATGAAATCAGAGCTATGTCTCACTCCTCCATAGGCTGCTATGTGACCGAAACTTGCTGGCCCAGAAAAGTTATTAAAGAGATCGTTAATATAGTCCAAGTGACTCCAGTGGCTCAATCTTAAGTATATCAAGCGACGAGAATACTTTTTGTGCGCAAAAACAAACAAAAATAACGACTTTATTCCACTTTTCATTTCCTTCTCTCTGGGCCTCGTAGTGTTTTTGCGCTGCGCGTCTGTGTTGCACGTCATCACGCATCACACACATGACCGGCGTCGGCCAATAGTGAGCCTACGTGGTGACGTGAACACAGATGCGCTGTGCAAAAAGACTACGCGAACCAACTAGAGGCCCAGAGAGAAGGAAATGAAAAGTGGAATAAAGTCGTTATTTTTGTTTGTTTTTGCGCACAAAAAGTATTCTCGTCGCTTGATATACTTAAGATTGAGCCACTGTAGTCACTTGGACTATATTAACGATCTCTTTGATGACATTTCTGGGCCAGCAAGTTTCGGTCACATAGCAGCCTATGGAGGAGTGAGACATAGCTCAGATTTCATCAAAAATATCTTAATTTGTGTTCCGAAGATGAACGAAGGTCTTACGCGGTTGGAACAACATGAGGGTGAGTAATTACTGACAGAATTTTCATTTTTGGGTGAACTAACCCTTTAAGGGGCAATATTTGCCCACTGGAATTTGAATCAAATTTATAATTATCTTATTAAATGTATTTTTGTTGTCTTTTATTTAAAATAATTATATTTAACCAATTATTTAAATCAATTAGAATACTATAGACTGTTACCAATAAAATTGTATCAACATCAACAAAAGCCATTTTACACTGCAATGGTAGAAAAGAAGCTGCATCTGACATGGTATTAATGTTTATGGAAAGGTGGAATACATGTATTTACACAAAAACTGCATAATGTAAATAGACTACATAAATGTATTAATAATACAATTTATTATTATATAAACTTTAGTAGTAATTGATTTAGTTTAACTGTGCAGAGGCTTTTCTGTTAGTTTTGGTGGCATTTTTGCTCCAAACCCCAATAATCTCTCACCCTGCCATAATATATGGTTTTGTGCATGTACTGTATATAATAGTAACCATCCCTCTCACTGCTGTCTTTCAGCTGATGGCTTGTCCCAGCTGCAGGCCGCCCTTTCCAGCACTCAACAGTTCCAGCAGATGTTTGACGAGCTTCGTGGCTGGTTGGATGGGCAGGCTGGGAGTCACACAGCTGGTATTTCTGAAGCTCTTCCTTGCCAACCCGACACTCTGAAGACCCTTCTCGCCCAACAAGAGGATATCCAGCGAGCCATGGCACAACAACGTGGATCCTATGAGCTCATCCAGGCCGAGGGGGCATCTCTACTGGCATCCCTCCCTGCTGGAGATGAGCGATTAGCCCTACAAACTCGATTAAACACCTTACGGCAAGACTGGGAGGCCATGAACCAACAGATCACTGAGAAACACTGTCGAATAAAAGAAACGCTGTCCCGTGCTGAGCTGTACCAACAACATCGCAATGAGCTTGTACCTTGGGTTGCAGAATGTGAGGAAAGGGAGGCAGAGATCCACCCATCGCTGGATCCCACCGCCTTAGATGAGGCTTTGCAAAAGGCTAGACAGTTGAGTTTGGACTTAGATCGTCGTCACCCCCTTTTAGAGTCTCTGAACACGGCAGCAGATCAGCTGCTGGAGCAGAGCTGCGTTGGTGAAGAGGAAGTGAGGGATGAAAAGGCTCAGCTTAATCGCAGGATAGACAGCCTCTCTGAGCGATTACAGGGACGCACGGCTCAGCTAGAAGAGTTGGGGAGCAGACTGAAGGAGTTTGAAGATGGCAGACTGGCTGTGGAGAGAAGGCTCGAAGCAGCCAAGCATCAGATCGAGGTTCAAGAGGCACTTGGGCCACAAGCTTGTAGCAACAAAAGCCTGGAGCGTTTGCGTAGCCAACAGGAACTGTTAAACTCTGTACAGCCGCAGGTGGTGTACCTGCGAAACCTGGCCCAGGGGCTGCTGCAAGACGCACCCGAGATATCCGGGGCCGGCGAAGATGGCGGCCAGAGGCTAATGCAGCAAGCTCGTGATACCGAAAAAGAGTTTGAAGAAGTTACTGAGAAGGTGAGAGAATCTGCACATGATCAGGAGCCTCTGGAATGTGTCAGGACTCAGGCGGTAGTTGGGATATATATATAACCTGATCTGTAGTTTATGTCTGCGCTCATGCCGTATATGCTAAATACGACTTTTACAAGTCTTTTTTTTACTGTTGGTCCAGATTTGGCTTGTTCATTTTTAATAGTTTGTAGTCAAAAGTGTAACATTACCATTCCTGTTATGAAATACCTTTTGAACTCTTAACTTATACAGTATATGTACAATATATATGCATAACAGGAATGGTAATGTTACACTTTTGACTACAAACTATTAAAAATGAACAAGACCAACAGTAAAAAAAAAAAGACCTGTAAAAGTCGTATTTAGCATATACGGCATGAACACAGACATAAACTACAGATCAGGTTATATATATATCCCAACTACCGCCTGACACATTCCAGTATACATATATACAGCAGACTTTCAGAAATATCCTGTGGTCAAGCTCAGATACTTGACATTTTTTACTATAATTTTATATAAAATTATTCACATAATGGCAAGAAAATATTCAGGATACCACCTAAATCAATTCACTTTTATTTATATAGCGCTTTATACAATACACATTGTTTGAAAGCAGCTTTACAGGGCTAAACAGGAAAATAATGATTCAATTATGTAAACAGAGTTCAAATCTGCTGTAAAGCACCTCTACAAATAAAATAGTGTGACTGTTCAGCTGAGCTCAGTTCGGTGTTGATTCAGTTCGATTCAATAACTTTGTAAAGATCATCAAATATGAAATGAGTTCAATTCAGCTATAAAGCGGCTCTGTAGAAAACAGTGATTTCATCGTCCAGCTCAGTTGGGTTCGGTTAAATGATAGAAATCAAGAGAAAAGGTTGTTATTGTGAAATATTGTTATTGTTTGTTATTGTTGTTACTCATATTAGGGAAATATGTTTAAATTGTTACTTATTATATTAATATTAAAATATTTTAACGAAACATTTAGAAACATATGATTGGGTAATGAACATCCACTGCATAGTAGAAATGGCCCACAATCTCAGCTCCATTTACCTGGATGTGTCCCCTTTCTTTTCCCTACAGACTGAGCAATGCTGCTTATCCTTGGAGTCCCGGTTGCAGGGCGTGGGAGAGGTCCAGTCACATGTTCGAGACATTTTCTCCCGCCTGTCTGATTTGGATGATGAGCTGGACAGCCTTAGCCCTGTGGGTCGAGATGCTGATTCCTTAGCTTCACAGGCTGACGCTGTCAGGGGCTTCCTGAGCCGACTTGATGCCCTCCGTGCCGAGCTGGAGGGTCATGGTGGGGAATGCACAACTATGCTGCGTAGAGAGGGGAGCTCTCCTGATCTTCTGGCCCTCAGAAGAGAAACCGAAGCCCTAAACCGACAGGCAGGCAAGCTGACAGAGCGAGGCCAGAACCGTCTAGCACTCATAGAAGCAGCAGAAGATCGTGTTAGGGAGTTCTACACCCGACTGGCTGACCTACAGGGGTTGTTGGGACGGGCAGAGGAGGTGCTGAACACACAGGCCGTCGTGGGGACAGAAGTGGAGGTCATTAAACAGCAACTTCAAGAATTCAAGGTAGGAAAATATTTAGCAAACTGTATATTTTTGTGTGTACTGTAGCTTTCATTTGCAATATCAGATTCCATTGTGTGCTAACCACTGTTAGCTAACAATATTCATATGCCACAGGAGGTTCTAAGGCTTCAGTCTCAGAGGGGCTCAACCCGCCTACCTAAGCATGAGCTCATGTGGCACAGTCTTGTTTTTCTCAATATCTAAACAAGGTCTAGCAAAGCCCTCGTCATGCAAAATGTGGTTTACCGAAGTATGACGTGTTCCTGAATCAGACACCCTACCCTTAAATTCAGTGGGCAATGTTTTGCAGATGATGCAGGATGATGTTCCTGAACCAGCAAAGGCTTTTGATCCAGGAACATGTCCTAATTGTGTAAATCACATGCATGTATTTACATATACATGTATTTAAAATGCGATTAGAACAAAAGCTCCAGGTTTGTTGAGCTTGTTTGTAAGGGTTGCACTATTTGGACCATTTATTTTTTATTATTACTAAATAAAAGATTAAACAAAAAAGAAATATTACTATTGTAATATTTCACAGTAAAATAAAATAAAATTGTATTTAAGAAAAATAATATCAAGCTTTAATTGTGGTGGTAAATCCAAGGAAGACCCCTCTCTTTTGTTGACAACTGCTAGTTTAGAAGCACTTTTTACAAGTGCTACGTTCCCAAATGCACATTATAAGCGTATCACTGTATGCATATATTTATTTAATTAAATCACAACTTTTGCAATTTAATAATCACACAACTTTTGTAATTTAGTAATCACACTAAGCCATATTGTGATTTCGGTTTTATTTTGATCAATAATGCAGCTACATTAGGCTCATGTTTGTTGTGAGCTTAGCAGGAATGTTTTCACTGACTATGCAGTCTCTCAGGTGGACCCATTTGCAGCTTAAAACCTACCGAGCAATCTGAATTCAGGTGCACACTCTCTGAGTTCTTGCCCCTCAAATGTGTGTTTAAACGAGAAAAGCAAGGAAAATGTGTCAAGATCTGTGTGGTACTTTTAATATTTGTATTACTGCAGGGTGAAAGCACTATCCCTTGATAAATCCTCCTTTCCCAACATGTTCTTGCTGTTTTCCTCCTATCCTCTCTGACGGTGACGAGAGAATAAGGTGAGACATGTCAGCTCTTACTTAGAGTGGGCTGCTCAAGTTCACCTTTCCTCCCGTCCGTCTGATGAAATGTCTTTATCTCTCTTACTCATGCCTCTTGAGGGTGGTGAAAGAAAGGAGAGTGTGAGAGTAAAGAGGTGTAGGTGGAAGTGGGAAGGATTGGAGATGAGGAAATGACGGATGTAGTGGGCGTCCGAGACCTCCAGGAGCAGGAGAGTGAATCAGTGCTATAGAAAATATGTCTTGCTGAGACTGAATCATTCCTTCCTCTGCCATGTTTGATTGCTCAGCAACAACAGTATGAGTAGTTCAAAAGACTCAGTGGTATTGAAGTAGTCGAGTGACCTTTAACTGAACATTTAAAGATTTTAAATGGCAGCATTTATCATCAAAGACTTTTAGAAGTTCTTGGAATTTGGGATAAAGGGTGAAATTTGTCATTGTGTCATTTGTGTTCTTCAGAGACTTTATAATTTCATGCGAGGTAAATCTTCCATTGTGGGTTTTTTTTTTTTTTTCATAGTACTGCATCCCTCTGTTCAGTGCTAACACTGAGAGCTCATTAATGATGTCACCACTGTGATGGACACTGAGATAAATCTGACCACACAACTAATCTGTGTCAGCCCACTGTGTCAATATGGAAGCGTAAGAAGGGAAGAAAAAAAGACAAAAGAGCTGAGGACACTTTGCTGTATATCAGTCATGCGAAGAGTGGAGACAATAAAATAGTTTTAGATACTAGCAGATTTATATATATATTAGTAGTGTTCAAAGGTTTGTGGTCAATAAGGGTTTTTTTTTTTTTTTTTAGAAATACTTTTATTCAGAAAGGATGCATTAAATTGATCAAAAGTGACAGTAAAGACATTTATAATGCAAGATTTCTATTTCAAATAATTTTTTTTTTTTTTTACTTTCTATTCATCAAAGAATCCTGAAAAAAAATTATGGTTTTCACAAAAAAATATTAATCAGGCCAACTGTTTTCAACACCCATAATAAAAAATAAAAAGAAATGTTCCAAATCAGTATATTATAATAATTTCTGAAGGATCATGTGACACTGAAGACTGAATTATGCTGAAAATTCAGCTTTGCATCACAGGATTAAATTACATGCAATATATTATATTAAATTAAAGTGCAATAACATTACTGTTTTACTGTATTATTATTATTATTATTATTATTATTATAAATGTAGCATTGGTGAAAAGACGTTTCGAGTTTTCAAAGACTTTTCAACTCCCATCCTCATTAACATACACCACCTGAGGAAGTCTTGAAGTCTTTCCACAAACTTTTTCCATTTTTGAGTATTCTGTTTTTCCACTACTTGTCTACCCACTTGCTTGTCTCATAGCTTTACTCCTGCCTCATCTAGGCGTAGCGGTCTAATAAAGCTCTCAAACACATTTTTAACAATATGGTTGACTGAAAGCACGGCATCACCCATTTTCTCTTCTTCTGCTTTTCTTTTTTTTCTCTCTTATTCTCTCATGGGTGCTAAATGAAAGCAGGTTGTATAGATGTGATTAAGAGCACAGCACAGGCAGACAGACAGTGAGAGGGGCAGAAAAGGGACTGAATAGAGGACTAAGAATAAGTGGGTGTTGTCGATATGGTTAACAGTGACACTCAAGTGGATGTCTAATCAATACGGCGTGAAGTGGAGTTCAAGAATGAAGTCAAAGCCAGCACAGCATATTAAGTACAATGGGCTTCAGTCGTGTTGATGTTGCAAATCTTGGATACACTATTCTAACATCCAAGTTTATTTCCTACTAGATTTCTCTTTCTGTCAGGGAATATATATATTTTTTTAAATGTATTGAATTGAGTTTATTGAATAATCCTAATTGTCTTTCTCAATGCTCAGTCTGACTGTGATCAGCACAAATTCAGTCAGTGATATTATAACAAAGGCAGTGGAAAATTACTGCTTCTCAATATTGTCTTGTGACCTTGAAATGGAGACAGCCACGTATTTCAAACTCTTGAAGACGGTACAAGACACAAAGTGAGATATAACAGCAAAAATAATATAAATATAAAATGTATAATTTTTTTCTTTTTATTATATTATTTATTCATTGTATATTAAATATTTTCATAAAGGAAAGTACTAAGATATAATTTTTCACTAACATTATTATTCTGCAGTTAATGCTGCATGAATATAATTTGTAACAGTAAAAAAATGCACAATAGAAGCATTTTCACAAGTGGACTTTTGAACCCCACTGTATGTATTTGTAGTCTAGAGGTTATTTTTAGGAAGCTGAGGAGATGAGATCTCATTCATTACAAAGAGGAAAAAGAGAAAGATGAATAAAATGCGTTCAGAAAGACATCCTTGGGATTCATCCAACTTGGCTCCAAGCACTTGTCATTTTTCCATCTTCTTTGCCCCATTTCTCTCTTTTCGTCTTCCACTTTGTAATGAAACATCGTAAGATAAATTTGAGTGCAGCCCGTTCGTCTGCCACGAGATAGTCTGCTCTCATTTTCGCCTCACTCCATGCAAGCCAGACTCCATTTCAAAGACACCAAATCCGAAATGATGTCATTGCTCAGAGGGGTGGAGAGGGGAGGGTGATCCTGTGTGTGTCTGAGAGGTTTTTTTGTTGTGCAAGCTCCGTCAGGGCAGCTGCGGGGGGCATGGGGTATTAAGAGAAGGTGTCAGATTAGTCAGTGTCATTGTTTGGCTTTTTTCAACAATGAGCGTATTGAGATGTTGTGGAAATCGGTTGGAGAGAGCTAGGGCTTTTCACACTTATGACTTCAATGTGAAATGTCTAGCCTGTGTCGTCCAGTGTTTCCTGTCTAAATATGTTCTCATATTTATCAGCAGGCGTGTGCTATAGGGTGACATGTAGACACAGAAGGTGTGTTTGTATGTTGTGGGAGTGTGTCCGCAGGTCCATGTGTGAGAATGTTTCTAATTCCAGTCCGTGTGGAGCGTCCGGCATCCCAGCTGTCTCCCCACCCTCAACCCTGGAAACACACTCACACATGTACACATAACCAGGGTGTGGTTGCCCCCTCCTTAAAATTCCTGTCCCTTACGTACTCTTGTGTGCTCCCATGTCGCTCTGTCCCAGAGCAGCTGACGCTTGAGCCAGCGGGGCCGGATGAAGTGCTAGATTGGAGTAAAGCGAGGGCCCCTTGTCCAACTGGGAATTCCTTCGCAGGGCTGTTGGGATGAGGGAATGGCTTCTAAATCAAATCAGGTTGTCCACGCTGTCCTCAACGTTGCCGCTTATATCTTCACTCCCTTTACACCTTCCATCCCTCCATCACTCTTGCTGGTTTGTCTATTTTTATCAACCTCTTTTTATGTAGTTTGAGATCACAGCTTTTCTTCCACAAAAACAACTTTGGAGACTGTCATGACCTGCCCTACCCCCACCCAAACCTCAGGGGTGGTTTCCCTTTAACTCATCAATCTTGTGGCCTCCCAGTCAAATAAGAAGATTAGCCCTGGGTTTTCCTGGAAGAATGAATTTATCACTATATAAATATCACTATATAACTCATTGCAAGAACTTTACATTACATTACCTTATTGCAAGGTAAAGTAATGTAAAGTTCTTGCAATGAGTTATATTAACATGGTGAATCTCTTAGAAAAATTCTGTCATATTTCACCCCAAATAAAAATGAAATTAAAATGTGCATTTGTTACTTAGCCTAGTTTTAGGACCATTATAATAATAATAATAATTTTGGCATCATTTTTGTTTTAGTTATACTTACAAATCAGTGTAATGGAAAAAAAATATTCCTCTTATGTTTTCAAATATATTTTGTTTGTATCATGTAAATAATTTACTGTAATTACAATAAAATTCTTCAGAAGTGAAAAGTGATTTAATAATGTACTGAACATAATGTCACAATGCAAAATATTTTAATGGTACTTTTCCATGAGCTTTGATGAAAGGGTTAGGGTACACTTTGTATGAACCTTACCTGTATAAATCTTATCAGGCTTGCAATTAGGCCTAGTTAGATAACTCTGTAGTTCTACCTGTTTCCAGTCTATGATCGTGGTGATACCAAATGTTTTTGTAGCCTCAGATAACTTAAGCATTTCTGTGCCATGTCTCGATCTCTGATGTCATTCTAGTGTAATTTCCATATCTGCAGTTTCCCTGGAACATCTTTCACCTGTAAAATGTATCATTTATATCAGTTTGCTCATATTCAGTTTATTTTTTGCACTAAGGGGTTGATTAAATTAGGATTAGGACTAATCTGATTACTTAATTTCTCTAAATTGACCCGGTTCTATACATCACACACTGGCATTTGAGTGTGTATGCACTTATGTGTGTGTTATGTCCCATTGCCTGGTATTGTTTCAGCTGTTGTGCATTACTGTGGCATTCCATAGAAAAGCCCACTTTCCTTTCCAGTTAGTCTCAATTAGCTCACCAACAGAAATAAATAGGAAATTAATGTAAATAGGGTTACTCCACTGACATTTGGAAATAATTACCAAGATAATAATCAATGTTTTGACTGAAGTCAAATGTGGGAACAAGGCTGTGATGCAGATTTTTATTTTACATGGTTTATTTTTTTTCCTAAATAACATAGTTTTAATATTAACTAAATGTTAAACTTTAGGTAAATGCTTTATGTGCTAATGTGTTCATTCATACATTCAAAACCTATTTTATTGCTTTAATTTTGTGGCAAGACCAGACTCTTTTCCTTTTTCTTAGCAGAGTTGTTTGTATTCCTGTCTCTGCTCCATATGTCTTTCTGTCTGTGGTGGTGAGAGAGAACAATGCACACATTGAGTCATTCAGGTAAAGCCATGGTGGTTAATTATAAATCTACTGCTGAGATAGAGAAAATGAGAGACATGCTACCTAGTAACCAGTGTGGCAAAGGGAACGAGAGAAGAGGGGGGTAAATGAACAACTGAAACAAACAGACGAGGCTTTCAGTACCTTTTCACTTATAGTGCAATCAGGCAGGAAGAGAGAGAGAGTAGCAAGAGTAGTGGGCAAGCAACAAAGATAAAGAAGGAAAACAAAATCAACAGGTGCTCTGCTGAGGCAACAAATAGCCCTCTAAGTCAATAATGTTCTCAGGCCTCGTGCTTGTTTTGCTGAGTGACCACCCGTCTTTAAAAGGGGCTGCTTTAGTACAAGACACAAAGCACTAGTAGCACTTTACCTATGCCAATCAGTTCAGTTCCAACCACAGAGTCTGTGTAGGGGATTTTGGGGTTTGAACCCCTCCCTCTTCCTGTCTGAGTCAAGACTGTGACTCTTTAACCAGGCGTGACTGGCCAAATGACCAGTCACTGAAAGAATGAGGAAAAGTAGAGTGGGGGATGCACCAGTCAAGCAGTCATGAATTTAATTGATATAAGGAAGTGCAATGAGAAGAGGAGGGTTTAGACTGGTTACACGTACAGCCAGGATAGGTTTAGATTCATTGTTTTGGTCAATTACTTTATTTTGTGTACAAATGTATTTTGTATTACTTTTTATCCTCCAATTGTGTCTGGGATGCACATGTGTCCAGCTTCAAATTTGCTTGGGATTATGGCTCACTGAAACCTAGTTTTATGTGGTTAGAGGGAGAGAGCACATGCACCAGCAAAATGGACAACAAACCTCTTTTGTCTCTGTAGGGAGGTTTGTGTTAGAAGCAGCCATAACAGCTGCAACCCAACTGACACAGAGGGGGAAAGAGTTTATAAAAAAGACAGAGAATTTAGCTTGCTTGATATGCAGGCCACGGGGAGCGTGGTGTTTCAGAGCAACAGTTAGATATCTGAAGACTAACAAGCCCCTCCCCCACTTCATGTGTGAGTGTGTGTATTTTTCTGCATGCATTTGTGCGAAGAATAGGCAGACATGTGTTTGGTGTTTATTCTCTGCTGGAGCTTCTTAAAGGAATAGTTCAAAATTTACTGCTATCATTTACTGACCCTTATTGAGTCTAATCCCAAACCCGTATGACTTTCCTTCTTCCCAGAACACAAAAGGAAAAATTTTGAAGAATTTCCCATGCAGTCACAATGAATGGGTACTAAAGCCTTTCAGCAGGGGCTTGTGAGCTATATTCCAAGTCTTCTGAAGTCATATTATTGCTTTGTTTGAGGAATGCATCAAAAAAGTTTTTGACATGTTAATGATTCATTAGAGAATGTCCAATGTATCAGTGAATAATGATGTATATATCAGTCTATTTGTATAATATAGCACACAAAAAATAAAGCGCACGCTTTAAAGTTTCAGTCCCTGTTCAATGTAATTGCATATAAAAAAAGAACATAGAAAACATTTCCCCTCCAAAATGTCTCCTTTTATGTTGCACAGAAGAAGGAAGTAATGCAAGTTTAGAGTACATGATCGATTTTTCTTTTTTTGGTGGTCTATCCCTTTGCATTCTGAAGAAAGGATAGTCTTGTAATCTGTGCAATAAAACTAAGAAAAATGAGATGCAAAACAAAATACACATTAAAATATTGAAAGCTCACACTTTGTACTCCCATTTCATGCTGGTCTGGGTCGGTGGACACTTCACGGTGGAATGTTCATTCATTTTTGTTATGTTATCCTGTAGCACCTCATCAGAGGCCCCAGTCCCCAGCCCCCTTATGCTCTCTGCTGACAGGATTGTGTTACAGAAGAGTAGCAGACGGGAATGCACAAGTGGGGTGTGTGAATATGGCAGACTTTTGTATGTCCTTCTGTATTGTTTTGCTGTTACAGAAGGCCCATCTTAAAAAGAAGGGAGGGAGGTTACTGAACAGTGAGAGGGAATGTGTGCAAGGGATTTTTGCTTCCACGTATGGCAGTTTAATTGAGGGGGGAAAGAAGGGCAGCCGTTATTTCTTTAAATCCCTCTTGCAAGCTCCCTCCTCTTTCCCCCACTCACCACTCCCACTTTAGTTATCGTTTTCACTCTCACTTTTCCTGTCTGTTTATCTATTGTGCTCTACAGTTTGTGGTTTGCTTCAGGCATTTGCTCTTTTTTGAGTGGGAGTGTTTATCCCAGCTGATTCAGGTTTAGATTACAGCAAAGTGATGAATATCACAATTACAAACTGAAAATAAGCTTTATCATTCACTCTGTTGACTCATTGAAGCTCACTATAAACATGATAGAAGAAAACTCTTAGCGAGAGAATGTAGCCCCTCTTCTTCAATACCGCTTCGTTTACATAGATGGTTGCTATAGAGCTTAGAATGTGATAAGCTGCTCCTGTTGTCCAGTGATTCTGCAGAAACACGTCAGATCCCCAGATTGGTCACTCCCACTGACTCCATGGTCCCTCCTCCCACTCACTTTATCTTGGGCTCACTCCTCTAGCCTTGTCTCGCATGTTTTTTTGGAAGGGGAAACCGGCATGATTGGACCACTTCCTGTGTTTTAAAACCACAGCAGGAAACAGAACAAACGGAGCTGGATTCAAACAAAAACAGAGAGAGCGAGAGAGAAAGAAGGGAGAGAGAGCAAGAGAAAAAAAGAGAGGCGAATGTGTGTGTGTGAGAGAGAGGGGGGAGTGAACGAGAGAGGAAAACTGGGAGATTTTTTTAGCAGCTGCAAACCATTTCAGCTGTGAAGTGGCTTTAGAACAGACAGAGAAAAGCGTGTATGTGAAAGAAAGCCTGCACAGGAAGAAATCAGAGAAAAGAAGAGCAAAAACTTGCGTGGATCCTAGCTGAGCTGTGTTTGGAGTACTGAAAGAAGAAAATAAGAGAACAGGGAGTGTGTCCGGGGATTGTCTGGAAATCACAGTGCCTGAAGTGCAAGGCAGCACTTGGAATGAAGCTCTGTCTGGGTCTCTGCCTTCTGGATACAGTCCCTTGACTCTCAACTCTCTCCCCGGCTGAACTGGACTCACTGGATCTACATACCCTCAACCCTTCTGGACACAGACACCTTTTGGACCCTTATATTTTCCCCCAAGTGCTGAATGAAAGGATTGCAAAAAAAAAAAAACATTTTCATGTTTGAAGAACGTCTTTTTTACTTTAAATATGAAATGAACATGTCACAAAGAGTGTTGGATTTCATTGATTTCAATCCCTTGTGCTCAGTCTGCTGAAGAGGGCAAGATAAAAGAGAATGATGAGGTATTTCAGGCACAGATGGCTTCTCTTCCTGACATGCTCTATTAATGCTTCATTATAGGATTAAAAAGAGGAAGCAGAAATTGATAAAGAATACACAGCAGGAAAACTGGTAGGACTGTCGGACGAGTTTGTCCGTTATGGTTTTATGATTGTTTCTTTAAATATCTTTAGTGTTATCAAGTAAGTTTTACAGTGTTTTTTTGTTGTTGTTTTTTTTTTTGTCAAGATGCCTTGTTTTTCGAAATACTTCCAAGGAATTATGTCTATTACATTATGTTCTTAGAAGAAAAAAGAGATGAGAGACAAAATCTCCTGACTGGCACTTTTTGTTTTTCTTTGCCGAACTCAGTTTTATGTAACAGAGTGTGGATATCTCACCTTAAAAGGAGCCTCATACAGCTTTGGCTGCTGCTCTTGGAGATGGTGAAAGTAGCTGAAGCCCCGCATTGATTTTTCCTGTTGTGGCAGCAGGAAGGAGAGTCGAGAGGAAGCAGCACTAAGGAAGGAAAGGATTTTGGATTTTGCTCTTGTTTTGAGGGTTTAGGACTCAGAAGGGAAACAAAGGAATATTGTCCATAAGGGATGCTATTATCCTGTTATGGATTTTGGATGTCTCACTCAGACACTTACCAGCTTTTTGTATATTTTTCTTAATATTTAATATGTCGCTGCACAGATCTATCCATGCAAAGGAGACATTTCTAATGCATTTCAGCATTGCACGTGCAGATGCCGACATGTAGCTCTGAATCAAGAGCTTGTACCTTTTCTTACTTGGATATTTATGCTGGATGTTGAGGATCATAACAGATTGTATACTGAGAATTCAGTGCATGACTGTATGTGTGTGTTCAGAACCTCACTAATACTCACTGCAGGCTTTGTTTGTGGAATAGTAACCATCCCATCTCAGCCCCTTGAGGGCGCTGTAGTTTGGGATGGGAAAACCTCTGAGCCGCCCGGACTGCTTGCGGCAGAACCCCAGGTGCCTTGGGAAGGGCGACGATGAGGAGGCATATATTGAGGACTGCTATGTACCACAGCGCTCAATTTATGACACCATGCGCATCAATGAGCAGATTGATCAAGGCTCAAAGCTCAGCCAGCCTTCTCGCAGCACTCTGGGCTCAGGGGGTGGTGAGGGAAGTACACTCTCCAGCAATGGGACTTTGGGAGCCGACATATGTGGAGTATTTGTTGCACGAGGAGGGCCTTCTGATGCAGGTGTGAAAAAGCTGGATGAAAGAGTTATTTTTGATGCTCTGAAACTCACCGGTGACCCTCAGAGTATGTCACCTGTCGGAGGAGTCGGCTCTGGAGTGGTTATTCCTGCATCAAATTCAGCTGCCGTTGGGGCAGCTGTTGTGACAAAAAGGAGGCACCAGGGTGGTGACAAGAAGGACAATCCAAATCGGCGCTCCTGGAAAGCTTTTATGCCCCCTACTTACCCTGAGTTTGCAGAACGTTTAGAGCTTTCACCTGGAGAGAGTGGAGAGAAACGTCTGTCTGGGGCTGGAATCCCAGTTTCTCCTCTCCATCCCGTGCCATCTTTACTAGCCTCATCTATTCCTTCTACATCATCGTCTCCTTTGGCAACACCTTTCTCACACTCCCTTGTCTCATCTGGAGGTCCTCAAACTCCTCCGGTCTCTAGCTCTCCTTCTTTTACTCCCACTGTTAGCCCAATTCTTTCCCATCTTCCTCATCCTCACAGACAAAAACAGCCACTCCAACTGCACTCCCAAAAACTTGCTACTGCTCTGCACTCTCCCTCAAAAGAACAACCACCCTCAGAGACTACTACTTATGCTCAGCCGGACACTCTACAACCTAGTCCTAGTATCTCTCAACAGGCTGAGAGAAAGAGGGGCGAGCAGAGTAAACCAACTCCTGCCCCAAAGTGTGTTAGAAGTGTCTCAGAAGATACTACTGCAGCTAGAACCTCTGATAATGAGCAAGACTCACCACTACTGGAACATGACCAAGACACTGTTCCACTAATACCTCCAAAACCAGTATTTTGTCCCCCCACTAAAGCCCGTACCTGGCCCCGCAGTATGAGGGGTAGTAAAAGGTCACTTGGGCATGGAAGGGTTCTCCCTATCCTGCCACCACTGCCCCCCATTCTTGGTGAGGATAGTGATGAGGAATCTTTGTACCTGTTGGATCCTCCATCACCTTTCCTGCAAGAAGGAGAGGGACTTAATTATGGGGGTTTGCCCCTGTCTCCCTGTATCAGTCAGGAGGGTGGTGAGAATGGTTTATTGGGCTGGCCACCTCCTACTGGTGGGCTAAGAGAGAAGACGGCCTCTGAACTTTGCTTTGAAGAAGATGAACGCAGAATCCTGGAGGAGTTAGAGGAGGATGAGATGGATAGAGAGCAAGAAAAGAAAGAAGAGGAGGAGAGACTGGAGATGGAGGAGAGAAATTGGCAAGCAGTGTTGAAACTGGAGAGCAGTGAAACATGTGGTTTATCTTGGGAAGTAGAAGAGGAGGAATCACAGATACAAGACTGGGAAACGCAACAACTTGCATCCTCAGGCCACTGGCCCCTTTTGACACCACCTGTTGGATTTGGAGGCTCAGAGGCCCCTAGTGCTTCCCCCTGCCCCAGCTCAGAGGCAGGTTCAGACGAACTCTTTCTTGAGCTGGAAAGACAGTGTTTGGAAGAAGACACAGACAAATCAACTGTTTCTGAGAAGAGGGATCTTTCTCACACTTCTGAATACTCGGATACCTGTGACAACTTGCTTCAAGTGAAAATAGATCAAGCTGATGCCAGACATGAATGTGACATCACAGAACTGTATGATGAAGATTGTGTTGTGATGTCATCACCTGACATCATATATCATGTAGAGCACACAGATCAGACTGAGCCACGTGTAACACAAATGAATCAAAACTCACCAGAATGTACGCAAAGCTGCTTTTCTCTTGAAGATATTGACCAAAGCCAAAACCAACTGAAAATATGTCTTCCCTGTAATAGTGAAGGTTATAACCATGATCAAAATTATACTTCATATATAGCTGATGCAGATGCTTTAGATTCTGAATCAAGTGGCATTCAATCCTTACACCAAGATGGGACTATTCCATCTGAGACCATTCAGACTGTGAGCTATGAGCGACCAGATAGTTATTCAGATATAGGCATTGGAGCTTTATCAGATCATGAACAGCAAGACCAAGAGGAGGTGATGAAACAAGATGAGACATCTGACATTCATATCTCCTTACAGCATGGATTTTTCCCCCCAGAGAATTTGAATGCAGATGTTGAATGTAATATGAATCTTGCCATCTTTATGACTGATTTGGAACGGGTGGAAATTGAGGACAGTTTTCACCAGTCTCCAGAGTGCTCTGTCTTGGAAGATGAGGCAGAAAGTGAAGTTAGGAACAGTCACTGTGAGACTGTCTCTCATGAGGATGCAGTTTCCTCTGAGCCTGCTCAAGTAACTATGGAAATGACTTCTGACCAAGAGGGAGCTTTTTTAAAATCAGAGAAAGAAGAGATTTCAGTCTCCATGGAAGTATTTGTTGAAGAGGAGGTGTCATCACATGAGTGGGAAGTAACAGAGGCTGTTCAAGGGACCACAAGTACACCAAAATCAGATGCCTCATACCCACAGATAGACTCTCCCAATATCAGTATTGAATCTGCTCCACCTTCCCCTCTGCCCCTGAACATGACTACCACTAAACATGAGTCAAGAACAACAGGACTTGAAAGCAAAGATGGTGATGCTTTTGTTGCAACAGACAGTTTTGTTTATTTAGCTGTGGCTGTGCCACATCAGTATCATCAGGATGGTCCCCCATCTCCATCAGTGGAATCAGCCCCTCCGAGCCCCCTCCCAAAATGCTGCCCTGAGCCAGAGGAAGGGGCATTTCTCTCTTCCGATAGTTTTGTTTACCTGGCAGCCCCTGAGCGGCTTGTGTCTGATGGGGGCTCTGTCTGTGAAGACTGTCAGGATTTGGACTCTGAGTCAGAGGAGACCCGATCAGGTGTTGACTTTGTACTTGGTTCAATGACTGGGGATAGCGAATGGGACTCAGATGGATCAGGCTTAGACACTGTGCACCAACAGAGGGACCAGTGGGAGCAACTAGAGCCAGGCCTTTTACATGGTCTTTTTAACGAGGCAGAGAATCAGACAAGCTCTCAGGAGGGTGTGGAATCATGTGACAATGACTATGAGGCCACCTGTGAAGCAAGATCTGTGGAAGAAATCTCACCACTAAAACATGACCTTGATTTGGACACAAAGGTAAAATAACCTTCCTTAAGTTTATTGTTTTAGGTGGTCAGTGCAAAGATAACACTATCAGTTTATAGGTTGACTATTCTAAACCAGCTGGTCCTTTTGGTGACCAGAAAAGAAACTTTAGAGCAGTGACTCTCAAAATGTGTTCTGCATGTTAATTGACTGATTAAACAATAGGCCTAAATAAATAAAATAACTGTAGTTAGTTTAATTGGAAAAGAGAGGCTAATATATAAGATATAAGGTATAAAGTAAGGGTAATTTGTACACTTCTTTGGTGCCAACACAACTGTTGGTAATGATTGGAAATAGTCAGTAGTTTTCCAGTATTCCCATAGTACTTTATACTCATAGTGTATGTTTGCTTAAAAAAAATGTGTTTATTGAACAATAATGGAGCACATTTTGTTGGAAAATCAATCATAAAAGTTGATTTGTTAAAAAGTTTTTTATCCCACATACAATACTTTTAGTGTGTCAGTAGGAAATATAATTTTACATTTCTAAACAATCCTTTTGCCATTACTTGTAATAATCCAGTGAGATTTATATATGCACAATGAATCTGACAACAGCCGGTATGATCCACACGGAGATCTGATCTTAACCATCGAGTCCATCTGGGATTACATGATGAAACAGAAAAAAACTGAGAACTGCGGCAAAAGTCTCCAATATACTTGAAGAAACCTACTTGCAAAGCTGCAGTACTGTGAAAAGTTTTAGGCACTTATGTAAACGTGCTGTAAAGTGAGGATGCTTTCAAAAATAATGTCATAAATAGATTTTATTTATCAATTAACTTCTATAAATCAAATCAATATTTGATTTGGTGTGACCACCCTTTGCTTTTAAAACAGCGTTTGTCCTCTGTACACTTGCTCTAGCTTTGCAGGGAGGTTTTGTCTTGGAGACGTTGCCACAGTTCTTCTGGATTTAGTCTGTCTCAGTTTTCTGTAGTTTTCTGTAATCCCAGATGGACTCGATGATGGTGAGATCAGATCTCCGTGTGGAGCATACCAACTGTTGTCAGACTCCTTGTGCATACCAAAATCTCCCTCGATTATTAAAATTAATGGCAAAAGGAATGTTTGCCGAAGTTGCCCACCCACTGAAAAAATGCAATCAGACCAAAACAAAAGGTCTGTTTTTAATACACGTTGCACTTTTTCCGCCCCACCTTTTTCACATGCAAAAAGTAACATTTTTGATTGACCTTTTTTTGGTCTGATTGCATTTTTTCAGTGTGCGGACAACTTTAGTTACTTGGTTGACATAACTTCTTTTGTTCTACGCACTTTTGTTCTCTCTCTTTTTTTGAGTGCATACAATTCTATTTGAAAAGGGAATGTTTGGAAATATAAACATATTTCCTACTGATACACTACAGCATACAGCAAAAGATTTAATGTTTTTTTTAAATACTAACATGCCTAAGACTTTTGCTCAGTACTGATATATATACACTTTGTCTTAATGTCCAAGCATATCCTTTCATTGATCCTTCCGGTCCTTAATAGTGTGTTTGTGTTTAGTTTGAAGCAATGTGTGTTTTTGTTCATGGGGATCCAAACACAGACTTCTTATGTATGATTGGTTAATTCATTAATATTCATAATCACTATTGTCTGAAATGTCTTCAGGCGCATAGTATGTGTATATCCTTGGATTCTTTGTGCATTGCAGTGGGGATCACGTGAACACAAACAAGCTTGTTGAGTTAAAAAAGCATGCTTACTCCAAAGTAGTCAAACCCTAGTGATCGGTTGTGTGTTTGGTTTCAGGCAAATGGGTTTGTGCACACATTTGCATGCGTTTGCTTTTTTCTGCCTGTTTGAGCACTGCTTTGTCTAAGTGAGCACACTGTATGTGTCCGAATAAGATTTAGGAGTCAAAAAACAGACAGGAATGTTTTTTGTAAATACATATTACATTTCTTGACATAATGTGAGTGTGCGCTTGACATTCTCTCTCGGCTGTCGTGACAAGGCCTGTGTCTGCTCTGCTTCACAGTGACAGTGGCGGATGGCCGAGAGACTGCCTGTTAGTTCTTAAGCTTTCTGGATGGTTATTGCATTACTATCAGCCTGACTGATCATCCACATCTCATTTGACCCTCTGCCTGGGCCAAATCTGCCTTTCTGTATGGTCACTCTCAAAACTCCCCATCCCTTCAAGTGTAATCAGATGCAGGAACCCTATCAGGCTGGATTTGGGTGGAGAGGATTATAGCAACTGAGGGACTGAACAGGATCAGCTAGCAAATTATATTTAAACTTGGTTGGGATTAAAAAAAATTAAAAGAGCAGAACAAAATGACTGATTTGAGGGGTGGCTGTCTTCCAGTCAGTCGTCAACTCAAAATCTCATCCCACTTCAAATCCCCCTCTTTTCTTCACAGCTACAGTCTGATGGTGCTGCAATTGAGATAAGGAAATGAGAAATAAACATGAGGCCCTGTAAGAAGAGCCACATTTGGTAGTAACACACAAACACTGTATAAAGTTGTTGGAAATGTAAACAGATGATAAGGACATGTCAGTCCTATCAACGCAGGGCCAGACTCTCGCCCCCGCAATGCCCAAAGCTCAGGAAAGATCTTTGTAATCTTTTGGAGCTGCTCTCCGTTACGGGCTGTCTCCAGTGAAATTGCACGCTTGCAATGGGTGCTGATTTGGAGGGTAAAGTTAGAAGATTTTGCAACAGCCTGATCATGAATGAACAAAGAGTCTCTATGGCAGAACACCTGGTAGTACTCAAAATAAGAGCTGCATGAGCAATAAGAGGCGTCAGAAGAAACATCTGACGTAACATCTGAAACCCACACTCATTTTTGAGTCTGTCCAGTGTAGAGTTTTAGAGATGGTCAGGTAAACAAACACTGATATGCACAATGGAAAGGGAAGAGCAATCAGGGTGGGAGTGAGAGCACTGTTATGGCATGGTAACAGCGGGTATATTTGATTGTTTGGATAGTGATGACAGTGCGGGAAACACCTGTGATTTAAAGGTGTTCATACTCTTTTGCTACAAACAAAAGAGTTTGAACAAACCCTGTGGCCCCGTCGGCACAACAATGGCCATAACAAAGCAGTCACATATGCTGTAAACTCATTGACTGTTTTCAACCTAATTTGCTAAGTATGTATTAATGGAACCATGTAAATTATTTCCTTGTTAAAACATTTGGGTCAGATAAAATGTAGTCATGCAAAGTCCTTTGAAAAGGAAACAGGGGGGGTAAAGAGGGGCTGAGGGACCGAGAGACCGGAAAAACACAGGAGGTGAAAGCAAAGACAGGAAGAGTAGGACTGGAGAGAGAGTTTTGAAAAGTCTCTATAGAACAAGAAAGTTGCTAGAGGCTATGTTTTCATTGATTTGAAAGAAATGATATTCTTGTGATTTCCTGTGATATCAAGTCCAGACTGACAAGATAGCCTCTTTTCTTTTTTTCTATTTTAATTTGCTGTTTTTAGACATTTATACCCTTGGATTTCTTATTGTTATGCTTTGGGTCTAATGCAAATAAGAATTCCATGCCCGTCTATGCTACATTTGTAGTACATTTTAAAAAAATTACCTTGAAATTTCCATGAAATCAGACATGTACAGCCTACTTTATGTCTAGCAGTACATGTGCATGTGTAAATTATTATTTTATTTTTTTCACTCTTCACATGAATTTTAAATAAAATACCAGGCAGAAGTTCGACCACACTTCAAAATAGTAATTAAAATATAGTAATTTCAAAATTCTGAAATAATGCAAATATAAGTATAGGAAATATGCAGTGACCAAATGGTGGTTAGCAAAACTGTTGTATATTTTGACTTCAAATAAAAAAAATAATGCAACAGTTTTGTATGAAATGCATACATAGACTCAATTTAAGATATACATTAATTTGCATGTGTCCAAACTTTTGACTGGTATTGTAATTTTGATTTTATCTTGCCTTCAGCAAAAAAATGGAACAATAATTAATTTCTCGTGATGCTTTCAGATACAATATAAGGTTTAGAAAGCTCAGCAAAAATCTGCACATGTGGGGTATATAGGTTAACTGCTATCCAGCTATTATAATATTTTCTTTAGCGAAGTGTGCGCATACCCGCTTAAACAGTGTGGAGTTGTGGTTTGAAATGAAGAGAAAGAAACAAAAGATTCCAATGGCGGTGATGTTGTGGGTTGGCGGTTGGATGGAGCGCTGCCAGTAGCTAAAAGTGATCTGTGGGGGTTAGAGTGAGAAACAAGAGTTTAAAGTTTGGTGACAAAAGAGAAAGAGAGTGCTGGAGAGATAAGTGTGCAGCAGTCCTGTTTATGTATGTGTGCATGTGACTGGGCTGCTGACCAGATTGGTTGAGAGTGTTTGAGTGGAATGACTGGCATCCTAGATATTTTCCAGAGGCCTGCATTACAAGAGTCAAACACTCTCTGAGAGAACGAGTAAAGAGAAGAGAGATTGTTATTTGCGCTGACCTCTTTCTGTTGTTGTATGGATATGTATAGCTACGTCCTACTTGCATGTGGATATGTGCATCTTTGTTCAGATTTCTGACTAACTAAATTCCCTCTCTTTCTGTTGTGAATTATTAATCATAGCACAAACATGTAGATATATTATTGTCTATGAAATCATTAACAGCTTTCCCTTGGATTTGGCCACATGAGTTGTGGAAGGTCTGCTACAGATGCAGATGAATGGAGTTATTTTTGTGTTTGTGGGTGTAAAGTGCCACATGTGATGAATGATCAGGATTAAAAACGGGAAATGGCTCCAAGTGTACACACCGTGGGTAAAGAGGAGGAGGCCTAGATGATAGATTCAGGCTAATGTTAGACAGGATATAGAAAGACAAAAGGGGACCAAACACTCTTCGTTGCGTAGACGCATATGCTTTCACAGTCCCATATACTGTCGACGAGAGGGTGGAGCAGGTTGAAGCTGTGGCTTATTGTTTTGAGGCCGACAGACATCCTGTTTAAAGCAGGAATGAAGCCCCTTGCAACAAGGCAACTGCAAAAACAAACTACTTAAACTCACATGCAAAGCACTTAAATATACACAGGCAAATGATGCTGGATTTTATTTAATTGCGCATGCTCATTTTCCTTCGATTTACAGTTAGATTACTTTTGCCAGCATGTAACACTCAGTTAATATTTAAAAATAATAATATAATTTAACTCTTCAATTTTATTTTATTTTTTTTTATCTTAAAAATGAATATCCATTTATCATACTGTGCATTATAATGTTGCGCTTTCATTTATTTAGACAAAATATGCTTTCCGAGTATGCCTACTTCCCTACTATTTAGTAGGTGAAAAACAGTATGTGAAATGAGTAAGATGTTTGAATTCATAGTAGTCATAAAACAGTAGGCAATAAAACACTCGGATGACCTACAACTTCTGGTGAGTTTCTGGAGTGTGCATCCAATGGAGAGGAGTTGTGGATGGCAGTGAATCGTGGCAGCTGAAGTTATACTGTAAGTCACACAACAAAGCCAGCATAGCGGATGTAGTATGTCCGAATTTCAATCATACTTTTTTATAGGTAGTGAAGTTCTACTTACTCATTCCAGATAGATTTAGTAAGGACATTTTCCTGTTGAATATTGTGATAAGTCACATTACAAAACTAAAATTGGTTTCATGATGACGCCAAACTTCTCTTAGGTAACTGCTGGTTATGGTGTTGGTTAGAGGTATTTGGCAACCTGCTTGTGGGGAACCACTGTGCTGGATATTCTGTCAGAGCTGTAGTGTTAGGCTGTTGGAGAAATAGAGCTGTACAATGTTGCTGCCAAGGCTCTGGATTTAATTTCATTCAATGTGTGGGGGCTGAAAACTGCTTCCCCATTTATAAATGGCCATGCCACCATTATCATGTTGTTGTGTTTGTACAGCCTTGACCTGTTTAGACACATTCTGTCATATCACATGTCCAGTAACATAACAAGAGTGTTGGTTATGCACTACTCAAGTCAATTGTTCTCTCTATCACTCAAACTTTAGGCAGTGGAAAGGGAGCAGTTTGACAGCATTCAGCCTAAACTGCAGCATGTCAACGCTGTGGGTCAAGGTCTTATCCAGAGTGCAGCCAAACACACCGACACTCAGGCCCTGGAACATGACTTGGAGACCACCAACCTGCGCTGGAACTCCCTCAACAAGAGGGTAAGCTTGCATCTATTTTTAGCCTGCTTTCTTAATGGACTGAGAGAAAGTCTTTTTGAAATTTTTATTTTATTCACAGGTTGCTGAAAGAATCGCACAGCTGCAGGAGGCCCTGTTGCATTGTGGGAAGTTCCAAGATGCTCTAGAGCCACTCTTGAGCTGGCTGAGTGACACAGAGGAGCTCATAGTCAATCAGAAACCTCCATCTGCTGAGTACCGGGTGGTCAAGGCACAAATTCAGGAGCAGAAGGTTACATTTAAATCAATTTTGAATTGAATTTTGAATTGAATTAATTTCAATACATTTGAAAGGGGGTTTGCATTATCTTAATATTACCTACATTTAAAACTTTTTTCATTTATATATTCATTTTTCAGTCAAGTTGATAGACCCTTTATTTTGTATCAGACTAATTAGACTAATCTATCCTTCTACATAATATAAAATAAATAAATTTAGGTCACTAACCTTTATTCCATATTTTTATAAGCTGCTGCAACGGTTGCTGGATGACCGCCGTGGGACGGTAGAGATGATCAGGGCAGAAGGAGAGCGTATCGCTGCTACGGCTGAGACACAAGACAGAGACAAAATCCAGAAACAACTTAAGAGCCTAGGAGAGAGATGGACAAACCTGCTGGAAAAGGCCAGCGCCAGGTAAACTCCATTATCAGAGCAATACGGACACCCAGACACAACCATAAAACCTCTTAATCAAATCTCTTACTCAGAACTCAATCACTTGGTTGCTTTACAAGGCCATAAAATAGAGTAGAATAAGAATATAACACAGATTTCCTCCTAACCTGATGTCCTCAGGCAACGGCAGCTAGAGGAGTTGCAGGTGTTGGCGCTGCAGTTCCATGAGGCCGTGGAGCCCCTCGGGGAATGGTTGAGCGCAACAGAGAGACGTTTGAGCTCCGCTGAGCCAATGGGAACCCAGACCTCCAAAATCACACAGCAGATTGTAAGGCACAAGGTAGAGTATATGCAACACCTGGGAGAGATGTGTCCTGGAACTGTTGCTGCCAAACCGAGATCATTTTAGCAAGCGATTTTCATTAGACTGACTAGAAATGCAGAGGAGAGAACAGATTGTCAGTCTCCTGTGGTTTTAAATGGACAAGTAGGAGTGCAGTTATCTAAGAAGGCACGGATTCCAGGTCTCTGGTCGTGATCCTGCCCACATCCTTTCCGTTTTTCAGTTTAATTTCATCATGATTTCTTTTTTTTTTTCTTTTTTATGGTTGTGTTCCCATCTCACCTTGTGTTGATTCACATTTTTATTTTTTACTTGCATCAGTTAATTATGATTTATCATTGTTCTGCATTGTCATGTATGTTTATGTTTGCCTTGTCTTTTTTTCCTCCTTCGACTCATCCCATCCCATCACGTCTCTTTAATCTGGGCTATAATCCCAGGCTCTCCATGAGGAGGTGTCCTCTCGGGAGAATGATGTAGACCATCTAGAGATGCTCAGCCAATCACTGCACCCGCTCAGCTGTGTGGCTGATCAAGATTGGCTGGGTGATCGTGTGGCGGCAGTGCGCAATGGGCACACGGAGCTGCGTGATTGGTGCGATCGGAGAGAGGCCATGCTGGAGCAGGCCCTGGCCAATGCACAGCTATTTGGAGAAGAAGAGGTGGAAGTCCTTAACTGGCTAGCTGAGGTGGCCCAGAGACTGGCTGAAGTTTCAGTACAGAGTTATCAGCCGGAGCTACTAGAGCAGCAACACAAACACACACTGGTACGGTTTTGCTGGGTGTAGCAGTCCAGGACCAACAATGCAGTAAAAGTTCAGTTTAGAGAAGATGAATACTGCCAAGCGGCCCTCATCCGAAAAAATAGCTGTCACTCACTGAAGAAAGAGTTACACTTGGGCTGTCAGTCAATTTAAGCTTTTAATCAAATAAATGACATGAAATGCTGGTTAATTAATCTAATTAATTACATATACCAATATTTGCTGAGAAAAGCATCCAAATTAAAATAATTTTGAGATCAATAATTTGTTGATTACATTCTGATCTTTACTTTGAATTATTTCCTGTGTCAATGTTTCTATTGCTGGTCCCCTACAGGCTCTTAATGAAGAGATTATCAGCAGGAAGAAGACAGTGGACCAGGCCATTAAGAATGGACAAGCTCTGCTTAAACAAACCACTGGTACTTTACCATCCAGTCTTTGTTCATTGGTGTATTACCAAATTCCTCCGTTGATTGTAATCATGTTTGATCTCTGTGGCAGGTGAGGAGGTCCTGTTGATCCAGGAGAAGTTAGATGGTATCAAAAGCCGCTACGCAGAGATGACAGCGGGCAGCAGCAAGGCCCTTCGTATTCTGGAACAGGCCCTTCAGTTGGCCACACGATTTGCTAGCTCACACGATGACATCAACCAATGGTTGGATAGCGTGGAGGCGGAGCTTAACAACGTTGAGACAGACACAACACCAGCCTATCAGGACAGACAGAGGGTGAGGATGTCTTTTTTTTTCAGTAGTTCATTAATTACTTTTTTCTTTTGTTTTCTTTTAGACCATACACAGCTATTTTTGTTTTTGCTAAATAAAATTAGTTTCTTTTATGTCTTCAGTCCATTCATTATTTTATATTGTGTGTATTTTTGCCTCAGGAGCTGAAGTGCGTGTCTGCTGAGAAGAGGCTAGTTCTGGACACTGTGAATGAGGTAGGCAGTGCTTTACTGGATCTGGTGCCCTGGCGTGCACGGGAAGGCCTTGACCGCCTGGTCGCCGATGCCAATCAGCGCTACCGCCAAGCAGACGAGACCATCACACAGAGAGTGCAGTTAGTGCAGGCTGCCATCCAAAGGTCACAGCAGGTACTGCAACAAATACTGTACATTTATATGTCTGTGTGTTTCATTAAAGGAGTAGTTCACTTTAAAATGAAAATTACCCCATGATTTACTCTCAATCTTTTTTGAGCTTCATACTGATGGTTGCAATTCACTGCCAATATCACTGCTCGTCAGAGTGTTTATTAATATAACTCCGATCGTATTCGTCTGAAAGAAGAAAGTCATATACACATAGGGTTGTCATCATATATATATATAAACTATTGCTTAAGGATTAAGCAATCTTTCCCTGCCTTGCAAGCATTGGTATTTTCTTTTAGAAAGTAGTTTTATCTTCTTTTTTTTTTATAATATTCAAATTATTTGCTTATTGTTTTCATTCTATTTTAAAATGTTATCACAAAAAAGTTTTGCTTTTATGTCATATGTACAATGTTATTATTATAAATATGTAACATAAATTGTTGCTTTAGTAATATTTGATTTAGGACACTGTGTCCATGTTGCTTACTTGAATTTGTAAATATTTTTGTCACACTTCTTTTTTGGCAGTGTATTTATGTGTGTTATTGTTTCAGTATGAAGAGGCAGTCGATGCGGAGCTGACCTGGGTCGGAGAGACAGAGAGGAAGTTAGCGTCTCTGGGGCCTCTGAGTCTAGAGCCCGATGTGACTGTGACACAGCTCCAAGTCCAGAGAGCCTTTAACATTGACATCATCCGTCACAAAGACACCGTGGACCAACTTCTTAAGACACGAGAGGACATCCTAGAGAGCTGCAGTGAACAGCAGAGAGAGGCTCTGAAGGTTAGAGACAAAATAAAGAAGAAAGAGAGGGAGGGAGGGGACAGAGTAATCCATGTACTGTAATTATTCTTCAGCGAAAGGTTAGATTAGGAAAATTGAATTGTGACTCATGCATTTTTCGGCGGAGATTTGATTTGTTGAGTCATGTTTGGGAAAAACAACAGTGCAAACTTGTTTTTCAGTCTCTCAAAAGACTAATTTGGTTGACCCGCTAAAACCTCTTTCCTTTTCCTCCTGTAGATGAAGACGGACTCTTTAAGTGCTCGTTATGAAGCAGTAAATCAGAGTCATGCTGAGCGCTTCTCAGCTCTGGAGCAGGCTCAGGTGCTGGTGGCTCGTTTCTGGGAGACACATGAGGAACTTGAACCCTGGCTGGGCGAGACCGAGACTCTGATTGCCCAGCTACCCCTTCCCGCCATCGACACAGAGGCACTCAGACAACAGCAAGAACAGATGAGGGTAAGTGGGCTTTGTGCAGATGAAGGACTTGAGCCCCTTTTGCTTCTTTGTGATTATAGACATGGTCTAAGATGCTCAAAACTGGCACATGACATGTTTCATATGTTTTTCTGTCTAGCTTCTGAGAGAGTCCATCTCTGAGCACAAGCCACACATAGACAAACTGCTAAAGATCGGCCCACAGCTGGCAGAATTGAGTGCCCAGGAAGGAGCAACAGTGAGACAACGTTTTAATGAAGCAGAGAGACGTTACATCAGAATCAAAGAAGACGTCAAAAGTAGAGCCACAGCACTGGATGAAGCAGTGTCACAATCTGTCCAGGTATTTGCTCCAAAATGTTAGCATGCTTACTTTGGACTGCTGCCCAGCTTGTCAACTATTTAAGAGTTACAGCTCACAGTTCAGCATTATACAGCACAGTATCAACAAATTTTGTCATCATCATATTTTATAGCACATTTAGTTCATTTAAGCTATTTTAAATGACACATCACTTTTAATTAACCATTGTTTCGTCCATTTTTTTTTTAATGTTTGATATTGATTCTTCCTGCTGGCCTGTTGCATGCTGTTGAATTAACGCATTGTACTGTTTCTCCACCTCCATCCCTTCAAACTCCACTGTACTGTGACTCCACCTGTCCCACCCCTGTGCCCCATATCCTGTCACCCTCTCCTTTCCATTCCTGTATCCCCTAAACTTCCCCCATTCCTGCTTGCAAATCTCCCCTTGCCTATTCCCTCCACCTCTCCCTCCCATGTCCGTTTGGTCCATCCGTCCGCCCATCACTCATGTTTGTGGATGTGCTGTGTGTGTCCATCACTCCATCATCACTGCTCTCTGCATCACCCTCAGCTGGTAGAGGTAAGAACACCATCACCTGCTGATTTAAACTCTGATATAACGTGTGTGTCGGATTGAGAATCAGGAATTTTCAGTAATTGTTAAAAAATCGAAAAACTTTATATAATTCTGATGAAACAGGTGTGTGATATGGACTAGTTTTAGTTTACATCAGTTGACCTAAAGGCAGTGTCTTGTTAGTATAAGACAATTACAAGAAGATGGGCAAAATTTAAATATACATTTTGATTCCTTATTTCTTATTCTACACATAATCGTATACTGTATATGTTGCCTTAGAATAATAGATTTTTGACACCTCCTTCCAGTCCCTACACCCATGCTCAATTTTAAGAAAGAATTTGTTTTTTTTTTTTTTTTTTTTCACTTTAAGAACAGAAGCATACACTTTTCAGTACTTGTATTTCTTATTTAGCTTCAACTTCCTCTGCCCTTTTGCATGTGGCTGGGATAAATCTTCCCTCCTCCATATGCCTGGTCCTTCTCCAGTTACTTTAATGTGCTGTATTTGTTTTGATTGTCATCTTCTTTCTCTCCATTCAGTTCCATGATAAAATGGACCCTCTGTTGGAGACTCTGGAAGGGGCAGTGCAGCGCTTGCGGCTTCCCCCTCCAGTGGCCGCTGAGGTGGAGAAGATCCGGGAACAACTGACAGAGCACCGGGCTACAGGACTAGAGCTGGACAAACTCCTGCCGTCTTTCAGCGCCCTGTGTGCCCGAGGAGAAGAGCTCATCAGCCGAGCCCCACACGATGATCCTGCCGCACAGGGTAAAGATCTTTGATCTGAAATGATGCTATATGGCTGTATGAAATATGTGTTTTGATAAATCTGCATTCTGTTCCCATTCTTAGCGGTGCGTTCACGACTCTTGCGGCTGCGCTCTCTGTGGGATGAAATCAGGCAGAGGGCGGAGGAAAGAGAAGGTAAACTTCAGGATGTTTTAGATCTGGCCGGAAAGTTCTGGGCTGACATGGGCGCTCTGCTGAGCACGCTCCGTGACTCTCAGGACATTGTGAAAGAGCTGGAAGACCCTGGGGTGGATCCCTCACTCATAAAACAACAAATAGAGGCAGCAGAGGTCAGTCCAACAAAAGAGATGGATGTCTTTTTCTTAGGTTAAATTCAGTTTTCACTAAGGATGTACAAAAACGAAATACTTTTTTGTATTTTAGTAAAATCTTGTTTAGTAAAACAATCTTGTTTTGTTTTTTTATTCAATAACTGTTGTTTTTAATTGAAGAACAAATTATTGAAACTTCTGAAATCACACAATGAGTCGTGGTTAATTTAATATATCAATACTTACAGTTTCTGTTAATAAAAAAAAAGTTTGAAAACAAGCAGCTGTAAAGGAAAAAGAACCACTGGTATTAGATGGATGACTAGTCAACCATTTTAACCCATCCTTACTTATAACGCAAAATGTGTGTAATAATGTGTCCAGTTTTATAAAACAGTCCTTGAGTAGATCAAACTACATAATGTTGTGTCAAGACAAAGATCTCAAGAGAATGAGATCATGATGTTTTTATCTCACACTCAGGCCATTAAGGCAGAGACAGATGGGCTGAGGGAAGAGCTGGAGATCGTACAAACTCTTGGAGCTGACCTCATCTTTGCCTGTGGAGAGACAGAGAAACCAGAGGTCAAGAAAACCATTGATGAGGTAAGAGGGTAGAAGGATAATAAGACATGTGGGAAATGCCCCTCTTCACTCAAATTTAAACAAAATATCTCCATGTTGTTGATTTGACACACAGATGAATGCCGCCTGGGAAGGTTTGAACCGCACGTGGAGAGAGAGAATGGAGAGACTTGAAGAGGCCATGACTGACTCTGTGCAGTACCAGGATGCTCTTCAGGTTATTATTTCTCTGTTGGTACAGCAAAATCTGCCCTAATTAATCAAGCCAACCGTGTGTTCACATTCATCACTTTGTCTCATCAGGGCATGTTTGACTACTTGGACAACGCTGTCATCAAATTGTGTGACATGCCAGCTGTGGGGACAGACCTCAGCACTGTCAAACAACAGATAGAGGAGCTCAAGGTTTGAATCGGACCTTATCTACTCTTATCGCTCAAATTGCTTTTTAGAAAAGGATTGACCCTTTTTCTTTGTACATGACACAGCAATATAAAGTTGAGGTGTACCAGCAGCAGATTGACATGGAGAAGCTTAGTCACCAAGGAGAGCTGCTGCTCAGGAAAGTGAGCGACCAAACAGACCGAGACATGATTCAAGAGCCTCTCACTGAGCTACGCCACCTGTGGGACAACCTGGTGGACAAAATCACAATCAGACAGGTGAGGAAATAGAGACAGTTTTCTCATCTCTGACAACTTTTGCATTTACTAACAAATTACAAAAACAGATTATTCAGACTCTGATGAGACATTATAAAATGCAGATAAATGCACACCTATGACCTCAGTTTAATGCTCCAAATGCTCCTTAAAACATCCTACAGTTAAGCTAATGAATTATTATTTCATTCTTAAATTGTTGTTATTAATAATACAATATTTAACTTGTAAGCCTGTATAAATCGGTCCAATTGCGGTTTCCGATAGAACGGGTGAAGGTCTCTGCGTGTGGCAAAGTAATTTGATTACAATTAAGCTTTTACCTGACTCCATTTCATTACGACCTCGAATTTAGGTTAGACTGCCAATTGGTTAATGGTCAATTATATAATATTGTAGCAACACATTTGATTATTCTTTTCAACTCTTTACTTAGAATTTCCCTGTTCATATTAGGAAGCTATGTCACTTTGAGGTCCTCACGCCGTATGTTTAACGCGGGTCTCACGATCACAAGCTCGTCAGTTTGGTCACTAAACAGAGGTAATTGGCTATATACCTGAGATGGTCGCATTCACGCTTACACAATCAAAGATACTTTTGGTATAGCCCCCATGGAATTGCATACACTTGAATTTAACGTAATGTTTACTTCAGGCAGAGGTATGGCCACTACTACAGATATAAGTCGACCAACATTGCTTCTCTTATAATAGTTTTTGATTGGCCATGCCGTGATTTCCCACGTACACTTATCTAAAGTAACATTAAATTAAAACATAGGTAAGACACACCCAAATTTAGGTTGGCCAAGCAGCATTTTTGCTGTCCTAAACAGAAATTCACTCCTTGTCTTTGCAAACCAAGTACAGTACACTTGAATTACTGCCAAATATTAGTCGTCACTAATCTGACGGTAATATACGAATCCATTTAATACACTTGGGAAAACAATTTCAGAGTCAGTCAGAATAAAATCAAATGTAACAATTTATTATGTCAAGTAAATGTATCATGCCAATATCATAATCAGTTCAAAGATAATCAATATAATAACATCAAATGCTCAGAGATAAAGAGTAAAATATGTAGGCTAAGCCCGACATTTAGAAAAATACATAATGCTGAAGTCTTTGAGGTCCTTCAACATTATGGGCTGATCTGAGTTACAGAATCGCCCTGAGCCTCTTGTTGCATTTCTTTATATAGACAGAAACTTCTTTCACTTGGAAACATTTGCTAACAATGGGAATTTGCATTCAGAGTTTACACGTTTTGGGAGCAGAATGCCATTTGCCTGTAAGACACCCTCTCCTCTGTGTGCAAGTTATCTCTAAACTCTTAAGAACTTTATTACCTTTGGGTTTACTTCTTTGGGAATGAGACATTTGTACCAGTCGCACTGAGACATTTCAAATGATACCAAACATGTATAATACTGTATGATAATTATTCACATTAAATCATATAGATTTTTGGGTGAATATCTGGTGGTCTCAGCGTGAGAGAGAGACAACATGGGGGAGGTGATTGACTCGGGGATGCTAGTTTCTCAAGAGAGAGTCAAATGTTAATTTCGAGAAAGGTCCTTTGTCTTCTCGGGGAGTGGTTGTTCCTCAACCAGACTGCCCGGCATTTTCTAATTTCTCAATTCTTACAAACTGTTTATTGAATATTGGGTCTTGGAATTGTAAAATGGAGTATGAAAATAATACTACTAAATTTAATTTAAATTCACTAAAAAAACTCTGAAAACGTTGTGGCGTAGTTACGGCATTTTAGAGGGCAGACATGAAAGGTTCTTACTCTTGATTGTTTTGATTCTGTCTTCTCTCTACCAGCACAAACTGGAGGGTGCGCTCTTGGCTCTAGGTCAGTTCCAGCATGCTCTCTCTGAGCTGCAGTCTTGGCTCAGTCACACTCACGCCACACTGGACACCCAGCGACCCATCAGCTCTGACCCCAAGGCCATCGAAATTGAGCTGGCTAAGCATCATGTACGTCACATTGGGCCATAAAAATTGGGCCTCATTTTTATGTACTCAACTTTTTTTTATCTCCCTTTTAAAGCAAATTCCTTTAATCAAGCTGCCTTTGTAGGTTTTAAGAAACGATGTGCTGTCCCATCGGGCCACTGTGGAGACAGTGAACAGAGCGGGCTCTGAGCTGCTGGAGTCCAGTCCTGGAGACGAAATCAACCACCTGAGAGACCAGCTGGATGAGCTCAACCGTAGCTGGAAGAACCTTCTGCTGAAGACTGATGAGAGGCAGAAGCTTTTGGAAGCTGCCCTGCAACAGGTGCTCTAGATATTACTACATCATTATACAGAGAGATCTAATTGAACGCAGCAATAAAAAACAAGTACATCTGCATATGTTTGTAGCTTGAAATGCATTGTTTTCAGTGGATTATGTTAAAGTCAATTCAATAAAATGGATGCAGTTTGGAGGGTTGCTGTGCATGGAGAATGGTTCTCTTTAATATTGTAGTACAGGTGTCGGATCAATTAGCTCATTGTCTTTACCCTGCATGGTTTCTTTGTCAGGCGGAGGGTTTCCATGGAGAGTTGGAGGAGTTTCTGCAGTGGCTCAGACGCACAGAGAGTCAGCTGTCCGCTGCCAAACCCACAGGTGGCCTGCCTGAGACTGCCAGAGAGCAGCTGCAGCAACACATGGTACGCTAAATGAGTTCACCTCTATTCCACCCATTAGAGATCAAACCACCCTCAA
Source organism: Squalius cephalus (assembly GCF_949319135.1). Lineage (NCBI taxonomy): Eukaryota > Metazoa > Chordata > Actinopteri > Cypriniformes > Leuciscidae > Squalius > Squalius cephalus. Next base: position 9,016,301 of record NC_137129.1, read on the forward strand.
ACATACAACTTCTTATAACAATTTCAAATGATAGGAAACAGTTTTACATATTTATTTATTTATTCATTTATTCATTTATTTAGCATTCTAGGGAAATAACAAGAAATCACAAAACATTTACATAACATGTTAAATACTGCATTTGCATTCTATTATGAATAATATTTTGTAATTTCGCTATGTGCTTTTGCCATTTTTATTAGTTTTAGATTTTTTAATCTCTATTTGGATTTAATTTATTTTTATTTCAATTAGTTACCAAGGCAACAATATTTAAGTTTTTCATTTTTATTTTATTTCAGCTTTATTTTAATTAATGAAAATAGTTTTAGTTAACAATGACAATGTTTGTTGACTAATCAACTTATCTTCCTCTGTCCCGTTTATAGGAGCTCCAGGCTCAGTTGACTCACAGGGGTGATCAGTATCATCGACTGCTGGATAAGGGAGAGTCCATTCTTCTGGCCAGAGGAGGGGAGGATGCCGGACCTGGTACCACCCAGACCCAACAGAACCTGGCCATGCTACAGAACAAGTGGGCCAGTTTCAATGCCAAAATGGATGACAGAAGGGTGAGGGAACCAAAGACTGATTTATGACGTTACATTCATGTTTAAAAAGCGGTTTCTTTAATTTATTAACAGGTTCATGAAATATCTTATTCTGCCTTCCAATCCTTATAGTTCTGTCTCTGTGTCCATCTCTTTTCACAGGGTAAACTGGAGGAAGCTGTCTCACTGGCGACAGGATTCCAATCCTCCCTGCAGGACACCATAAACTGGTTGACACAGGCAGAGCAGACTCTCAACATGGCTCAGCCACCCAGTCTCATTCTCGACACTGTCCTATTCCAGATAGATGAGCACAAGGTTGGTACAAAATGTGGTTTACTTAGTTTTGTTTGTTCAATATTTATATCTAAAATAAATGCCACTTTCAAAAACATTAAAAAATCTTAAAGACCCCAAACATTTGAACGGTAGTATATATATTTTTTGCTTTTGATGTTCCCGTTTATGTAAAATACCTTCACAATTGAATACTTTTGGGAAACTTGAGTCCTTATCTTGTCTTGTATTTCAGGTGTTTGTGAATGAGGTGAACACTCACAGAGAGCAGGTTCTGGCTCTAGAGAAAGCTGGCTCTCAGCTGCGATTTGCCAGTCTCAAACAGGATGTGGTTCTCATCAAGAACCTGCTGCTCAGCGTACAGGCCCGCTGGGACAAACTTGTGCAGAGATCACTAGACAGAGGACGCCACCTCGATGAGGCCCGCAAGAGAGCCAAACAGGTACTGTTTGGTTTACTTCACTCTGTCTGTTGCTCTGATCATACCTCTCTCAGTTTCTGATGCTGGCAATCTTCTCTTGTCTAGTTTCATGAGGCCTGGAGGAAGCTGACAGACTGGTTGGAGGAAGCAGAGAGCAGACTGGACTCTGAGCTGGAAATCTCTAATGAACCTGACAAGATTAAAATCCAACTGGCCAAACATAAGGTACAGCATTGCAGCATTAAAGAGTTTTGTGAAGCTGAAAACTTTAAGCCTTATCTCTTATGCCCTCTATCTTTTAATCACTGTACTTTAGGATTTCCAGAAGTCTCTTGGCTCCAAGCAGCCAGTGTATGACACCACAGTGCGCTCTGGGAAGGCCATGAGAGACAAGGCCACACTGCCGTCAGACACACAAAAACTGGATCATTTGTTGGGCGAGGTCCGTGACAAATGGGACACGGTGTGTGGAAAGAGTGTGGAGAGGTGAGAAGGACTGGAATTACCCATTTGGAATATGATTGGATGTAGAAGGAACTGAAATAAATAATTTGAGATGTTTTTCTTCTCAGGCAACACAAGTTGGAGGAAGCCCTCTTGTTCTCAGGTCAGTTCGCTGAGGCTCTCCAGGCACTTGTTGACTGGCTGTATCGTGTGGAACCTCAGCTTGCAGAGGACCAGCCTGTCCATGGAGATCTGGATCTCGTTTCCAACCTCATGGATTCTCATAAGGTACTAATGGGGTGATTCTTGGGGAATCTTTGTTTTAAAGATGACATGAAATTTGAAGATTTGCATAAACAAATTTCCTTTCATTTTCAAATTCATTTCAAATCAATTTAAGATCTTTTTGAACATATTTTCCAAAACTTTATATATATATATATATATATATATATATATATATATATATATATATATATATATATATATATATATATGTATGTATGTATGTATGTATGTATGTATGTATGTATGTGTATGTATATGTATGTAAATGAGATCTTTTAGTGTGGTCCTTGAAAACCAAAATATAATGTTTGAAAAGAACCCTGCCTTATTGACGCAGTGAGGCTTGAATGAGACTTTCTGAAAATCATTTCTGAGTAGGACAGTTTCTTAGTGGTAGTGCTGTATTTATTGTTCCTTAGGTCTTCCAGAAGGAGCTGGGGAAAAGGACCAGTAGTGTGCAGGCTCTGAAGCGGTCCGCTCGAGAGCTGATGGAGACGGGCCGGGACGACACCGCCTGGGTCAAAGTTCAACTGCAGGAGCTTAGCAACCGCTGGGAAACAGTCTGTGCCCTGTCCGTTATAAAACAGACTCGCCTCCAGCAGGCTCTCAAACAGGTACGTCTGACCGTTCTTTGAATGAAACCAAGAGCAGTGTTAATATTTTCTAATGACTATCTCTTTTTCTCTCTTTTTCTGCAGGCAGAGGAGTTCCGCACAGCTGTTCAGATGTTGCTGGAGTGGCTGTCGGAGGCGGAGCAAACCTTGCGTTTCCGTGGCGTCCTGCCAGAGGAGGTAGAGACTCTGCAGGCGCTACTGCACACGCACCGAGATTTCATGCAGACGGTGGAGGAGAAGAGAGTGGATGTGAATAAAGCTGCTGGCATGGGCGAAGCCATTCTAGCTGTGTGCCACCCAGACTGCATCACCACCATCAAACACTGGAACACCATCATCAGAGCTCGCTTTGAAGAGGTGAGTAGTGAGAAAAATCTAAACTGTGGCATCAGAAGTCTGTCTAGGCCACTAGTTAGACAAATAAGCATCAAGCCTAATAGAACAGGTCTGAAATGCTTATGATTATGTTTGCTGTACAGGTGCTGACATGGGCCAAACAGCACGACCAGCGCTTGGAGACGGCTCTTGCTGAATTGCTCAACAATGCTTCACTACTGGAGGAGCTGTTGTCATGGCTACAGTGGGCGGAGACCACACTGGTGCAGCGTGATACTGAACCACTCCCCCAGGACATCCCTCAACTGAAGACACTCATCACAGAGCACCAGGTGAGTGAGACCCAATCATTTTAATATTAACACAAAGTCTTTTAATATTAATTGCATTGTTTATTGCTGAGATGTTTCTTAGTATTTTTGTTTTCTTCTATCAGGTGTTTATGGAAGAGATGACCCGAAAACAGCCTGATGTTGACAAAGTTACAAAGACATACAAGAGGAAACCAGCAGAACATCCCAGCAGTCTGTCAGACAGGAGAGGGGCCCGTAAGAAACTTTATCCTCAGCTGCACGCATGCATTCAAACACAAATCTTTACATAAACTACTGTTCAAACGTTTAGGGTCGGTACAATTGTTTTTTAATGTCCCCTATTCTCAACATTTATTTAATCAAAAATACAGGGGAAAAAAGTAATATTGTGAAATATAATTACAATTTAAAATAAATGTTTTCAATTCAAATGTATTTTAATTTATTCATGTGATTGCAAAGCTAATTTTGCGGTCTACAGTGTCAAATGATCCTTAAGAAATCATTCTAATATGCTGATTTGTTGCTCAAGAAATGCTCCTTAATATTATTAATGTTGAAAACTGTTGTGCTGCTTAATATTTTTGTGGAAACCATGATACATTTTTTTTTAGAACTCTGTATAAACTAATATAAAGCAGAAATTGCTTAGTACAGTAGTTTGCAATTTTTGAAAACTGAACATATTTTTCTGTGCCCTGCTTACAGGGAAACAGCAGCAGCAGCAGCAACAACAGCACTCGGTACAGGTAACCGGTGGTAACCCTCGCCTCACCCAGCTCTGCTCTCGCTGGCAACAGGTGTGGCTGCTCGCACTCGATCGCCAGCGAAAGCTCAATGATGCCCTCGACAGACTAGAGGAGGTACTGCATCTATTTTACATATACTTTTTAAATGTTACCTTGTGTACTAGTAATGAAATAAGTGATTTAAAAGTCATAAAATCTTAACAGTAGAAGTAATGAGCTTTCTCCATCTTTAGCTTAAAGAGTTTGCCAACTTTGACTTTGATGTGTGGAGGAAGAAATACATGCGCTGGATGAACCACAAGAAGTCTCGCGTCATGGACTTCTTCAGACGCATCGACAAGGACCAGGACGGAAAAATCACACGCCAGGAGTTTATCGATGGCATCTTGGCATCAAGTACGGGCGCATGTACTTGCCTGTAATCTTCAGTTTCATGAGCCTTTATTTTAATGTCAGTTTAACTATATATTTTGTTTGCAGAGTTCCCTACCAGCAAGCTGGAGATGACGGCTGTTGCTGATATCTTTGACCGTGATTGTGATGGCTACATCGACTACTATGAATTTGTAGCTGCTTTGCACCCCAACAAAGATGCTTACAGACCCACAACAGATGCTGATAAAATCGAGGATGAGGTTTGGACGATGACAAGAAAATTAATTTAGTGGGTTTGGCATCATTATGTAGTTTTGAATAAAATCCATTTTTTGTATCCCAGGTCACCAGACAAGTGGCTCAATGCAAATGTGCCAAGAGGTTTCAGGTGGAGCAGATCGGAGAGAACAAGTACAGGGTGAGAATCTGGAGCCCAACAGTACTTGTCAAGCAAGAATTATATATAATATAATTATATATTATACATTATAAATGAGAATAGCACTCACCACTGCTATGTTATCATCGCACCTCCTCATTCAGATCATCCCTAAGCTTGCAATTATAATATTACGACTCTAACCAGCACTCTTTCAGTTACGTCAGTATGACTTGGCCATTTTGGAATAAAGGTGCATTTGGCAGTTTTGTGTGTGTACGCAATACCACCATAACACTTCACAGCAACATCTGTATGTTGTGTGTGCTTTTCACCACCCAACTAATGATCTACCTATTGTTCTAGCAATTGCAGTCATGGTCAATGGGTGGTCTTTCACACCCCAGCATCATTATCCAGTGCGGTTAATGATCTTTGACAAGAGTGTTTACTAACTTGTTGCATTGCACAGGCTACAGATCCACGATGCTAACTCCACATCCTGATGTTTGTCCATCTTTGTCTATCTCTTTACTACTACACCTGCTGTGCTGTCCTCATTGTGTTTGTTTTTTAAGCATCCATTCACAAGCACTCATAGCAACAAATCACCATGCCTCCCATTGGCATTTTCTCCATTGTATGCTGTTTGGAATAGTTAATAGGACATGAATCATTATACCAACAAAAAAGGTCAATGTGTGTGTATGTCTTTATCTGTTATTTCAATCTCTTTTTTCTTTTTCTTTCTTCTTGTTTTATTCCTCCTCCATGTGCACCGGACTTATTGTAGTTCTTCCTTGGGAATCAGGTAAAGTGAGCGGTGTGTTTGTGACATGTCCTCTGAAATCTGTTGCCTCTGCACAGTTTCCCACAAGCTTTTTCAGACAGCCAGATCTAAATCAGTTCTGGACAGTTTCTGCATGGACTAGCTAAGAATTCCCTGTGGACAGCCCACATTCTTGGCTGCTCTCTGAAATGGGGATTTCTTTAGTCTCTTCCTGCTTACTCAGCGGGCATTTCCTGTCTGAGAGACAAAAATTGCAGTGCTAATGCCAAAATATTAAATGCATTTATATACGCCCTCCAAATCCAGTGGCAGATTTCAAAGGTTCAGCTTACGTGTTGTGGTTGGGATGTGCTTGTTTTTTATTGAAAATTATTTATCATGATCAGGAAATGATTCAGATTTACAGGCCCTTCTATTATGATTTTAGGGGTTTTTGGCTTTTGGTGGAGGAAAATGATCCTGTGGCTGTTTTCTTGACTTAGAAAATAAACCTTCAACCAAAGCAATTCTTTGAAGTAAAAAAGGACAAACGATCAGGGAAAACTTCCAGAGAATTGCTGTGGTGTGGTGTTTATTGTAGAGATGGGATTTGAGCTGGGCAAGCTCTAACAAAAATCTTTAAAAATGTGGTTTGCTGCATGTTGCAGTGTGATTTCCTTTGATTTGCTTGGTGCTTCAGTATATAATTTGTATAATTAACTAATTTGAATATGATCTTAAAGGAATGGTTCACCCAATGTAGTTCACATTACTATGTCATTCCAAACTTCAGTGTTGTTTTTTATGTGGAACAAAGATATTTTGAGAAATCTTCACGCAGATCGTTGTTTGGAAAAGACAAATTCGTAAAAATTCTTTAAATCATACCAGGTTTGGAACAACACGAGTAGAATTTTAATTTGTGGGTGAACTATCCCTTTAAAAGACATTCTAAATGTATAATCCTTTTATCTGTCTGTCTGTCCGTCCTCTTCCCTCTCTTATCCATGTTGGTTCCTCTCCACTCTTCCTCCTCTTTCCTGTCTTCCCTCAGTTCGGAGACTCACAGCAGCTGCGTCTTGTGCGAATCCTGCGCAGTACAGTCATGGTTCGTGTTGGAGGTGGGTGGATGGCGCTGGATGAATTCTTGGTGAAGAACGACCCTTGTCGAGGTAAGTCCCACACAACAGCTGGAGGAAACTTGCTCTTTAGGTACATGGAAAAGAGGTTTCCAGAAACACTCTCACAAGACAGTTCACACAGCATTATTCTTGTTACCCTCATTAGTCTTATTCATAATCTTCATCATCTTTCACTCTTGTATTCATTCTCTTCGATGAGTTTCTCATCTTTTCAGTACAATCGGAGTTCACTTTCATCTCATCTTCCATCACTTCCCCATTACTTCCTGACCTCTTTTCCACGGTGGTTATTTTTATATGCATGGCCTACACATTTGGCCCATTCTTTCTCCCTGTCATCCTCCTATTTTTATTTGATACAATTATAGTGCATGGTGCATGTTCCTTAGGTCTCTCCCTCCCTCTTTCTCTGCCCCGTCCCCTATCTCTCTTTCTCTCTCCCCAGTGCAACATCCAGGACTAAAAATCCTGCGTTCTGACTCCAGCAGCTCCATATCATCTCGCATAGGTTGGGTTTTCTCTCTCCTTCTCGTTCTGATTTTCTTCTTTTTCACTTGTTTGGTTTCCCCTCTCTTTGCCTCTGTTTCACTCACACTTCGTTTGGTTCTTTGTTGCTTTGCTGTGCTTTGCTGACCGTGACACTGACCTAACCCTCACGCCTGGTGCTCATTACGAACCAATTGTGCTTTGAGAATTCTGACTCAGCCATTTACATCACTTCCTGCATTTTGATTTAAAATACTACTTAATGCATACAGTATTTATATTCCAAAAATGGTGTTTGTAGACAGTTTATTCCCTTTTGTTGCAAAGCAAGAGGTCTTAACGGACAAGTTCACCCAAAAATTTTAATTCTCATGTCGTTCTGAACACGTATGACTTTCTTTTGTAGAACATAAAAGATATTTTGAATAATGTTTATGCTGCTCTTTTCCAAGTAAATGGAGAAGAAACGCTAGGTTTAATGTAAATAATGTGAATATAAGGTGATTGACTTCTGCTAAATATCTTCTTTTGGAAAATCGTACATGTTTGGTACGACTTGAAGGTGAGTAGAGTAAATGGTGAATTTTGGTTTTTGAGTGAACTATCCCTTTCAACAGAACGTGAGTGTGTGTATGACTCTTTCTGTGTGAATGCGTGTTTTTCATGTTGTCTCTTGTGTCTCTCAGTGACGGTTACTCCTGGCTATTTCTGCTGCAGAGGTACCTCATTCCCTCTCCTTTCTCACCTCTAAACTCCTTTCCTGTTTGACTACATCTGTCTGTCTATTCCATTCTGAGCCTCTAAACCTTTTTGTCCAGCTTCTGATCCATCCCATCACTGCTGTTTCTTAGTATGTGTGGCGTGTGCGAGAGCGTAAGGACTATGTGAGGTCTATGTGTCTGCTAGCATCATGCTAACCATTCAAACCAGGCTTGGCTAGGCCTGGGCTCGATTCCTTTCATGTGTGTCCTGGATGAATATTGCAAATGAAAAAGCATCCAGGACCAGGGTGTGGCCAGGCTTGGGGTTTCTAATATTGTTTGAAGCAACTCTTAAAGAGCAATTACTCATGGAGAAATGGATTACAGGCCCCACCTGCTTTGAGGGGAGGAAATTATATGGTGTGGTAGTTATCAACTGCCCTGCTCTTACTGGGTTTGATGGAAAAGTGAGTGTCATGCAGTGTTGGGGAAGCTACTTTGAAACAGCCAAGCTAAAAGCTTCTTATAATTGAAAGGAGTTGAACTACAGTCAAGCTGCACTTTTGAAAAATTAATTAGCCGCACTACAAAATAACAACAAAAAGTATCTAAAAACACTGAAACTATTTAGAAGGGCGGGATCTTGTTAAATAACCACAGTGACCCTAAATGGTTTTTTGTACACATCAGCCTCACTTAAAAGTGTTTCGGGTTTCTTTGCTTTGTGTGACAATGTCAAAGCAAGTGGCATTTATTTTAAGAAAGATAGCACAAGCTTACTTTTCAAGCAAAATATCTCACAAAAAAAGAAATTTATTAGATAATAAAGCAGCAGATACATTTGTTCATAAATACAACTAATGAAACTGGAGGATTATTTATATACTATCATAGAATTTATTTATATTTTGAATTATCTTTTTTTATTTTTCGTTTCATTTTAGTTTAGTTTTTAGTAATATATTGGCAAGCATATTCACTTTGTTTCCAAAGCAAAAATGTAAAATTTTGCTTGTTGGTTTACTTTCTAATATTTATATTTGAATTAATTTCAGATTTATTTCAATGAATGAAGACCTTTTTTTAATAGGGACTTTGCACAATGAATTACCCAAACAAAACGAATCCCACTTCTTAATGCTACTTTAGAGAAAGGGGATAGTTTAGGAGCGTGTGTTTGATTGTCTCATTTTGCTTGTCTGTAAGGCTACGTGTTATGTTCCACTATAACGCTACTGAAAATGAATTGTCTGTGAATTTAGTTAGTTACTCCTCAACACTGATGTCTTGAAGGAATAACAGACAAATTCTGACCACAGCTACTGCCAGTGCGCACAGCCCATCTCTCTCTCTCTCTCTCTCTCTCTCTCTCTCTCTCTCTCTCTCTCTCTCTCTCTCTCTCTCTCTCTCTCTCAGCTGGCTGCTCTGGTCTGTGTGTTTTGCAAGGGCTGCTGTGTTTTGTATCTGTTATTGAGAATGTTCTGTGAAGGCTTGTGTTGGTTTTCAGTGTTTGCTAAAAGCATTATCAGGCATGACCCTCAGGTATCTGTCGATGCTGTTTATGCGCGTGCACTGGTTTACGTGGTGGGCTGAGGGAAGCTGTGCTTTTTTTTATTTTTTATTGAGTTCTTGTTTTGAGGATGCTTGCTCAATGACTCACTGTTAACCCCCTGCATCGTGTCCACCACGTTCACTGACCGCTTTTAAAGTGGGTATACCGATCCCTCTGTCTGCATTGAGTCAAAGCAGTGGCCAGAGGAAGTGTTGAGTCTCTCCACTCGCACTGCTCACCACCTGATCATCGTCCCTTACAGCTTTCTTTCTCCTCCTTTCATTTACTACAGCTCGGGGACGCACCAACCTGGAGCTTCGAGAGAAGTTCATTCTTCCAGAGGGAGCTACGCAGGGTCTGGCGGCCTTCCGGTCCCGGGGGCGTCGATCCAAACCTTCGTCGCGCACGGCCTCACCCACCCGCTCGTCTTCGTCGGCGTCACACAGTGCCCACAGCTGCGCCTCTCTGCCCTCTGCACCCGCAACTCCCACAGCATCCTCAAGGGTGAGTGTCACCATATTACACTGCATAGGCTTATAATAACCCATACTTACTGTTTGTTGTGTCTTGTATACTAATGTCTTCATAAAAAATTAGAGGGTAACCTCAGTCTCAAACATTTTTCTTGTTGTATCATACACTACTGTTCAAAAGTTTGTGGTCAGTAAGGTTTTTTTTTTTTTTTTACAAAATTAATAGTTTTATTCAGCAAGGATGCATTAAATTGATCAAAAGTGACATTAAACACTTGCAAAAATTCAGCTTTGAATAAATTACATTTCAAAATACATTAAAATAGAAAAAAAGTTATTATAAAAATTATTACTGTTTTTGCTGTAATTTTGGTCAAAATAAATGCAACCTTGGTGAGTATAAGAGATTTTTAAAAACAGTCTTACCAACCCCGAACTTTTGAACTGTGGTGTACATTTAGTCACAATTTATCTAGATATACAATTGTGCTTGTTTACAAGCATTTGTTTAGACACCATTTGCAGAATCTAATGATGTTTAGCATTTTACAAAAACAAGAGATAAAATCTTAGCGGCTAGATGTAAAATTCAGAAACCCTTGTTATCAGCTACACCAGTAGTCGTTAAGCTCGCACACGTAACACAAGAGACTGAACGTGATTCAAGGCCCCGTATACAAAGTTCTTTTTTGTTATTCGCTTAAAAGTAAAACGAAGTTGGAAATACCTTTGCAGCTATTTACTTTTAATGATCATCCAAACGCCATATATATACGCAGCACAAGATCTTAGTAAATATAGTTGTGCTCAACTGTAAAAAGACTCTCTTGCAAAAGGTTTGATGATAAATGTCATTTGTCACTTAACATAACATCATACTTCATATCTGATTAATAATCATGGTCTTTGCCTACATCTGTATGTTCCAGTATGTGTGTGATTGCTTGTGTTTTATGTTGTCAACTAAATTTTAAAGACTGAAAAGATAGATCTTAGAAAATATTCTCAGATTTAGTACAGAGCTTTTATAAGTTATAAATAAATTATGTTTAAATAAATAAATGTTTCTTGAGCATCAAGTCAGCATATTAAAATGATTTCTGAAGGATCATGTAACACTGAAGACTGGAGTAATGATGCTGAAAATTCAGCTTTTTATTGCAATAATATATTTCACATAATTGCTGTTTTAATGTATTTTGATCAAATAAATGCAGCCTTGATGAGCATAATAGACTTCTTTGAAAAATCTTAAATCTGAGCCCAAACTTTTTAATGTTATTGTTATAAAAAAATATATATATACGGTATATATATATATATATATATATAATAAACTTTATGCAATTACCTGGCAAGGCCGCTGTCTTTTTGGTGGATGGTTTCTCTTTGTCTCTGATTGTTGTTTCGGGGTCAGGACATGATCACTATTGTCTCTGCATGTCAGAATCATATTGTCATCTGTGAAATTTTTATTTGTTCTTTGTCTTTTTGTCCCTCTCCCCTCCCTTGCTTGGAAAATGTGCCTTCCACCCTGTTTGCGCTCATCTCCACCTACAAAAACACTGCGCTCTGCTGTGCTGCATCGCCTCCCTCTACTTTACTCTTTTTCCGATTATCCTGGCTTCTTCCCACTGCTTTTTTTTTTTTTTTTTGCTACTCCGCTATTCCTTGTCCTTTTTGCTGCCGCATTTCCCAGTCCTCCCAATCCCAATCTCGTGACTATGCCAAGCCCTGGCTGGCACACAGTAAAACTCCAACTCCAACCAAGTGCCAGTCCTGCCCAGAGCACAGCCAGACCCCTGGGCATGAGGTAACACACTGCCCCCTCCCAGTGCCCTAGCACACTAACAATAAAAGCTTTAAGAGCGGCCTGATCTTAACAAATGGGAAGGAGCTGAGGTAGATGACCCAGAGAACAGTGCAGAAAATCTGTGACCTTATGCTGTGTAATCTCCAGTACAGAAAACAAAGATGCAATACATTTATTTGCATAAACGTTACTTTTATGTTCATATAGGAATTATTCTGTTAAGCCATTTTATGTTATGACAGTCGACAGATTCATCCATGTCATGGTAGAGCGTAGACGAAAGCAGCTGGATGTTTCGCCTGGTTTCCAGTTATTTTTAACAAAATTTTACCAGACTTATCTGTTAGGCTTATTATCTGTAGATACACAGGTAGATCTGCCATTTTGTAATAAACCTTCTCTCTTTACAGGGAGGCTCCACAACTAAACTGAAGAGACCAACTTTCCATTCCAGCCGTGGCTCCTTAACTGGTGAGAACGGTGGAACACCAACCGCTGCTAAACCTGGACGCTCCGGTACGAAACCATGTACTGCTTCACGGCTTCACTCAGTCACAACTGCAGCACAGTAGTTTTAAATTGATATGATATCCAGTGTTGGTTCAAACAGACCCTTCAGGAAAATGTAGCTAATAACAGTATTCTGAAGCTATTTAGTGGGCAATGTATTATATGTTAGTGCTTCAGCCAACTAAATTGTATGATTCTTACACGTTTTGTTCAGTACAATTTTCACAAATGAACAACTTTTATGAATTTTGAAGCATAAATACAATCAACAGAAGCAAAAAATCTAAATGTAGGCTATAAACAAACTGCACCATGGTCACATGACTTCACCATCACCATCACTAAGCTTCCGAAAAATCTTTAAGATCTACAAGTTGGAAACTGAGTTAGAATAGTTCGCAAGAGCACGAGTATAAACACAACGCTGTAAAGATGAAACAAGCGAGTAGATGAGTTTACCTCTTCAGCGTGATGACGTTTAATGTCCCGGAAAATCTTTGTAGTCCCATTTAGCCACTTGTTAGCAGCCACCTTTTTTAAGCCACATAAAAGCTTCAAAAAATCACAAGTGGGGTATTACTGATGTATTTTATGTCACAGAATAAAACGTGAAAATATCTTGAGCTTGTGTTCATCACAAACTTTATTTCAGACATTTAACCAAAAACACTCAATCCTGCAGCACAACACTATTATAAATGTAGAACTGTCCAATGGCATACTTTGACATTGTTTTTGTCCAAGATAGTATATAGCATATAGCAAAACAGTGTAGCAATTAATTTACATTAAATTCTGAAACTAATGAAACTAGAAACCACAGAAGTGTATATTAGTCAAACTATAGTGATGAAAATCAGCATTTCAATATATCAATATGAAGAACTCCCGCACACTATCCGTACTTGCAAAAAAGTATCAAAAATTCTTTATTGGCAACGTCTCGGTCTCATGACCTTCATCAGGCACATCAAATCACGTGCCATAATGTGCCTGATGAAGGTCATGAGACCGAAACGTTGCCAATAAAGAATTTTTGATACTTTTTTGCAAGTACGGATACTGTGCGGGAGTTCTTTGGGTTTTTTTTGTTTGTTTTGTTTTTTTAACTTGACCTACCTACATGGTCTTTTTTCCCACTGCAGGTGTGCGATGGTGTTTGCGCTCTGAATATATCAATATGAAAAAGACAAAAAATAAATAATTGAAGCATCAAAACAAACCAGTTTTCCAAAACTAATAAATAGGCCTTTATCGCATCACAATAGAACGCCGGAAGAAGCCGCGAAAAATTGCTGAAGCAGTGTACTGCGTCTTCCGGTTATTGCGGTCACCATGGCTGCCTGTTAATTATCACTGGACTACTTCCCTCTCGCATCTCCCAAAAGTTTCTTTTTTGTTTTCTTGATTCCATTTTAATGGTTTAATTAAATTGTTATAACTAATTATTTAAAATGTAACGATTTAAGCAAAACTTTCTTCAAAGGTCAAACCAAACTTTTATTTTGACGGGTTGCCGTGCCGTCTCTCTGTTTTATGATATGACGATAGTTTTTCTCAAATGAAGCTAAAATGCTGCTGAAGTGACTCTCAGAGCGGCTGTGTTGATGAAGTGCGTTAATGTCCTAATATAGGCTGAAAACATCGCGAGCGTCATGCGTGCCTCAGTGTGTGTGTGTGTGTGTGTGTGTGTGGTAAATGAAACAGCGCGTCTGTGCCATTCATTCACAGAGACACGCAGAACATGCATGATTCCTATTTAAATACTCTTTATGCGGTTTAATATTGACAGACACTGGTCTATATCACGATTATTTAAGTTTACTGACCTACTTTTCATCTAAAGGCAACTAAGTAACCACCGGAAGTGCGAGTACACTGCTTGGCGATTTCGAACGTTCCGAAACCAGGAAATGAGATAAAGGCCTATTATGTTTTATAATGTTGCTTGCTTGCTTTTGTGCACAACACATATATCACATTCACTTCTATGTGTTGGATAAACTAGCCAATTACTGGTTTGTAATTGGTTAGTTAGTAGCATTGCTATTTTTAGATGGTTTCAGTAGATACTCCCAACACTACTAATATTACATTATTGTTTTTATGTGACTCTCCTTTATATTTTGTAATACATCCTTGTGTACTATATTACTGTACCCTTAAACTTCATTCGTCTTCTTTCATCAGACACCAAACGCACTCCGTCCTCGACGAGCGGCCCAGCCAGTCGCGCAGGGAGTCGCGCTGGGAGCCGAGCCAGCAGCCGAAGGGGCAGCGACGCTTCAGACACGTCTGAGCTCATGGAGACTCGCTCGGCTTGCTCCGACACCTCAGACACCCCTCGCCGGCCTGGGGCCAAACCCTCCAAAATCCCCACCATCTCCAAGAAAACACCTAGCCCTAAAACACCAGCGGGCAAGAAATGAAGTCTGTGACTGACTCTGAGGTGGATCTGATTTAACCAGCAGGAGGAGAACACCAACACGACTCTCACCTCTCCAGCGTCCCGCACACTGCTACACCACCCAGATTAATACCTACCATAATGCTGCCTTATTTGTGTTCTACATCATGTCCTTAATTTAACTGACATTCGTTTTCTTGAATGTGCGACGGAGAGCATCCCGTGTGAGCAGAGGGACATCAATTCTGCACCAGGGGTTTCCACTATTCATCACTATGAATATGCAACCGCCCGTCACTCTCCAAACCTCATACAGTCATGCATGGTTGTCACTTTGGAGATGTTTGGTTGGACACTCTCGCCCTCTCCACATTGGCCTCTCGCCCACTTGTCTGTACCACTGCTAACAAGAGGAAGTCAATTAAAAACTGAGACCTTTTCCTCCTCTGCACTTGGAACTTTTTGGACTCTTGTGTGTGTGTGTGTGTGTGTGTGTGTGTGTATGTATGTGTGCGGTAGTTCCTGTCATGGTAAATTAACGCAGTAATAAGGAGAGGAAGTGGAGGAGGATACATATCTCAGCCTTGTGACGAGAAGACTGGATCCTTCACGTCACACGTGATCCTTTTAAAGGAACCCCTATTGCGCACAGCACACGAGTTTCACGCACTCGCACCCACAGTCTTCTTCGCAGTCTAGTTGTGTCCTTTTGTTACAGACATCATGTTACAGAGCTTTTCCACAGTATGCAAAAATGATTACAATTGTGAATGTTTGTTTCATGGTTAATTTATAATCTTGACGTTTTGTTTGTTTTCTAGAGTAAAGAGCTGTATTTATTTGTGATTGCAGTATCATATCAACTCTTGAGAATGACTAGTATTAACACAAGCGGAATCACTCTTCTTTTTGTTTTTGTACATCCGCTCCTGACGTAATGAATTGCATTTCTGACGTTAACTGACCAGGAAGCTTACTGATTCCAATGGTGGCCTTTTTGCCGGTGACTACACACTTTAGATGACGTCAAAAGTGGCTTCCTACTTCTTCTTTCGTGAAGGAAGCGTCCGAAATAGTGGATGATGGGGGCGGCTCGCGCAGCCCCCGTTAAAAACAGCGCTTTGAATCTTGTCTTTGACAAGCTGAAGTATATGAATACCTGAAGAAAGGTGATTTTTATTTATTTATTGTGTCATAGGGGGGGTGAGGGCTATGAAAGGATCCACCTTTTGATTGTGTTACTCTTTTGACATGACTGAGAGAAACAGGGGTGCAATTGTGTAAAAGTAAAGAAGCTATGATTATAAATCCTTTTTGTTCTCTTTTGTATTAAAACAATGCTTGCAGTACAACTGTCTGATTCTCGTGTTGTTAAGTGGCGTGTGTGTGTGTGTGTGTGAGCGTGCAGGGATGCCACAGTTAACAGGAAATGGCACAGTAATTACAAGCAGTAGAGATAATGACACACCCCATTAAATCTTCAAAAAGGGACAAGCCTTTGGTGTGTGCAGTTTCGAACACTGCTCTTTTATATAAGGTTTACAGTCATTTCGGAGTTCAAAAATGGCCCAACGGGTGAATAGAAGCACCTTTGTTTGAGCCGTGCGTGTTGGTCACACTTAAGTGGTGTGTGTTTGCACTGGACTCTGTGTATGTTTGGTGGTCAGATGCAGCGGATGGGGTTTGGGAAGGGTGGTGTTCCATCATCTTCATTCTACAGCTGTGAGTCTGTGTTTATATACAAATATTTAAACCCACTCACATCCTTTCCCACCAAACACCATCCACACCGCAGAGTCAAGCTCTCATGGCATCTCACAACCCTGCAGTGTCATTTCGTTTTCAGAATCAACAGAGCACATAACCTTTTGAGTTCTGAGTGCTTTTATCAAACAAAACATGCATTAAAGTCTCGATTTATATGGGTCTATTTGCGTAGTTGACAAATGGCATGTCAATGGCCAGCTCCAACAAATTTCAACATTATGTTAGGTAAAAATGTACATATATCTATATATATTTATACACATTTTTTTTATGATTTAAATTATTATTGTTTTGTGTGTGCATATACACGTTTTATACATGATTCATTTCGATTTATATAAATATATAATGACTATAAAGTCATTGCATATCAAGGTTTTAGGTTGCAGAAGTGCAATAATCCATTTTTTTTTACTTAAATAGCCCTGTTATGTAAAAATAAAATGAATAGAGTAATATAGTTTTTCAAAAAAGTATATCATAAAACTGTATATGAACTACAGACCCTTTCTAGCATTGGTTCATATTTCAACTACCTGTCTGCATGGACACTTTTAAGTTCATTTTCATTTTATATCCACACCAAGTTTTTATTCTTCGGTGAAACCGCAGTGATCTGTCACTTCTTGGCTACTGTTGAAACCACAGAATATAAATATAGTTTTCATATTACCCTAGCCATAAGAACTCAGTTCTAGTCTGTGGAAAGGCTGGATCACATCTTCATCCCCAAACCACATGATAATTGCCAGCAATTTGTGAGGTATGTGTAGAAGATGGGCCGGTTTGATAGGGTGGATGGAGACTGAGGTGAGAAGGAAGAGAGGGAGGAGGATTCAGACGTTGGAAACACTCCCTCTGCGTAAGCGTGTATGTTGGAGGGAAGGAGGTCACCCATGTTCAGATTGTGCCTTCAGCGCAAGCAGCACGCAGGCTAAGAATACCACAGTCCACTGGGATCTCACGTTTGGGGACAGTAACACTATTCTGATCAACAGCTTACTCAAAATTGTGGATTTTTTTTTCTTCTTTCATTTTCCAGGAGTCTTGGATATTTCTGCACACTGGATTAAACGTTTAAATCCAACATTGATTGATTACTGCAAGAGGGTTTTCTAACTTTTTGTCGTTCAACTAATTTCATCAGCCTGGAGTAGCGTCTCACATCTTCTCAAAAGGAGCAGAAGCAGGTGTTGTGTTTGATCCAGGAACCTTTGAAGCCTGATGTTTGTGCGGCCCTCTGTTTTTAGCTCTACCCAAAGACTTTAATTTCACATTGTGCTTCAGTCCTTCCAACTTAGAGATCACCTTTGAAAGGAGTTGGGCTTCTAGTAAGACGTGTTTGTTTTCTCTTCCAGTTTCTAGGACATTGTTTGCCGTCCAGCTCCGTAAGCACACTATAGACTATGAGAGATGCCCTGTGGTTTGGTAAATAAAGCGACAGAATGAGGAATGACTGTCAAGAGGCGATAAACTGAGCAGCTCGTAGCAGTAAACATTGCTCTCTTCCAAATAACGATGACTGCTGTGGAATCTGAGTGGCTCAGGCGTTTGAGTGTTGTTCAGAGTTGAGTTTCAAGACGGTAGTCAGACCATTCCAGAGAAGACCGACGTCGGGTGAACACCCAGAGGTTTTGGAGGGACAAATACCAGGATAATCTAGATAGACGGCTGCAATGGAGCAGGGCTCTTCTGCCACACCAATGGACAAACAAGAGCGTGCGGTTGAGTTTGTGTCCTCACGCCGCAGCAGAGGGAGGACGGAGAGCAAGAGAACCCGACTGTTCCCTCTGGCCATCTTCCTCCCTCTGTGCATGTTGCTGTGTGTTTGGGGTCAGGTGGAAGGAGTGGTTCATTCCAGCTTCCGCAGGCTCAGCGGTCGCGAAAAGAAGGAGATGCAGAAGGAGATTTTATCCATTCTGGGTCTACCGGGACGGCCCAGACCTCACCCGCCACTGCGCCCCCCTTCCTCCGCCCCGCTCTTCATGCTGGACCTTTACCACGCCGTGTCGTCCGAGGCCGACGATGGACCGGGAATGGGCTTCACTCCGGAAGTGTTCAGTCAGGCCGCGCTGCCCACCTTAAGCACGCACACGCCGCCCCTCGGCACGGTGGTCAGTGAGGCGGACACGGTCATGAGCTTTGTCAACCTGGGTGAGTGACAGCTGGTTAAGGGTTAACAGGAGTCCTCGCTTACTACACATGTATTGTGGACATAAACCACACTTCAAAATATGAAGATGTCATGTTAATTGAATGTTTTTCCATGGAAAGTTTTTTGGGCTTCAAATTAGAAAACAACAAAGACTTTTGTGCACACTTTCTGGTTGTCAAACTAAAATCATTTTTATACTACTGTAGCTTTTATTCATATTTTGAATTAGCTTTTATTTTCATATTTTCAATTTGAATTTAAATTTTGGTATAAGTTATAGCAATTTTGCTATATGCTTTTGTTATTTTTATTAGTTTCAGGGGGGTTTTATATTTCGATTTAGCTTTCAGGTTTTTTTCCTCCACTTTTTTTCAGTCAGTTACAAGAGCAACAATTCTAATTTACATTTATTTTTCATTTTCAAGTTTTTCATCTAATATTTATTTTATTTCAGCTTTATTTTAATTAAGAAAAAAACAAAACAATTTTTAATAGATTTAGTTTTAGTTACCAATAAAAACACTTTTTAATACGAAAGCCTGTTTCTGCCATGAAACAAAATGTTTAAAAGGGTAGGCCCTAATTGTGAAATAAAGTTTAAATAATAAACAGTCACACTGGCAGATATAGTCACAATTACAGGAAATTATTATTATTATTTATATATGTGTGTGTGTGTGTGTGTGTCAGAAACTGGCTTCCATGTGTTAATGTGATGAAGTACACCAGTGATTATGTGAACTTGAGAGTTCATATTTCCACAGAACTTTGCATGTATACAAATATATATAAACATATATAAAACTTACATTATTAAAACTCATTACAGAAATAGTTAAAAAGTAGTTAGTTCTGAGAACACATCTAGCATATTTTGTTTGCTGAAGCCATTTGGTTTGATATTTTAACTAATACAATGGCAAATTTTAAGTCTGGTTTCAGTGATTGGTTTACTAATATTTTGTAAATAATATTGTCTTATAGAAGAAAAATACAATATTAGAATACAGATAGTTATTCATATACAGTGAAAATATTATTTTATATAACAAAAATACAATATTACAAATCAGATAGTTATTCATATACAGTGAAAATATTATTTTATAGAACAAAAATACAATATTAGAATCCAGATAGTTATTCATATACAGTGAAAATATTATTTTATAGAACAAAAATACAATATTAGAAACCAGATAGTTATTCATATACAGTGAAAATATTATTTTATAGAACAAAAATACAATATTAGAATCCAGATAGTTATTCATATACAGTGAAAATATTATTTTATAGAACAAAAATACAATATTAGAAACCAGATAGTTATTCATATACAGTGAAAATATTATTTTATACAACAAAAATACAATATTAGAAACCAGATAGTTATTCATATACAGTGAAAATATTATTTTATAGAACAAAAATACAATATTAGAATACAGATAGTTATTCATATACAGTGAAAATATTATTTTATAGAACAAAAATACAATATTAGAAACCAGATAGTTATTCATATACAGTGAAAATATTATTTTATAGAACAAAAATACAATATTAGAAACCAGATAGTTATTCATATACAGTGAAAATATTATTTTATAGAACAAAAATACAATATTAGAAACCAGATAGTTATTCATATACAGTGAAAATATTATTTATAGAACAAAAGTACAATATTAGAATCCAGAGTTATTCATATACAGTGAGATTTGCCAGTGATTTTGAGAGCTTGTATTGACAATGAGACAGACGCACAATCACTCCATCATCTCTTCCTGTCTCAGCCCAAACACAGACGATACTTATCTGTCCGAAACAAACAACAGTTTAACATCCTATTTACAATTACTGCATATCTTTCTGCCCCATTATCATTGGTCAGTATCACCCCTTTCTCAAATTTAACCAGTGGTGTTCGCTTAGACAAGCGCCGCTATTATAATTGCTCATTCTTCAGGTGGTTAGTGATTTAAACAAACCCGTTTGAAACTTCGCTGCGTAACTGTTTGTGCTACAAACATGAATGATGCCTCAAATCATGTGGCTTTCTGATGAGAGGTCTTGCTTTTCTAAGCGATCAGACAGGGTTCCAAAAGAGGGTTTTTGTAGGCCGTTTTGGGTTCTCCTTTCGGTGAAGTTCTTAAAAGAAACATTTTCCACTGTGAAGAACCTTTCGTGCACTGCAAAGGTTCTGTGGAGGGTAAAAGCTCTTCATGGAACCAGAGATGTTGTAGTGGGCACACAGCTGTGGGGAATTACAGGCCCCACTGAAAGGCAGAAAAAAAGATGAGATGAAGTGGATGAAAATACTGTTGGGCACTCCTCTAAAAATAGAGCGCTGGACTGTAATTAGTGGTGGTGCTCTGAGCGACTGCTGTTCCACAACTCCTGTAATTACTCCAGTGCAGAGCTCAGGCCGTGGGTGTCAGTCAGAACCAGAACTAATCTTCCCTTTTCTGTTCCCCATCTTCTCCTGCCAATCACCCCTCCGACATATCTTCTTCATCTCAAGTGTCTTCACACTCGCTCGACACACACTCTGTTTAACTCCCTCTCTGTCTTTGTGAACGCAGTGGAGCAGGAGAAGGATCTGCTCCAGCCTCGGCCGTACTGGAAGGAGTTCCGCTTCGATCTCACTCCTCTTCCTCAGGGAGAGACGGTCACCGCCGCTGAGTTTCGTATCTATAAAACTCTTACCATGGGTTGGCGTGCAAACCGCACCCTTCATATCTCTGTCTATGAAATCCAGAGGGAGAAAAGACACAGGCCAGTACACATATAAGACTTTTTTTTACAATATTGAGTATTAAACTAGCATTTGATTTTAGTGTTTAGGAACCAAAGCTCCAAAAATAGTTCTTTGTGCGTTCATCAATTGATTGTGTCAATTCAATCTCATCGATGTGAGATCCGTCATTGGTCATTATAACGGGAATGGCATGTTGATCTTGTGGTTTGACAGGGAGCCTGAGCTGGTGTTGCTGGACATGCAGTCTGTGCCTGCTGGTCAGGAGGGCTGGTTGGCATTTGATGTGACTTCTGCGAGCAATCGCTGGCTTCTCCACCCTCGGTGCAACCTGGGCATCCGCCTTTACGTGGAAACTGAGGAGGGTGAGCAATTCCTCATGTACAGAGGCGAAATACATAGTGTCAGTCGGCTCTGATAGTCTAATAAGTTACAACTGACTGAAATCCCATCTATTTGTACTTCATAAGAGTGTATGGCACCCCATAGAACTGTAAAGTGGAAAGTTGGGAAGGGTCTGAATTGTCTCCTAACCCATTTGGGGGTTTCCCAGTCAAACCACGTAACATCGCAAAAATAATATTCATTTTAACAAGAAATATGTATATCTGAGGAGGCAAGAAAGGCAGTGCCTCCTCAAAAAATTTGGATGAGAAAATAATCCATATTGCAAATATAAAACAATGCAAATATTACAAAATGTGACAAAAAGTGTATAAATCACTTGTTTTTCTAAAGTAACGCTGTTTAACAGTGACACCAGCAGGTAAAGTTACAATGGGATGCCCCGTCTCTCTTGCCTCCCCTGAGCCCATTGAGTTTTAACAGACCCCCTAAAGCATGCGGGAGCAGGTGAGAGGAGGCATTGATTGGATATGATTGTTTCGTGTGATAATCCCACCTCTTGTTTTCATGCCTGTTCCACGTTTGCAAATCAGTCTGAATGAACAACATTATAGGACGACTAAATAAAAAGTAAACAACTTTGCAAAAAGCAAAGTTGAAATGGCCTGAAAACATGGAAAATGTTGGGTTTTTTAGATTGCTGAAATTAAAGGTTCATTTTACTGAGTTTGATGACTGATGATCCGAAAATAAGTTGACCATTAGAAAAGAACAGCTGAACATCAGTTCACAAATAAAATGTATTGTTTAAAGGATTAGTTATTAGTTTTGAATAAATGTAAAAATGCTTAAAAACATCAATTTGAGATTTATACTTGGTTTTAATAAATAGAACATTTATTAGAATGTTAATTTAAAAAAACGAAAAATTGTATGTAATGTTTATTTAACCAGGATAATGTGACAACATTAAGTGTAACTGGGACATGAATTTATATTTGATTTATATATATATCTTTATAATCTCTATGGATTATAACAATGAATGGCAAAAGGAATGTTTTGAAATGTAAACTGATATTTCCTAAAGACACACTACAGCAAAAGATATAAATAACTGACTTAAAACCCTTTTTTGGGAGGTAAAAATACTAAGGTGCCTAAGACTTTTGCACAGTACTGTATATAAACAAACTGGGAGGACTTTGCCTCCTCATTTCAGATATATCACTGATATATATATATATATAAATGTTCTTCTCCCTTAGGTCCTTCAACTTGATTTCACTGAGTTTCAATCTCCACAGTTTGAAATAATGCAACATATATTGTTAAATATTTTCTTGCTTCTGTCAGATTTATCATCAGACCAAATATTGAAGGAGTTTTGGATATTTGCAGGAATTCTGCTCTAACATGAAATGTTAAAGTCAGACTGTATCTTGGCAATGCTTTAAAAAAAAAAAGCAAAACATGGTCTGTGCCATTGGCCAAATGCTGAGATCTTGTTTCAGACCGGTCGCTGTCAGCCGCATGGGTGGGTCTGGTGGGTCGTCGTGGGCCGCGCTCCAAACAGCCTTTCATGGTGACGTTCTTCAGAGCTAGTCAAGCCCCTTGCCGCCCTCCTCGAGCTCTGAGACACAACAATCCACGCAAGAAAAAACCAAAGTACGACCTGCCACACCCAAACAGACCCGGCATATATGGTGAGCCACAATAAGCGGTTTAAGAGGCAGATTGTGTTTTAAGAAGCATATGAAATGATTTGTCTTTGAGCTGTGATCGTCTCACTTTTTCCAGACCAAAATCACGCCAACAGTGGACGCCAGGCCTGTAAAAAACATGAACTCTACGTCAGCTTCAGCGACCTTGGCTGGAAGGTGAGACTGCCTGACTTTTATACAGTTATACAACATACAATATACAAAAAGTTAATTTTGAGTCACAGGTTACACACAGTACTGAAAGTTGATTTGGCCAATGGATATAGTTCTAAACAAGTAAAAGCAGAGTTAAAGCTTGCATTCAGTGTTTTGAATGATTCAATGACTCACTCATGAAGAGTCACTTGTTGCCAGCTATTGGCTTATAGATGTAACCAGTAGAAAGAGTCACTGAGAAATCCACACCATTAATGTACAGACTGACAGTTCGGGATAGAGCGGAGTAATACAAAGTGAAGTCCCTGGAGTGTTTATAATTTATTTAATAAAATTACTTTTTCAGGACTGGGTTTTGGCCCCTACAGGTTACTCTGCGTATTATTGTGATGGGGAATGTGATTATCCTCTGGGCTCTTGTATGAATGCCACAAACCATGCCACGATCCAGCTTCTGGTGCGTAATCTGTACTTTTAACATTTCACTTCAATGCTAGGAGACCCATTGAAAATGAACTGATTCTTTATTTATATATATTTTATCTATTTTCCTAGCTGGTTGAATACATAGCCAAGTCTGCAGTTTTCCTGTGAAATTGGGCTACTTTAAGTTGTTGCTGCGGGTTAATTTCCCCCCCAAATGTACAAATTCAGTAAATTGGGCCGTCCCTACAGAGAAAATCACATTGGGCTATTTTTAGGCCATACTTTTGATGCAAGGATCTGGCAACCCTGTATATGCTTCTCTCAACTGCACTGACTCCTTTGGCAGGTTCACCTTCTCAGACCAGATGAAGTGCCCAAGGCCTGCTGCGCTCCAACCAAACTCAGTCCCATCTCTGTGCTCTTCTACGACGACAACAACAACGTTATTCTCAAGAAACATCGAAACATGGTGGTCAAGAACTGTGGCTGCTTATAACCTCCTGTACACAGTATTTCTATTGGACATTCAAGTTTTAAATCTGAAACAAATGTAGATTTGTTATAATACTCAGAGGCACCATTTGTAATATACAGTGTTTAAAAGATTTATTTAGCCAAATTTGAGTGCTCTTACCTGTTCCCAAATGATTGACAAACAATAGTTCAAGTGTCATGATGGTTTATCAGCATATTTGCCACAATTTTATTGTGAGTGGATTTAAGGTTGGAATCATCCCATAATAAAAATAAAATATATACATATTTTGCAGTTGTCTTACACTTAAACTGTACAAGTTTTCATGTGTAGAATACAGTGAACAGCCAGGCACTTCATGTTACGGTTCACAAAGCCACGGAAAAAATAACTTAAACCACCCACACGCTAGTGAAGAAAAGACAAATTTCGATTGACTGGCGCCTAAGGATGCACACATGGACCAAATCATTTTAATAAGCATTAAATGTCACATCAAGAAACAAGTTGTGTTTTGTGAAGAATCATCTGAATTGTGTACACTTACATGAGATGAAGACTGTAGACCTTATTCAGAGCAGCGCCACGACAGGTATGAAAGTGAGGCTGAAAAGGATAGACTTACTGTGTTTTCAATGGCATTTAAAGCTCCTAGATTATTTATTTTCCACAGCTCATGTTGTCTCGCGTTTTTAGTCTACTGAATTTTCTTGGAAATATATTTTTGGAGTGTTTTATCAGCAGAACAGTCCAAAAAATACATTTAATAACAGTATTCAACCCAGTGAACAAACGCATCTATCCCTCCCAGCCTCGCTTTCATTCCCGTCAAAGATGGCGCTGCTGTGAATAAGGTCTATAAAGTGTATTGTATATGGTGCGGGTCACGGGGTCACCCGCTCAATGTATTTTCGCCCCTTTTGCCATGTTGAAATGATGTCGGACAGAATCCTCACGCTCATTGGCGGTCTTCTCTAAAGATACAAAAGGTAAACGCGACTTTTCATCTCACAATTAAGACTTTTTCCCCCTCGCGACAACGAGTTTACATCTCGCAATTCTTTTGTTCCTCAGAATTCTGTGACAAAGTTTATATATCGCAATTATGACAACACGAAATTGCGAGTTGCAATGAGACAAAGACATTGACAAAAAGTTTATTTTTTCCCTCAGAATTGGACTTTATAACTCGCAATTGCGACTTTATATCGTACAATTCTGAGCAAAGTCATAATTATGAGATAAACGCAATTGTGATTATGGAGAAGTAGTGCTGCCCAAGTTGCATCTTTTTTGGTATGGTAAGAGAATCAATTATTGCATAGATTTGCCATTATCTTTGTCATTTACATAAAACTCTGAGAAGATCATGCTGATCCACATTAATAGGTGGCAGTACAGCGTCTACCATTGTGGTAAGGATGCCCAAAGTATGCTGAACAACTACTGAATGCATAAACTGGAATAACTCCAATGCTAAAGAGCTATTTTCACATTAGTGGGAGAACATATACTATTACAGCTTGTTTAACAGTTGTAATTTTACCATAAAGTTCTACTTTGAGTCACAAAAAATAAATAAAAATAAACTATCCTCTGGATGTTCTTGCTAGTAACCATGACACACATATGTACTATATGCATATACATTTATTGAAAACTTTAGAAAACAAAGTAACAAAAGCGTGTTTGTGGGTCCCGACTCATTCTGACTATTTGAACAGGTGCAAATTTGCCGCATTTGTGATCAATTTAAGCATGTCAATAAATGCATCTCAATCTAAATCCTGGTCAATACTATTAATACACACAGTGGTGCACCTCTCCAATTTGGTTCACAGTTAAAATATCAGGGCACATACATTATGGATTGAAGCACCTAATGATATTTTAAAATCATACTTTTCAGGGACCAAGCGCCACAAGGCATTGGAAAAGTGAATAAATATGACAAGTTACAGCAAATGGCAATGAAACTGTTGGGTCACAGCACACTCTGAAGAGATGGAAGCAATACGCACATATAAAAATATATAAAAAAAAAAAAAAAAAAAAGTGTGCTGGTGTGCTTGAGTCCAACCCAAGATCTCTGTCCATGTTTGTGATACAGCAAGTCGAGTTAGTTGGCAGAATCAAATCATGTTTCTTTCCCCAGGGTCTGAAATTTAAACCATAATCATGAGATTAAAATTCAGCCACATTGGCAGACATATTCAATTATTCTATTCTACAGCTTTTATGAATCTAATAATATCTGTATTAGACTCACCCCTGTGTTAGGTCCATGTCGGTTTCTTGTCTCCTTCAGGCTTGAACATCTGCCAGCTCAGGAGGCATAGGAGACTTTGGGTGCTTGCTTTCAAAATGCTGTTTAAACGTCTTGGGATCTGGCATCTGTGTCTATACAATTGGGAATAATCACATTTCTCAGCAAGGATTTGCCAGGTTGGGGTACAGTGGCTTAAACTAGCGACCCTTTACACATATTACTTTTTAGAAACTCAAGTCACTCACCCTGCAGACAGGACATGTGTGGACCAGTGCCGCTTTGGCTGCAGTCTTCTGGTCCGCTCCTTGACCTTTCTTCTTCTCAGCTGCTTTCTTTGCGTTCTTCTGTTGAGACTGGATCTTCTGCTGCCCTCGAGCCATGGCCTTCTCTGAAAAAACACACGTTAGGTATAATGTACTCACTCAAGTAGACAGATATAATGCTGACATATCAGCCACCTTTCTCTCCATACAAAGTAAGTCAATGGTGAATGAGACTGAGGAAAGCCATACAGGTTTGAAACAACATGTAGATGAGCAAACGATGGGGACATTTTCATTTGGTAGGCGAAGTTTCCCATTAAAGATGACTAAAAAGATATATATTACATTTGCATCAGTGAGTTATATAGGATAATCTGGTTTAGGAGTTTATTAAAACATACATTTTAAATGTCGCCATACGTATTAATAATCGATGTAAATGAATCCTTCAGAAATGTATAAATGACGAGCAATGTTTTCCCCATTAAGTATAACCCTGGTTTAAAAAATAAAACTAAATTAGAGTAGAGACCGCGAAGATCACATTAGCGTGTAGCTCACACGCCTTCTTTAAAACTGATCTAAGCCGCATAGTTGCAATATACAAAACAATCGACTTAAAAATAACATCACCATAAACCACAAACGTATGTAAAACCAACAAAATTAGACTTATAAGATGAGATATGGCAGATTGATCAATATTTAAAGACAATACCTCGGCGTTGAGACACGGTAGGAAGTCAAGCTCCACTGCTGACGCGTTTATTAGCTTCCGTCAAAGCACTTACATAATAAAAGTACTCAAACTGTCGAGAATTAAATAGATTATCCTCAAGCAGGCCAGACACGTACAAGTTGGCCAAGAACTTTTTATTTACTTTATTTTCGTTTTTTAAATTGTGTGCATGAATTGTATTCGTTGTTATTTCCTAGCGAAAATGTGTTTATCTCGGTGTGGCTGAAACGAAGCATTCTGAATCTGCAAATCAAAAGAATCAATTCGTAAAACGATTCACTGATTCTAGTGTTTTGAACAGGTTGTGCGCGTGTTAGTGAAATGGAAAGACTTTTTTTTATTATTATTTTTTTTATTGCAATCTCTTTTTAACAATGAACATACAAAGTAAAAAAAAAACTCTATAATTAAGTAAAGTACATTTTGTGATTTAGCAATGGAAAGACTCAATTAAAATAATTGGATAATTACCGCCATATAAATCCTTTTTTACAAGACAGTTTACAATATCTTTACACATTTCTGAATCTTTGCTGAATGTGTAGATCTTAAAATATGTCAAATGTTGGTTTTAAATAAAGTTTGTCTTCATGCTTAACAATAGTCTTGTTTTAGGTTTAGGTTTACGATTTTATTCCTCCGAAACGTACGAACCGACAAATGTCTGTAAAACACAATTAGTGGTCGGTTTTTATTCAGTTTAACTGTACAAGACTTTTATCTTGACGAGTGTTTTTTCAAACATTTCGCGGAAGTTGTTTTGGTGTATTTCCGAAGCAAAAGACAAAAATGGCAGATCGAGGATACAGTTTTTCTCTCACAACATTTAGGTAATTATGTGATTTATAGATTGATATTTGGCTGTAATTTTTCAGTTTACATATATTTTTGCATGCATTCAAAGGAAATAATTGTGTTTTTTCCCAACATGTGTTTAAAATGTACTTAATCGTAATTCACATCGGAGTTGCACTGTCACGGTGTTAGTTAACCTTACTATATGAAACTTTATGACTTTTATTCATTTTTCAATGTCAGTGTTGGTTAGTTTTTACTCAAGTTATGTACCGTTATTCCTTTGTTTAGTGTTTTACTCTGTTATGTTTTACTGCACATTCTGTTGGCTAAGAATATTATCTTGTTTATCTTTTAATCTTTTGTGATGTGTACTAGCTTATATTCATTGACAAGCAATTTAAAAAGTATGTTCAAGTTTTTTGTTAACTTTTTTTAAACTTTTAATCTATGAATTTGAAGGAAAAAATATGCATGAGTTCAGAATCAACATGAAGTACATTGATTATAGATACGTATTTGTCAAAAAAAAAAAAAAAATTGCAATCAGTTTCAGTTTAGATACGTTTCAGATGCATTTGTCTCATGTACTTTTTATTATTATTATTATCAACACAGCCCCTCTGGCAAACTGGTGCAGATTGAATATGCTCTGTCCGCTGTAGCAGCCGGTGCTCCATCTGTAGGAATCAAAGGTAAGTCTGTGTAGATCAGTGCATCACAAACTTCACAAACCATGAACATCTATCACAACATACTCAAACCATCCATTGAGTTGCTGAGTGTAAACTGAGTGCTGAATCCAGTATTTGAGTCAAAAGCAGATCCTCTTCATGAAATCTTGAGGCTGACATGCTTACATTTCTTGCAATTTGTCTTAAACATAGTTAGATTAAAACTGTATATAGACCAGAAACTGGAAGCTGTCTATTGTCAAAGTTACACAGCAAACAGGAGGCTTTTACACAGCAAATACAACTGTATACTTTGACACTCGGAGCTGAGGTGGGTCAGAGCTGGCATGATTTTGTCTGGCTTTAATATTTGAATTTCTTTACATTGAATTTGGAGAATGTAATCAAAATGGACCCTATTGACTTTGTTAGCACACATAGTCTTAGGGTGAACAATTAATCTGTGCTAGTTAATACACAGAAAAAAAATCGGAAAAGTTACTTCCGGTCTGGAATGGCATTGCTTTTTAAGTTGAAAACACTTATCCTCTCCCCTCCAACCGGAGAGGAGCTGTGCTAAAATAAAACCCTGCCCTCTATTCAATATTCCATTTCACTTGGAAATACCTCCCAGCACTGAAATAAAATCAGTTGCTACTTCCAGTTCACGTGGCTGTGTAAAGACACCTTATGTTCTTTATTAAGGGTTTGAAATTCAGTTTAAGACCTAGGCTACATTCCTACAGTATAATATTTCTCCATACGTATTGTGTAAATTTGCTCTAAGGCCCTTTTGTCATTTTTTGCAGCATCAAATGGAGTTGTGCTGGCAACTGAGAAGAAACAGAAGTCCATATTGTACGATGAACAGAGCGTGCACAAAGTTGAACCAATAACCAAACACATCGGCATAGTGTACAGTGGAATGGGTCCTGACTACAGGTATTAAAAAAGTGCATTATTTATAATGAATGGTTGCTTTGTTCTAAAAACGAAAAGCCCTTCTTGAGTGTTCAGTTGGAACATCAACAGCTGAATATGTAAGGAATGATCTCTCTTGACAGGGTGCTGGTCAGAAGAGCAAGAAAGCTGGCTCAGCAGTATTTCCTGGTATACCAAGAGCCAATCCCCACAGGTCAGCTGGTACAGAGAGTGGCTTCTGTTATGCAAGAATACACACAGTCAGGGTATGTTACTTCTTTACATCTTTTATTATCATACTAGATTTGAATTAGAGCTCTTGTAGTAATTTAAGTGTTGTGTTTTATAGAGGCGTGCGCCCATTTGGAGTCTCTCTTCTCATTGCCGGTTGGGACGAGGACCGACCATACTTGTTCCAGTCAGACCCATCGGTACAACAAATAAATAGCAATCAAAACATTCTCATTACTGTTTATTCTTTTCATCATATAATATTAACATGCAACCATTTATTTTATAAACTCATCTCTCAATCGTGATATCCCACAGGGAGCATACTTCGCCTGGAAAGCCACAGCGATGGGAAAGAACTATGTGAATGGAAAAACATTCCTTGAAAAAAGGTATTAAAATCATCAACATGTTGGCGGGTTGAATTATTGTAATGTATAGATTTTTCTTAAGGTAGAAAAATGTTTTTTTTACAGCATAGCTTTGTATCATTTTGTTACAGATACAATGAAGATCTGGAACTTGAAGATGCTATACACACCGCCATCTTAACTTTAAAGGTGAATTCATCTCTAAATAACGATTAAAGGGTTAATCACCCAAAAATGAAAATTCTGTCATCATTTATTCACCCTCATGTCGTTCCAAACCCATAAGACTTTCGTTCATCTTCGGGAATACAAATGAAGATATTTTTGATGAAATCTGAGAGCTTTCTGTCCCTCTGTTGACAGCTACGCAACTACCACTTTGATGCTTCAAAAAGTTCACAAAGAGATCATAAAACTAATCCATAGGAATTGAGCGGTTTACTCCAAATTTTCTGAAGAGACTCGATCGTCTCAACTCACACATCAGTAGTGGTAAACTGAAGCTCAAGCATGTTCGCTTGACATGTGAGAACCAATGAGGTTCATTCTCATGTGTTATGCAGCACTTTGAGCCTCCGCAAGAACCAAAGAGGTTTGTTCTCGTTCGTCAAGCAGGTTCAGTTGAGCTTCCGTTTATGTTTGGTGATCAATGTTCATATGTGAATAAAAGTCTAAATTCAATCTGTTCATCATATAAAGCATATTGAGACTAAACAGGTCAGTTGATATGGATTCATTTTACGATCTCTTTATGAACTTTTTGAAATGTCAAAGTGGTAGTTGCGTAGCTGTCAATGGAGGGACAGAAATCACTCAGATTTAATCAAAAAGATTTTTAATTTGTGTTGCGAAGATGAAAGAAAGTCTTACTGGTTTGGATGGCATGAGTAATTAATGACAGAATTTAGATTTTTGGGTGAACTATACCTTTAACTTCCTATATCAGATTGCTTTAAACAACAATATAATACAGCGTTTTGTTTTTTTTCCTACAGGAGAGTTTTGAAGGACAGATGACAGAGGAAAATATTGAGGTGGGCATCTGTAATGAAGCAGGATTTCGCAGACTGTCACCTGCTGAGGTGAAGGATTACCTGGCAGCAATTGTTTAAAAACTACAGCACTACAACTGCTTATAGTTTACCATTTCGGTTTGGTTGTTTGTTTAAATGCTGCATTTTTTTTTATTTGTACATCTTTGTAACTGATTTCTTTATAAAAGTATGCAAATCATCAACTGATGTTACATCCCGTTCATTTTACTATGATTGTCCTTTGGGATTTTATTACCTGACTGTAATTATGAATTACATTGACAGATGTGGGATCTGAATTGTTCTATTTGTAAAAGAAAAAAGAAAAAGGCAACAAATATGTAGGCTATTTTGCGGCCTGCTTAGTCACAGTACTGTCCATGTTAATGGGATCTTTCCCTGAGGCTCTGTTTATGTACATTTTTCAACACAAAAGTGTTGGCATAAAGCAAAAAACGTGTTACTTCATCCCAAAGCGTTGAACAAAGTCTGAAAGGTTGTAAACCTCTCCATATCCCACTCGGGCGTCCATGCAGATGAAGTCATCAAGATTCATTTTAGTGTCTGTGAAAATGATATACTGTGTAAGAGGAAAAAGAAACCAAATTATGATATTGCATCAAATAATCTGACAACAAACCTGATGTCTCTAAACAAGGATATGCTGGAGGTGGCATTCGCCAGTTCCCGTAAGAATCCTTCATATGTGAACGATCAGAAGCAAACTTCTTCAAGTAGGTGTCCCCTGGTATTACACGAAGTTTCCTAAAACACAGTAGACAATCATAGTTGCATTAGACAGAGATTGCTATGGTTAGTATGCAGTTCAGATCAGATATTTCTTTGCTGACCTCCAGAAAGCACGTTTCAAATGCTCGTCAGAATGAAAGGCCTCCTTCGAATATACATCAAGTAAACAAGGGAAAGGAAGGACGGTGTCTAGATCATATATAAAGCTCTGTCCTTGTTTATTTGTGTGTAGAAGAATAACATGGTAATCCTAAAGGCAAGTGCACAGAAATCTTGCATTAGTACAAGGTAAAAAATTTAATAAATAAAAATATATACAAAATGTTCTTACCCAGAATACTGGTTCATCACCTCGACTGGATTTTTGTTTCCAAATGGGTATCTGCAAATTTCACAAATATATAAAAACTGTACACTAAAACATAGTTATTATATTTGCCTATAGACAGAGTAAAAAAACCTCACCATTTTTCTTTCGTTAGATATAAATACTGCATAAACCTCATCCAACGAGCACGTCCCCTGATCCTTGACATGTTCGCACAATTTCCACACATTCTCCTCACTGCAGAGAAATAAAATGCTGTGTATTAAATAAGAAATGTAGCTATTGGTGTTATTTCGTCACACTTACCAGTAACAGCTGGTGTATACACATTGGTTTCTAGATGGAGTGATAATTGTATATTCAGACGGAGAGCTTTCTTCATTCATTCTTCCCATCCACATTTTATACTACGATGTATTTTAACTATAACGACATTACGAGGGAAAAAAACAAAATACTATATAAGTATACAGCGATTTACTCTGCCCTTGTACAACAACGTCTGTCTGTTACCGTTTATTTTGTCCGTAAGGATCTTTAGGCAGATTTGTCGTTCCGGCGTGTCAATGCGCGAACATTCAATCCTCATGTGAATTGCAAATGTAATGTGCACGATTATCACTATAATTGTTGAACGCCTTTGCTGACTTAATAGCACAATTAGAAAACCCGTTAGCGAGAGATAATGTGCAATTAAACACCTCTCTCAAATAAATATGAATAAATATTCTATGACTATTTTGTTTGTTTTTGTTTCCATTTGTGCCATGGTATGTCTTCGTTAATTTGTAAAGTATTTAAATTCACCCAACCTAATTACCTCCTTCTTAAGTTCAACTTTTCAGCCTCAAAGATACATTTATTTTATTATGTATCTGTGTTAAGCTACACACCACTGTTCAAAAGTATGGGGTCAGTAAGATTTTCTTTTATAAATAAATGAATACTTTAGTTAATCACAGATCTATTAAATTCATCAAAACGGACAATAAAGTAATGTAAATGATTGATTAATCGCATCTAACATAAACGTTTGTGTTTATATATATATATATATATATATATATATATATATATATAGCCTATGTAGGCCTATGTATATGTAACTTAAAAGTTTGTTTATAATATATATATATATATATATATATATATATATATATATATATATATATATATATATATATATATATATATATATATATAGCCTATGTATGTATATGTAACTTAAAAGTTTGTTTATAATATATATATATATATATATATATATATATATATATATATATATATATATATATATTATAAACAAACTTTTAAGTTAAATGCGATTAGTCACAATTAATCTATGACAGCACTAGCCTAAATGTTGTTCTTTTGAACTTTCTATCCATCATGAATCCTGAAAATTGTATCACACTTTACACAAAAATATTAATCTGCACAACTTCAACACTTATACTAATAAGAAATGTTTCTTAAACAACACATTACTGTATTTTAGTGTACTGTATTTTATTTTATTTTTTCAAATAAATGCAACATTGGTGAGCACAAGAGACTTATTAAAAAATAAATAGCAATAGCCAGTTCAAATTAGGTCTACAAGCCAAACCCTGGGGTTATGGCAGAAATATTCAAATATTCAAAGCTTAATTGTAAGCAAGTAAGTAAATAAACAAATGCTGATATTTCTAGCAACTCCCTTTGTTGTAGCTTAAGTCATAAGCTGTTTTCTATGCTTTATTAAATAATTGTAAATAAAAGAATGGCTATTAATATAAATGTAATAAAAATAACAATAATAATGCCTGTTCCATAAGTTAAATATATTAAGCAAACAGATTTTGTAATAGGCTCCAGACTTTTAGTGTAAAGAATTAACTTACCATACTGAATTAAACACCACATAGCCTACTGTATTTAATTTGGGGAGCAAATATAATCCACCTTTATTTATACAGTAACATCTAGGCCTATTATTTGCACCGTGGGTGGCTAGACTACTTCATTTGTCCAAAACAAACACGAGGCATAACATTAAAATATACCCACTGTTTTAGACTGCTATTTCTTGAAAAACAAAGTAAATCAACAATTTACCTCATTCTTGTTGCAAGTAGCATGCCAATGCATATTTTAGAGGAATATAGCTTAAGAAAACGCCCGGCCATTCACACTTCTTTTTTATGAACAGCAGTTAGGCCTACTAATGGAATGCAACACCTAAAGACCAATTGAAAGCTACAGCCTGGATATAAATGGAGGCTGATCTTCTCAGTGTTTAGTCTGAGTTTGGACCAGGAGCTCATCATGATGACTAACGGAGGATTCAATGTTTTGCTGCCACGATCAAGCGTCGTTCCGAGGAAGAAGTACAAAAAGTACTCTACAGGAACATACATCGGACTTATTGCATATGCAATTCAAGATTCACCGGATAAGATGCTTACTTTCAAACAGGTAGCCTAAAATAAGTCATGAATTATTGAGATGGGCCTATAAGATTTAATAGTGTCTTCCATGTCTATATTAAGCAAGTTAGGCTAACATTGTACCTTATTTGTGCAGATAATGAAGAAGCTGGAACCATTTGTCTTCGGAGACAAAAAAGGCATTGAGAACAACATCAGAGTCTGTCTGTCATCAAACAGGTGTTTTGCAAAGGTGCGTAACTTATTAAGTGTGTCCTAAGGATATTTTAAGTCTAGGTATTCTATTTTTGAAGCAGCCTATTTGTGTGTTAGTAACAGTGTGTTCTATTTTGTGTGTTTGTAGGTACCAGTCGATCCGGATTATCCAAATCCTAAAAAGAACTTCTGGAAAGTGGATGAGAGTGGCATTACTCCAAAAATGTTTCGCCGACATTTCAAATACATAATGAACGTGTTTCCTGACCTATCCGTTCAGGCACTTCAGGTGGATGAGTGTGAAGAAGATAATTCTTATGCTCCTGAGCCTCTCATGCCGGTCTGCACAGTCGCGGAAAACAAACGCGAAGTCAAATTCACAGGCCCATTCTCCATAGAATCAATATTAAAGAGCGACCGCGAAGTGAAGCGCATGCGCAGCACGCGTTTGGAGGAATCTCCACGCTATGTAGACGCACAATGTGGAGCGACCAAGAGAAAAAACTTGAATATGAATATTACAAAAAATGAATATGGCACAGTGGAGTGTTATTACCCTGTTTCAGCAGTGGGATGTCAATTGGTCTCTGCAAAAAGACCTCGTATGTCTTCAGGACCTCCGTTTGGACTGTCTTTGCCTCCACAGCTCCCATACGATCACCCCGTTCTCCTCAGGTCTCCTTTAATGTTTGATACTAGATATGTCAGTTGGTGAACATCCAGAGTGACCAAATGTAAATATTCTGAAATTGCACTTTATTTTTGTTAACTTTTAAAAAAATAAAACCCGTGTTCTTTGCATTTGATTGTGGCTTACTCTGCTTGATTTCGATCTGAAGACATTTACTATTTATTTTTTCTAATAAGAATAGGCTATTACTATTACCATAAACTAATATTAATTGTGCATAAGCTACCATAATAGTTAATAGGTCTACTGTAGACTTTAAAGTTTATTTGTAGAGTAACCAAGCCTATTTCTAAAATATTATTTCAGTCTAAATCTGTATGATAATATTAGCCTACAATAGCTATAAAGTCTGTAATATAATTTTAAATATTTAGTAACCAGCTTATAATGACCTATATTAATTTAGGGACTACAAAGAATAGATCTGAACGTTTAACATTTACATAGTCATAAAAAACTAAAATGTTATTGGGGCATATGCACTTTTTTTTTTCTTGAAGCCCATGTTTCAGTAGACTATAATATATTTGTTAGGCTGATTAACCTAAATCAACCCCAAACATTTACAAAACATTAAAAGACATCTCAGAATACAAGGCATAGGCCTATCAGATAGCCTATTACCATTCAAATAATGTTTGTGCTCGCCAAGTAAAACATGTCGATCAGTATGTTAATCGGTGATTAGCACATCATCCAAGATAATGTTCATATAATTGTGGAGACGATTTCCCGTCAAAACAGGTTTACTTTGCGCCACAAGGTCTATTTTCGCATTTGCCACGGGATGGCAGTCAAACGTTACTGTTAGATATTGACGAAAACTACCTTAAAGAAATGAAAGAACATTGATGTTTTAAGTGATTAACTAGACCTAAAACACGGGTAATGTGCCTATAAAAACGATAAAAACAGATCAGAAATGGACCTAGCTATACCAAAGCACATTCACATTATGAACATATTAAATAAACGAAGGAAATACAGCATGTGCAATAACACTATTGTCATATTATTAAATTATGGAACATAAAAAATGTCTAAAAATAAGCTTTGATAAAAAATAGCGCTAATAGGCATGTCATTTATAATAAAATGTTGCTTAAAGGAAACTGTGTTATATTTGTAATATTTAACACAACCCACATAAAGACTGATGTCAGTTTTGGCCTGTATAAGTCTCAAAGTCAAAGGCTTTTTAAAAGTTTTGTGTAATTTCCACAGAAGATCATATCTTCTGTATCGATTTTAAGTAGCATTAGGGCCGAAACCTTTTTGTCCAACAATTTTGACCTTAAGCTTTCACTATTCCCAATAGCACCATGGTTATTTATCCATTACCCAAACACACCACTGAAGAACTCTGAGTTCTATATGATTATGACTTAAATATTTCTGTCCTAATATTTCTGTAGATGTTCAAACCTGGTCAATGAGGTGACACCATTTGGACTGACAACCAACCATGCAAAGATAAGGGATGGCAAATATACCACAGACTAAAACTGTTTGTCTAGTCTTAAAATAGATACTCATCTTGATGCTCTTTCCCCTCTTGTTTGGTTTTACAACACTGTAAAAAATTATATGATCAATAAGTTATGACATGTTTTTACATTGCTTTACACTGTAAAAAGTGAATAGTTGGATCAACTTAAAAAAATTACTTCAATTGGTAACACCTAAAGAAATTAAGTTTTCTCAACTTAAATTATCATGTTTTATCATGAAAAACGTGATAATTTAAGTTGAGAAAACTTAATTTCTTTTGGTGTTACCAATTGAAGTAATTTTTTTAAGTTGATCCAACTGTTCACTTTTTACAGTGTAACTCATCAAAATAGCAATTTTCTACTATTTTTAATAAATTATCCGAGGTTCAAATATTTCGTTAGTTTAATGTAATTTAAGTTGAAATGAGAATTGTAATTTAAGTTGAACCTTAAAAATTTGAAGGGTTGTAAAAAAAAAAAAAAAAAAAAAAAAACCTGTATCAGCATTTATCTTTAGGTAAGAACTTACAGAACTTGTGTGGACAGATGGACAGAGTATTTTATTTAAAGTAAAAGTATAATGAACGTGTTTCCTGGCCTATATCCGTTCAGGCACTTGAAGAAGATCATTCTTATGCTCCTGAGCCTCTCATGCCAGTCTGCGAGTAAAGTATTTTTGAAACTAATGATACTTATGCCGTCTCTCTGTGCCCACATCTTGATGTTGACTGTCCTGCCATAACGTAAACTACCCATTATCTCATTTAAATAAATAAGTCCACTGAGTACACAGGTCTGTGTTGTTTTGAGTGTAGGTTGTAACAGGCATATAAAATTCTTTCTGCACCTCCATCACGATAGTGGTGCTCATTCATACAGTAGTGGCATAGACAGGAGATATCACAACTGCAATAGAGATAATTGCACTTTTAACAGGTGTTATCAGGAAGTAGTCTTATTCTCTAGTCACATAATTAATACTTGTCTCACATGCATTTGGTTTCACATTCACAGTCCTGTTGGAACTGTTACATGCACTCAAGAAAAAAAAAGGATATATAAGGAGAGATGTGTTTAATTATTGTGTATTACTTTCATTTAATGAGTTATTTAATTTTTTTCTAGTGATAAAGAATGTTTACAAGTTTTTAATTTATAAAATTTAGTTAAAGTCAAAAATTAATTAAAATCACTTAGAACTAAATCCATAAAAAGATTCCATGATGGGAACCCCTTAAAAGCTTCTAAGCGCCTGTAAGGCCCGTTCACACCAAGGACGATAACTAGGCCTATTACGATAACAATAAAGATATAGTTCTAAAAATCAATCTATATAAAAGAAAAGCAGAGTCCATGCCACAAGATACTGTGTTGTTCGGTAATTACTACAAAAAAAAAAAAAAATAATTGTTACTTCGATCCACAAACCATCCTCAACAATCTGCTATGAAAAACATTAGATCCATTTTTTTTCTAAATAAAATGAAATAAACAGTTAAGACAAAATGAAAGATGTTTTTTTTCTGTTTTATAATTTAATTGTTATTGTGTGTGCATTGAATGCACCAGTAAACACTGCATGCAGTTGAGGGCGTGTGGACACAACATCTTCATGATGAAGGTTTTGCTTCACCACATATATATATGAATGCTGTTTAAGGTAGTGGTTCTCAGATATTAAACTCTGAAGGCCCTCCAATTTCCACAACATTCAATATTTACATTACAAATTCAATATTAGAATTGAAAATGTTTCTCTTCAGGTTTATACATTTAATAGTAAATATTAATATTAGATAATATTTAATAATTTGCTTTGGTACCACGACAATTGAAAAGTCTGTTTAGGCTACTTTGCAAATAACATGTTTACAAGCTAATAGGCTGCTTAACATTGTCTCATATAGCCTTTAAATGAGGTTTTAAAGTATTTAGGCCTACCTGCCTTTATATTTTTGGAAGTAGGTCCCTCGTAAAGGGGTCATCATATTTCAGGGTCTTTGTA
The DNA here is from genome assembly GCF_949319135.1 of Squalius cephalus. Lineage (NCBI taxonomy): Eukaryota > Metazoa > Chordata > Actinopteri > Cypriniformes > Leuciscidae > Squalius > Squalius cephalus. The sequence goes on from NC_137129.1 coordinate 9,055,919, forward strand.
TTAAACAGTAAAGCCCTTTCAAGACAAAGTAAAAGTTCAATTAACTTTTAACACTTTGCAAACGAATTCTGCATTATTTTAGATCATGTCTGTTAACAGATTACTGTCATAAAAACGAACCGGCCACTACGGTCTTATTCCACGGCTAGAGACAGAGATAAGGAGATAAAAACTACCTTAGCCCCGCCCATCAGAGACGCACCAGGCAGTCACGTTGGTCACGTCTGCACTGAGTACGTGAGGTCATGCACGTTTGACACACCTTACAGTGTTTAGTGAAGCAGGTGATTATACAGCACTGAGGGCTGAGTGAGCACTAGTGTGATCCTTTTAGTCACTGCAGCGTTTCAACATCTCATGGGTGGACCAAGGGCTTTACATGATGGTTTCATCATATTAACCCTATAATTCATGATTTATAAAATCTATCTGTCTGTCTGTCACAGTGCAGGGCTGCCAACTCTCACGCATTGAGCGTGAGACTCATGCAATTGACACTTTTCACACGCTCTCACGCCACACATCCATTTTCTCACGCACAGAAAAATTGCGGAGCAAAGAGGTACTTTTAATATTAAACTAATTCTCAGCTCTTAGATTCCGTCAATTTTATTACGAAATTCAGACAAAAATACGTTTGGCGCTTGTAAATGTGACGTGACAGATCGCTGAGCGCCTCAGTTCAAGTGCACGTGAACCGATCATCTGTTACTTTTTTATTTAAAGATGCAGTACAACTTACCGAAAGTATACATAATATCGACCAATTAGTGTTTTTCAACCCCGGAAAGAGGTCAATGTAACAGCAGGAGAACACATAACGTTACATTTAGCTCAGGAAAGCCATTTAATGACCATAGCATGTTAATTGAATAGAAAAAATAGCTAGAGAGGAGATTTTGCTGAGCACTATTACATATTTATTATATTTTTACTTATGTCATTAAATAATTGTTATTATAACAAAAACTGCATTATATTTAATTAAATTTGTTATTTTTAACCTTTAATAATACCAGCAGATTGGGCCCTCTATGTTTACAGCATTAGGTGAGATTATTTTTTTAAATAAAATGTAAAATAAACATGTATCCAAATTAGTCAATATTGAATCAAAATTGGAATCAAATCACAAGAATGGAATTGAAATCTTGAAATTTTTGTCAAGCAATAATAAAAACTGTATCCTACCAGTCATTGTACAATGTAAACATTGTAACATGTTGTCACTAAACTTCATAAAATTCTATTTAGTTACCAAATGTTTTGACAATCACAATTACACTTATTGTGATGCAATATTTCTTTTTACATAAACCCCCCCCCCCCCCCCCCCCCCGCCAAAAAAAAAACAAAACAAAAAAACATCTCACTCCAAGCTAAACTCAAAAGTTGGCAGCCCTGGTCTATCTATCTATCTATCTATCTATCTATCTATCTATCTATCTATCTATCTATCTATCTATCTGTCTGTCTGTCTGTCTTGTCTGTCTAGGACAGATTATTACATTTGTGTCCTCAATATATTTTAAAAAAGTCTTGACCTTTCATTAGAAAATAAGTTAACTTGGGTTTATGATCATGTGCCTTTGTTTTGATGCTGTGAACATGTTGTGTGGACCGGAGAGGAAAGTCCTATGACTGGCAATAAGGTCAAAAGGTGGATAAAATGATTAACAGAGAGATCGCACTAGCAAGGCAGCTGTGTCCATAATCTAGCTCAGCAATGGAGTAATTATTACCACTGCCTTTGGCTCCAGTTTACTGAAAAATCAGTGGGCAAGTAATTTCTTCATTGAGTACTTATTTCACTTTATTTGCTCAACCTTCAAAGACACTTGGATACTTTCCTTCAGTGTTTATTTTTATAACCACTGTACAGCATGAGCTTTGCACAAGGGCAAAACATCTCATTTGCATTTCTCAGCACTATGAGGTGAAACTTCCATCTTTATATTTCCCGAGAATTCAATTTTCAAGCACAGACTGCGGAACCAAACTCTCCAGCTGTGGCAGATGAATCAGGAGGTGACTATTTGAACTGTTTTTTTTTTTCTCTTCAGAGATTCCAAACCCAGTTTTCCTGTTTGTTGTAATACCTGTGGCCCTCCTGTGGTGCAGAAGTCCTGTTTGGCCTCAACAGTTTCCCCATCTAGCCTAAAATACATGGAAATATAACAGGTATACCATAGACTTACGTATGTTGTTGATTCATGACACAAATAATTATCACCTTTCTAGACTGTTGTGTTGCAGTCAAGCAATGTTTAAAACCTAAAGATTTAGCTTGGACAAGATGGTTGCTGGTTAGTGTTGCCTTTGGCAAGTTGTTAGTGAATGAGTTTAGGTCCTGTTTTAAAGGTTATTTTCATGGAAAACAAAACAATGTCAGGTCAGAGCAATTTTCCCCTTCAGTAATCAGTTGCATCTTATCAGCAAAGGCAATGACCTGTAGCAAGAATGCAACCATGTTGTCAGGTCAGAGTTAAGTGGACATGGTGGATCAGAGGGAGTTTTCATGTAGGTGGTCCCATGCATCCGGGCCCTTTGTATCAGGCGAATTAGCTCTGGTACAATAACACTTATGAAATCAATCCACTTTCACCTATTGGTGAAGACGAAGCTGTGAAAATAATTCATGCAGAGTGGTTTATTTGGCCGGGGAACAGCCCAGGGTGTGTCTGGACAAAACTGCTGTGAGAAACGAAGCAACAACTGTGTGAGCTGTAGACCATTTGTAATACTGACATAGAAATAGTCAGTAGTCAGAAAGTAGTACATCTACACCAAATATTTCTTTCACAGTGAAGAATTATGCCCTGCAATTTATGGCTGTAGTTATCGAGTAACTTTATCATAAGCATCAAAGTGGACTGAGTAGTAAAGTGCCCTTATAATTGTTTTGACAAGTATTGATAATGGAGATAAACTGATCGAAGATCAGATAACAGCCTCTGTCAGAAATGACCTCTAAAAATATTATGTCTGTTCCAGTGGCACTTCCTCACAGCTGAGACATGATGAAGATTAAGACTTTGGTTGTTTATATTGTCTGTTTATGAGCTGCTGTTTGTGCTGTTCCACAACACACGTTAATACATAATCCATAATACTTTGATCGCACATGGAAGAGTTGGTCTTGGCACATCATTGCCTAGTTCATCATTTATTAACATCTACTTCATGACCTAATTCTGCAACTTGTTTATTTCATCTTCTGTGAATGAAACCATCGCATTTTGGTGATTTATCCACTGTTTAATACTTAAAAAAATGACTATAAACTGCTTTAACGCTCCCATTATTCACTGTAAATAATGTTTATTTTCATTGTGTAACTTTAAGACGTCCTTTTATCCTCTTTGGTAAATCAGTGATACGAGACACTGAACTGAGTAGCACCCGCTCTGAGGAACTACGTGATAGGTTGAGGTGAGGCCTACATTGCAGATTGCTGTCTCATGTCATGTGTGTCTGAATCATGGCTTAGTATGATTCATACTACATCTGACTACTGTTATTGCAGCACATACTACATCTGCACTAAAGCAGTTTAAAGTCAGCATGAAACAGAAGTTGCACTTGTCTTTTCTCCTCTATTGTGATGTATACTATCATAGTGAAACATCTTCTTGAACATTGTAGAATTAGACAAGTCCACAAAGATAAGGGCAAGAATGTACTGTTCTCTTGTCAGTCAACATTTCTACATCAAACTAGCCCCCATTGACCTTTCAATACCTGAAAGGAAGGCGTGTGGGCCTTTAATACTGTTATATAGTGATCCAGTACCAGCTGTAATATTCATTTGGATTATGTGGGCATTTCTGTGTGGTTTAAATGCTAACATAATGAATGTTTTGTCCTGTTGTTGGATGGCCAATGATGAAAACGGCCTTTGGTTTTGAACCTCCTTTTATTCACTTGATTCGTCTGATGCCAAGAGCCTGTAGGACGAGAGAGGTCAGTGTTTTATCTGTTCTTTACGAGGAATCCAATGACCTCCATGTTGTGCAAACCAGATACGAGTTGCTCAAGATGAATCCTGCTCTGTATTTCAAGTGCAAGGACATGAATAGAAGCCAATGTCATGAACCCAGATTTTGTGAAAACAGAGACTTGACAGAAAAGTGGGAAGTGTACACATTTGACACTCAAATAAACCACAGTTTAACAGAAAGTTCGGACATAACTGAATGATATCCTTTACATTGTGTGCTATAACATTTCATTTAGAATGGCTGAAAGCTAGTTATTAGTCAATCTTATAGCTCTGTGACGTTATTACTGCAGGAATCAAGTTTGTTTTTATGTTTATATATATATAAAAATAAAGACGGTATAGGTGGATGATTAAAAATGAGTGTAGCACCACTCCATGAGAAACTCTGTTCTGAGTACACAGAGATATGAACCTGTCAGGTAAAAGTCCACAAACCTTATCAGTTATTATTCTCTTTAACCCAGTTTAGAACCCTGAGCAGCCAACTCTTTGATTCAATATGTATTTGCCTATAAATCTTAAAATCATAAAAGTTTATCTGGTTAACAATGGTTTCAGTATTTTTCCACAACACAATATGACCTGGCCGATTGCCCGGCTTTACATCAAACAACCCAAAATATCTGTGATCTCCTGACAGTTTTGATTTATGAAAAGCCTCTCATGCTGAACATAGCTTTAGAAGTATCTATCTGCATTTACTTTCCCCTTTAATTCAGTTTGTGGTGTAAATGGTGCTTGAAAGTTGATCAGCATGGTAGTTCCTGAGCAATGTGTCCATTGTGAATGTGCTTGTTATCACTGCCTCAAATAAGCTAAACACAGTGAAAGCATTGTGTTGTTAGATAGGGCACACACGCATAGATACAAAGGCATGCACTCTGAACAATAGGCTACTTTATTGATGTAAATTAATAACCAGTTTTGAAAGTATTCTGTATTATCAATATGCAATTAGTATTCAGGGACAGAAAAATACTTTTATAATGTGAAAGATCAGTCCTATATTCAAGACATTTTCCACAGTCACCATATCTCACGAAATGCTGTGAAAGAACGCATGACTCAATGAAGTTACCCAATAGAAGGAGGAGTGGGCAGGACTGACTAAACGCACATCTTTATAATTGCTTGCCTAAGTTTTACATCCTGTCGCGAGCAGCACGTAGTCAATTGTCACCCTCAAAATCTGCAAAAACCTTAAAGTTTTGTTGGACTTTCTTGTTTTTATCCTTGGGACAATCAACCGGTAAGTCATAAAAAGAGCTATATCATTCTTTTTTATGTTACAATATGGCTGTTTCTTTATCTAATAAAACCGCAGACCGTGTGTAAAACATATCTGACATGATATCGAACAAAATATGTATTTATCAGCTTTGAAGAAAAGATACCCGGTTTAAACAGTATCAATAACAGCAACAATGAACAGTAAAAAGTAAACATATGCTATTATTGTACAGCGTTTTTTTTTAATCATTCCGCGCGTGCGTGTGATTGGCTGCACGTGCAAATGTCAACAAAGAAGTGTGAGCTCGAGTGGTAAAATGAATATGAGCTGTACGATATCTACTAACAGTAATATTCACCTCACTGCACATTTTGTATGTCTTTAAGTTTCATATCTGTCAAACTAAACTCAGTTTATGGAGCTTTCTCCTAATGACCTGAATCAGGTGTGTTACATGCAAAATGAGCTGTGCAGGTTACTGAGACCAGACATGAAAACCACAGAGCTTTAAGGGTTCCATTTCATTTCCCCTGACCCATATGAACAACATATCATTTGCATGATCAGACACAATATGCTGACTTAACTGTTTGTATTACTTTAGTTTTTAGTCTTAACGGCCTATAGTTAAAATGCACTGTTAGACATTTGTGAAATACTAATAATTTCAACGTCAAGTTTACTTATTTACTTATTCTCAAAGCAGATCGTAAAGATTCAATACACTGCTTTGTTGTCATATAAGCTTTGAATTTTTCTTAGGAACTGAACATATTAAATATACAATTTGGAATATATCAAATATATAAATGCATGGATTTAACAAACATTTTGAATTATAAACAATAATATTCAATTAGGTATGAATAGAAATATAAGTGACATGACATGAATGATTTAAACACTCTGAATTTGTCCTCTGCATTTAACCCATCCAAGTCCACCTCCTCACACAGGAGCAGTGAGTAGTGAACACACACACTAGAAACCATGGATGCACACACCCGGAGCAGTGGGCAGCAATTTTCTGTGGCGCCTGTGGAGCAATTGGGGGTTAGGGTTGCTCAAGGGCACCTCAGTCGTGGAAGAGAGCGCTCTCCCACCTACATTTTTCCCACCGGTTTTGAGAATCGAATCCGCAACCTTCGGGTTACAAGTCCTAATCTATACCCATTAGGCCACAAGTGCCACTTAAAATAATTATTTGCACAAAAGCAAAGCAGCATCAGAGCCACATCTGATACTTGGGCCTGAGGTGCATCAGAGCTGTGTTTTTTTAAAGAATTGCTTTATGTAGCCTTCTCAGAGCAGGCTGTATATAGACATATTTACTGATGTCAATATTGACATGAAGGGTAATGCATAAAATATGTATATCGATTCTAAAGTTATGCAGACATGGCTGTAAAGATCAGAGATTATTGTCGGTTAGTGTTATAGGTCAATAAGTGTTATTGCTTAAACGTGAGAAGAAATTTTGCAAGAACGCAGCACCCCTGCAGTCATCGATCTAATGTGCATTAAGTTCAAAATCTCTCACAATATACAAATATAGGTCTACTTAACACATGCTTAATTCCAGATTTAATTCCAGGCTTCCAGATTTAGATCAATTGTGGATTTTAAGATTCCCGAAGATTAGGGAAGCAGTCTTTGTTTCTGCAGATGGGCTTAACTCTGATGATTCTGAAACTGTGATTATAGTTACATTTTCAGAGACAGTTAATTGAAATTTGGAAATCACTGAAAAAGAAGAAGAAGAAGAAATGGTAATGGGAAGTGAAAGAAGCATTTCCCTCTCCTCTGTATGAAATACTGGTACTGTAACTTCCAACATAAAAATAGTAACTGATTTTTAATGCAATAAAGCAACCAAAGTTAATGAAAACAAACATATGCACATGTTCATACAAATATACAATGTATCCGTTCCAATATTTAATTTAAGAGATTAGTAAGTCATGTTTACCATTGTAAACTGAAATGTGTGCATAGTGAAGTATAGTGAGTGTTCTAGGGTATGGGAAGGGCAGGATCTGTCCTTATGTTACTTCAGTTTATATCCTGCTGAGACATTACTGCCACTGCCAGCCACTCCCAGGTAAAAGATTAGTAAAGAGAGGCCATAAGGGCAGGTGACTGAAAAACAAGCAGGTGACCTACTTGCCAGCGGACCGTTACTTGTTGACTTTACTTAAATATTTCAAATAAAAAACATCTCATATTAAGCTGATTTCTTCTAGCTTGGTTAGTATTCACGAGTAATTTCAGTTCTCACATGATTCTGGTCAGGAATGTGTGTAGGGGGCTTCTGTAGAAACCTCAGCAAATGATGGACTGCACAATCATGCTTTTTGAACCACAGGAATTCCTCTTGATAAACAGCTTGGCTTGGTTCCTAGAGCTCGTTTGTGAATTAGAAAATCAATTGCTGCCTTTTTTATAGGGGCTTGGTACAGGAACACTCCTTGAACCTGTGGGATGATAAGACACAAAGGCTTTCATGCTGGTTTTAGAGCAGAGCTGGAAAAAAATGGCTAGTGTTTATGGGGTGGAGGGACTGCAGGAACCATGGAAGCAGCTGTGTCTGTGGCTTCCTGTGTGTAGCGTCCAGACCCGCTACAGAGGAAAAGCCTGACATGTGACCTTTAGAAACCTCAGTCAGACAAAGAGCCCGTTCAAGCTCTCGTTCAATTTGCATGAGCATCAACAGTCTTTTAGAAATGCATGATCTGTATCATGCAAAACAAATTGGGCTGTTTGGAAAAGCTAAGGATATAATAATCATTTTTTAAAAACGCACACAAAGAAATGTATGCATAATGTGTGAAATGTGTCTGTTTTGCTGTAATTAAACTCCAAAATTGCAAAAGCTGGATCTAAAACTGCAAATACAGAAAATTATTTGAAGTTTTACTTGTTGTTTTTATTTGTTGTGTTAATGTCAGCTTTTTCCTACCTCTAGGTGTCCTCGTTGAGAATGGATGAGATCCAGGTCGTTGAGTCAAAGCCTCTGCTTGTGGACAGGGATTTGCAAGTATGGGAAACACCGTTGTCTTGGTCAAGATTTGTAATGAATGTACATTTTTATGCATAAGAAAGTTGTGCACACGTATAGTATTAACTTACACTGTTTCTCTATTCTAGGGGTTAAGGGAGGCTGTCCAGCAGCTGGTGATTAAGGCAAGCATTTCATTTTGGGATTTTATTTGGATGGTTTTCTGCTTCTGTAATATATATATATATATATATATATATATATATATATATATATATATATATATATATATATATATATATATATATACAGTACCAGTCAAAAGTTTGGAAACACTACTATTTTTAATGCTTTTGAAAGAAGTCTCTTATGCTCATCAAGCCTGCAGTTAAAAACAAACACAAAAAAAAAACAAAAAAAACAGTAATATTATGAAATATTATTACAATTTAAAATAATGGTTCTCTTTTTTAATATACTTTAAAATGTAATTTATTTTTGTGATGCAAAGCTGAATTTTCATCAGCAAGTACTCCAGTCTTTGGTGTCTTATGATCCTTCAGAAATCATTCTAATATGATGATTTGATACTCAGTTATTATCAATGATGGAAACAGTTGTGCTGTTTAATATATTTTTTTGGAATACTTTTTTCAGGATTCATTGATGAGTAAAACGTTAACAGCATTTATTCATAAAAACAGCATTTATTCAAAATAAAAACATTTCTAACAAAATAAATCGTTACCATCACCTTTTATCAATTTAACGCATCCTTGTTGAATTAAAGTACTAATTTCTTTAAAAAAAAAAAGTTATTGTTCCCAAACTTTTGAACGGTAGTGTATATTGTTGCAAAAGATTTCTATTCTAAATAAATACAGTTCTTTTTAACTTTTTATTCATCAAATAATCCTGAAAAAAGTATCTCAGGTTATAAAAAAATATTAAGCAGCACAACTGTTTCCAACATTGATCATAAATCATCATATTAGAATGATTTCTGAAGGATCATAAGACACCAAAGACTGGAGTACTTGCTGATGAAAATTCAGCTTTGCATCACAAAAATAAATTACATTTTAAAGTATATTAAAAAAGAGAACCATTATTTTAAATTGTAATAATATTTCATAATATTACTGTTTTTTTTTGTTTTTGTTTTTTTTAACTGCAGGCTTGATGAGCATAAGAGACTTCTTTCAAAAACATTAAAAATAGTAGTGTTTCCAAACTTTTGACTGGTACTGTATATATATATATGTATATATGCACACACACACACAGACACACACACAGACAGACTGGTCATCCTTGCCTAGGTCCAGCAACTGCAAATGCACAGTCACCTCTCAATTCAATTCAGCTCTATAACGCACTGGCATTAAAATTGGAGTACCGGTAATATGTTCTCGTTTACGAACCCCAGTTAAAAATCTGGCTGCAGCATTTTTAACCATTTGAAGCCGTGACAGAGGACTGGGATATTTTAACATACAAGGAAGTACAATAATCCAAACGAGATGAGACGAAGTATGTATAACTCTTTCAAGATCTTTAAACTATAGGAAGGACTTTACTCTGGACTGAAGTTTTTGCCAGTCATGACACCATGGCATTACAGCAGTTCTGAGATGCATCCAACTGGCCTTGCGTGCTGATCCTCACACAGATTAAAGTCCTGAAGTTTGGGTCATGTGCTCAATAAGAGTGTTCAGCTTCTAGATGAATGACGTGGGCTGCTGAGGGATACACCGGCCATCTGCCTGAGCCGCTCACGTATAGGCCTCGTCCCGTTTAAAGAGATTAGTGCCAATAGGGAGACAACATATGTTTGTGTTCAGTCACTATGCAAAGCCAGGGTGTTTATGTCCTTGTCAGTGTTAAAGATGTTAGATGTAGCAGCTTGTGCTTCAATTTGAGGTAGCTGAAACTAGTTTCTACAACGTCAGTCAGTTGATCTTTGACCGGAGACCTGCACTCAAAGACTTTTCTCAATGACTCTTGCAGTGCATGGCGGTTATTTGCCATTGTTTGTCACTAGTGTTAAATTAACTTTAAGAAAGTTCAATTGAAAGTTAAAGTTCAATCCGTTGGAGATGATTTATGATTTGTAGGTTTTAGTGGTTATGCAGCTTCCATTTTGAAACCTGGGAAAACGTAAAGAAATACAGAATCTCATTGGGAAATGTTATTTTAGTCAAGTTGTGGTCTTTCAAATGTACTTTAGTCATTTCATTTAGACTGAAAAAATGAAAGAAATATTACAAGTAGCAGCAGATATTGGCCATGACCATGTGCTGAGCTTCTATGTAGCTCAATTGCATTTTATTGCTGATTTACTTGAAGACAACCATTATTCAATGTGGACCGCCACCCCAATCATTCCATTATAGTTTGGCTGCACATGCCCAAGTTTCCGATGGCCTAGAGTTGGCTACTCCAAGCACCTGACACAGGCTGATCCAATTTACGGATGTCGTTAACTAGAATTAACTTGTTTTGATCTTGGTGCAAAGCATGCTGGGAGCATGGGGCTTATGTCGAGCGACAGCAACAGGGGTATAAAACCCTGCGCACAGATGAATATTAGCAAAGTGCCACAGGAGCTTACTTCCAGTCGGATCTTATATTCATTCACATCATTTCTACTAATTACTGATTTACTAATAGTAATTTACTAAGCTGGCAGCCATGGTTCTGGAAGACTCTGAAATGGAATTAGTATTCGAAATTGAAGTCGCTGTGAGTAGAAGCCTTCATCTTGCTTTTTGCTCATACATTTTAGGGATTTCATTGACCATTTTTGTTGTCTTAGTGGTTCAAATGGTTTTGACAGAAAGGAATTACTGTGTCAGTCATAATCGGGGTTTGATGCTTTGTGAAATCAGACGGATAGTTTTCATGGACTGTGAGCTTTAGATTTATAACCAGTGCATAGAGCGTTAAAATGTTTGCAGTTGGTCTGTGGTTTATTTGCAGACAGGTTTCAACTTGTGCTTGCCCTTAAATGTTACATTAAATTGCATGGCTACTCTTTTAAAACGGTCACAAAACTGAAGGGTGTTAATTACACAGAATAAACATTCACAAGCTGTCATTGAGATATGCGCTAGTGGAGTAAATTGAGCCGCAGATCAGATTAATGCTGCTTATGATGGTTCTGCAGATGCTGATAAGCATTGTCTTGTCATGTAGGAACATGATGTGGAGACTCCATATGGCAGAATCCACTGTACCATGAAAGGAGTTCCTAAGGGTGACCGGCCCGTCATTCTCACCTTCCATGATATTGGACTGAACCGTAAGCTGTTCTACATCTTAAACTGTATCTCCAATCATAAAACTGTTGAAAATGTCCCATAAATCTTTTTATTTTGCTTTACAAGACATGATAATCAAGAGGTTCTTCGTAAGTATATAGGCTTTAATGGATCTATTATGCTTCTCCAATAGACAAAAGCTGCTTTGAACCCTTGTTCAGCCATGAGGACATGCAAGAGATCATGCAGCACTTTGCTGTGTGTCATGTAGATGCACCAGGGCAGCAAGAGGGAGCTAACACCTTCTCCACTGGGTGAGTTATAATATATTTAGACGGACAAGTGGATATCTATAAATTAATGCTGAAATATAATATTTGACTTTTGTGTGTATATATATATATATATATAGATATGAGTACCCTTCCATGGACCAACTGTCTGAGACTCTTCCATCAATCCTTAAACATTTTGGGTGAGGTGTTTATTTTATTATTTAATAGCTTAAGGTAGATTTCAGATTTTTTTTAATCCTAAACTGATTTTCTTAAATCCCACAGACTGAAGAGTGTGATTGGCTTGGCTGTTGGAGCAGGTGCTTATATCCTTGCCAAGTTTGCTGTGAGTTTGGTTTCTTTTTTGATTTTTATTAAGTGATTTCAAGTTTTAATTAAACCAGGATAAAGAGAGTTTCTTTTCCTGTGGATTTTGGCATTCATTTGGCTAGTTTAGCTGCTGAGGAATGTCCCAAAAATACTGCTTGACTTAATTTTTTTTATTAAATAAATGTGTTTAGATGAAATACTGTTTACTTTTTCAGTTGAATTACCCTGCTATGGTGGAAGGCCTTGTGCTAATAAACATCAACCCGTGTGCTGAAGGCTGGATGGACTGGGCAGCACATAAAGTGAGTGCTAACCACTCAAATTCATAATTTATATAGCGTTTCAAGCTTTTGTGTCTGTCATGGGCTCATTATTCGCATATCTTACAGATCACTGGTTGGACTCATGCCATGCCTGACATGCTCATCTCTCACCTGTTCGGAAAGGTAGGTCAAGTTTAAGGTCCGACCCAACTTAGATCATTTTTTTTAATTAATGAGTTTATATTAACATGAATGGGTTTATTATTGTTATTTCTCCAGGAGGAAATCCAACAGAACCATGATCTCATTGGCAGGTACCGTCACCACATTGTGAATGACATGAACCAGTTCAATCTGGAACTCTTTATCAAGTCCTACAACAGGTAAGCATGATACCAAAACTAAAATGTCTTGCTAAACAGCAATGTTCGTTGACATTTAATCAATGTTTTCATCCACTTCACAGCCGCAGAGACCTGGAAATCGAGAGGCCTGTACCCGGTGGCCACGTCAATGTCAGAACTCTAAAGTAAGTCTGAAACTGTTTAAAAAACGTTTCGAGAATGTAGGATGGATTTCCTATAGTCATGACTTTGTCACACTGTTTTTAGATGTCCTACACTCCTGGTGGTTGGAGACAGTTCCCCTGCAGTGGATGCTGTGGTAGGTTTAAATTAAATCCAGGACTACTTCACTTCATTATATTTGCCATACTTGTAAGTTTTAAAAAACTTTTTTTTTTTTTTTATTAAAAACTGATAAAAAATATATTTAAACCTGCACACTGTTGCTTCATATCTGTTGCATGTATATTTAGTAGTTTAAAATGGCCTTTTTCTGTACAGGTTGAGTGCAACACAAAGCTGGACCCGACTAAAGCCACACTGCTTAAGGTGAGTGGCCTCCAGTGAAGCTGGCAGGTACTTATAGAACACATGGAAAAGTCGGTGCTGATAAGATTCCGATAGCTCAGCATTATCTAGTGACTAATTTACCCAGGTAGAGCAGAAGCGGTCTACACTGGCCAGCTTCGGGGCTGATTTTTACCTCAGCTGACCTAATTTTCCACAGCCCACCCTCAGGTAGACTAAGAATTAGGTTTATGGTGTCCGAAATGGCCTATTTATCACCGATAAGTGCTGAGACCAGTGGAGTTAATGGAGCACTAGGTGTTTTAGACACCTGCATGAATGGCAGAAACGGAAATGAGAAACAAGCAGTGACGCATTTGTGTTTTCCCTGCATTTTAACTAACACTTCATGTGTCTCTTCTTTCTTCAGATGGCCGACTGTGGAGGCTTGCCCCAGGTCGACCAGGTGTGTATTTATAAAGTTTATGATCATTTAGCTTAATTTACAAGTTTGCTCAAGGTACAGGATGATCATTAGGGATGAAGCGCGCACTAATCTCATTACGGACGGCAATGGCACAGTTCTAATTCTCAGATTGCCACCTGCTGCTACCAGCTGTTAGAATCCATCCTGTTTCTCAACATGTACTTAGTGAAATCTGTTTTCCACCTCGACCTGATTAGCTGTTTCTGTCTCCTTTTATTGTCTCCTTAGCCTGGGAAGCTAACAGAGGCTTTCAAGTACTTCATTCAGGGCATGGGTTACAGTAAGTATTGTTGTTGTATTTTTGTTCAGAATAGTCTGTATTTTACCATGCAGCTGTGTCTTTATGAAAATACCCATGGCGCACTGGCTGAACTCGTTTGTTCATGTGAAATTCGTGTACAAATAACAATATATATGACATATGACTGTGCTGCCCTCTAGAGGTGTGATTTAAATTTCAACCTGACTTGTTGCTCAATTTGACCATTTTTTCTTAAAGTAAGTGTGTAATTTTGAAAAGTTGTCTAACAACTTTGGGATCAGTAAGTTAAAATACTTTTATTCACCAAGGACACAGTAACCTGATCAAAAGTGACATTTATAATGTTAAAAAGACAAAATTTCTATTTATCAAAAAAATGCACCAGTTTCCACAAAAAATATGAAGCGGGACAACTGTTATTAATAATAAATGTTTCTTGAGCAGCAAATCAGAAGGATCATGTGACACAGACTGGAGTAATGATGCTGAAAATTCAGCTTTGCCATCACTCAATAAATTACTTTTTAAAATACATTAAACGGTTGTAATAATAATTCACAATTGTACTGTATTTTTGATCAAATAAATGTAGCCTTGGTGAGCATAAGAGAAATCTTTCAAAAACATCAAATATATTACCGACCCCAAACTTTTGAACGGTAGTGTTTCTTTATATTAAACTTGGAGACTTGTGATTTAACATAATGCATACATCAGATTTGATAAGCAAATGCAAAAAAACTTTGAAATATGTATCCTAATCGGTCTTCCTCTGCCTCTCAGTGCCCTCTGCCAGCATGACCCGCCTGGTCCGTTCCCGCACAGCATCCGGATCCAGCATCACCTCCTTTGATGGGAACCGCAGCAGGTCGCACACCAACGAGGGCAACCGCAGTCGCTCCCACACCAATGAAGGCCGCGCTCGAGCCCACACCTCCGAAAACCAACGCGGACGTTCGCACACCGACAACATGGACAGTTCTGTGGACCAGGCTCCCAAGTCCACCGAAGTGTCCTGTTAGACTGGTGACCTTGTCTCCGGTCCATCTCACACATGCATTAACCTCTCTGTTCTGACTGTGCTGCACTGCCACTAACTACCCACGCAACAAGACTGCCGCATGTTTCCCTCAGGGGTCCCTCAGGCACCATTTTATTAGTCAGAGAGCATTTACGCCAAAGTGTCTTGTGTTTAAGACGATTTCTTGGGGGAAACGCCGAGGAAGGAGTGGCTAGGGTGGACGGAGGAGAGTTCTTTCTTTTTTTGCACCCTGCGCAATGGCTGTCTTGTTGTTGTTAGAGGCAATGCAGCACAGAGACGTCGTGATGGTCATCATCAAAGCATACTGGGCACTGAGAAGGGCACATGTTTGTAAATTTATGTTGATCTCTAGTCTGCGATTTAATTTCTTCTCTCAAGTTATTACACCACACCTTTTTCAAGCTAGTTTGAGTGCATAATTAATTTGTATAATCTGTATATGTTGAAATGGACCTCACTGAATGGAAAAGGGATGGGTTGACCACAGAGTAGAGATGGTGGTATTTTTTTCATGATGTTAACCTACCTTATAAAACTAAGGTTTAAGCTCCCAGTGTGTTAATTTTTAATTTTCCTGTGTGTTCCATTATTCTGGGTTATATTTGTAACTCAGTAAATTATGCTCTTATGATTTTTATTGATCAAATGTTTTAATATTAGTTTAAATTCAACAAAACAATTTGTAGATATAAGGATACAGGATACATGACTGTATATGAGTGATTTTTTTTGTTTTTTTGTTTGTAACTGATGATTTCTATGCAATCAAGCACAACAGAACAAAATGTGCCATGGAATCCTCTACTTGGACTGGATGTTTTTTTCTCAAGGCTTTGAAAGAATAAAGCGAAGGATCACTTGGAAAGAGAGATAAATATAAGCAACACACCTGCTCGTCCACGCACACTAAAACAAATGCTTGCAGCTTGGTTAGGCACCTCGCTTTGTAAAGATGTAAAACAACCTGATGCACTGCATTTTTAATGGAATAACAGTTTGTATTTATTAAATAAAAATAAAAAGCTGGTTACTCAGTTTTTTTTTGGTCTTTTTATTTGATAACTGTGTCCATACACAACGTTATAGTATATGGAAGGTCAAACTTTATAAGGCATAACTCGCTCCAAGGACAAAAAAGGTACGAAATTACAAAAAGCAATATAGATTTCTTCTTTACATGAACTTTGCATAAATTAATACCTCTACCTACAGAAGTCAACAAGAACTTTTCCTTTTACATATCTATTACTTACATAATTTGTACAAAAGGATATATATAAAAAAAAACAATAATCTTGGTTGAAATAACCTAACAAATGTGAATAATTTGGTTGCAAGAGGCCACATAGTCTTAAAAAAAGCATATATTAGGAAATGTCAGTTTATTTCATATTTCCAATAGGAAAAAAAGTCTCATACAAGAAAGAATGATGATTGTCGATTAAATATTAACAAATTGAAGAAAAACAAATCTGTGGCTTTCACCCAAATCTTAATATTGACTTTTCTGCACGATTTTGTACACTCAGTTTCCAATCTCACTTCTCTCATGGTACTGCTCTAGATCTGTAAATATGTCATTGGGGTTCTTACAGCTCAGGTTGCAGAAGCAGGCGTTAATCCACATGACCTGCCAGGTGAAGCCGGATCCGTTCGGGCACTGAAAGTCCACCTCCACGGTCTTCGATTTGAAGGGGATGCAGCAGCGCTCATCAGTACACACTCCACAGTATTTGGGCCGATATGTTTTTGTACTAGTGCAGCCAGACATGGTGAAGTTGTGTGGCCTCTCCACCTTGTAGATGTTCAAGCACTTCTTTCCAGGCTTGTGGAGAGTCAGAAAATATCCTTTTATACACTATAGTCATTCATATCGCTCTCTTTTTTAAATTTGATGTTCATTATATTACAATAAATCTGATGTTTGCGCTCTTGCTGTACCTTGATGTGCTTTGTGATGTCCACTTCGCAAGGCCGGATGTTGCAGAGTCTGCTCTCTTTGGCCATCTGGCACTGCTTGTTGTTGTTGGTTATGCGTAAAGACACTCCACGGCCGCAGGTCTTTGAGCAGGGACTCCAGGAGGTTGTCTGGGTCACACAGTTCTTGTTCCAGCTGTCCTTTATACTAGACAGGGCTGTAAGAATGCAGAGAAAACAATGAATGCTTTCTTCATGCGTGAGATTTAAAAATGATTTATAAACTACCATTCAAGTTTGGGGTCAGGATTTTTTTTTCCTTTCATTCAGCAAGGATGGATTAAACTGATCAAAAGTGACAGACATTTATAATGTTACAAAATATTTCTATTTGAAATAAATGGTGTTACTTAGAACTTTCTATTCATAAAAGAATCCTGAAAAAAAGTGTATCACAGACTGTTCCCTGCTTTTAACATTAAGAACAATAATACCTGTTTCTTGAGCATCAGATCAGCATATCACAGTGATTTCTGAAGGTTAATGTGACACTGAAGACTGGAGTGATGATGCTGAAAATTCAGCTTTGCCATCACAGGAATACATTACATTCTAAATTGTATTTTAAAACTGTATTTTTGATCAAATATATGAAGCCTTCTACAGACTTTTTTTTATTTTTGTAGAACAGTTGTGTACATTTACATTATATTTAATATAATAAATATAATTATAGTATTATTAACTGATCATGACAACAAAATTTATATTTAATATAAAAAATTCCATGACTTTTCCAGGTCTGGAACCACAAATTCTGACCATAGAAAATCAGGCCAGAATACTTTATCTTAATGTAAAAAAACAACAACAAAAAACAGCAGTTTCCTTGTAATATTCTGTTGCCAATGTTTTAATTTAAATAAAAATAAAAATAACTGAAAACATTCAGGAAACCTTATATAGTGGTATACAGGTAAAACTAGAAAAATTAGAATATCGTGCAAAATTTCATTTATTTCAGTAATTCAACTTAAAAGGTGAAACTAATATATTATATAGACTCATTACATGCAAAGTGAGATATTTCAAGCCTTTATTTGTTATAATTTTGATGATTATGGCTTACAGCTTATGAAAACCACAAATTCAAAATCTCAGAAATTTTGAAAATGTTCTTAAGCTGTAAGCCATAAATAATCATCAAAATTATAACAAATAAAGACTTGAAATATCTCACTTTGCATGTAATTTTCTATATATTAGTTTCACCTAATTTTTCAAGTTTCACCTGTATATATTTTTGGTAACTGATGCTAATCACAACACCACAAGTAAAAGACAACAACATAAATTCCTTTATGTTATCTCTTTTCTCAATTCTTATCCAGAATGAGTTTTCATTCAATTGCAGGAAGTACGGAAGACACCTGAGATCATACCGGCCATTGTGTGCCGTGGCGCTGTCTTGCGCCCCCTCCTGGACTCGTCACAGATCCACAGCTCACAGCAGCGGCCGGGGATTTGAACTCGCTGTGGGTTCTGGCACCAGACCCTGGGGGGCTGAGACTCATTACACAGCGACACACATCCAATCGCCCCATTTACACACAGACACTTGTATTTGCAATTGGGCTGAAAGCTCTGGCCGTTGCGATAGATCACACCATTGTGCTCACAGCCAGTGCCTGGCAAATCTGGGACAGCGAAAAAGAGCAAAATGAGTTAAGTCAAGTTTATCACATCCAAGGTGGATACAATACCAAGAAAAGCATGTGGTGTTACATATGGAAGCGTGGTATGCTAAAAGGTGAAGAGAATGAATTCTGCTCAGTGCTCAGCGTCCCCTGGCTTGGTTTATCTGGGTTCCGCCACCTTAATCCAAGCTTTAAATCTTCATCGTAATCTAATCTAAGAGCGGAACACAGTGTTAATAAGAAGGCTGTGTTAGTACAATGACACTTACACGCACATACTCCTTTTTCGTACCTAGGCTTGTCTGCGCTGTAATCACAGTAAAGGCCACGATGATGGTCACAGTTCTCTTTCTCGTTGCAAACCTCCCCCACCTGTTTGGCACATGCTTGGCAGCAATCGCAGCCATCCGTGATCAGGCTAACACCTGGCGGACAGGTGGGGGGAGTTTCAGGGCATTCGCAGGGCCATTGGCAGTACTGGGTGCGATTATAGGGCTCCGGGGACACAGGCTCTGGGGTGGACAGCATCTTAGAAGAATCCTGGGAAAATGCCCTGTGAATCTACAAGACACAAGTCCCAACAGATTCCTGTTTCTGACACATTTCTCTTTCCCTCAAGTTCCCTCCTGGCTACAGACATTGTGAAAAATGAAGCGTTTATATATTCTCACTACATGATTTAGTCTTGGTGACACAGATAAACATCTTCATTTGTTGTTATTCATCTCAGACGTGTAAAACATTTCAATTTAGCCTCTGAATGCAGTTTATGCTGCCATTTATAATCGGAATCTATGTAGCTTCATTACTCGCCAATACATAAGACACTACTATATCTCAGAGCAATGAACCAGTTCTAATCACACTTCCCTGCATGTATCAAATTATAATAGAAATAGACTTGTTGTCGGTTTGTGGATCTCAATTTGTACTGGCAAATTATTGCACATGAGGTCAAGAAACAAATAGAGCTAATGGGTGGGTAGACAAAAATATTTATAATATTATGGTAGCCAATGTAACTTTTTTTTGTACCCCATCAATTATGGTAGTCAAACTGATGTCAATAATGGTTCATGATGATAAATAGACCTCTTGAAGTTGACTGCTTTAGGCCCTCGTGTTTGATTAACATGACTGATTGATATGGCAACACACACAAAGTAAACCGAGGTCTCCTTAACCTTTGACCTCTTATAGCCTGTGTGAGATTAGCAGCAGATAGTTGCCATAGTTCATATAATTAAGGCATGAGAATGCTGTCAGTGTGGCAATATCTAAAACACAGAGGGTGGCTGTCATGATCAAAGACAAAATGGAGCGAACTAAGCTTTAAAAACGTCAAATGATTCAAATCAATCAGAGTATTTCTCTGAATACTCGCTATCTTAGCAAACATGCTCGTTTCAATCCACAGGGTGGCAGTGTAGTCTCACACGTGTTCTCATTGCATTCCTTAAATGCGTGAAACATTAGGTCATTTGTTAAGAATGCCTGTCACATATTTTAAGCGCATTTAAATTTTAATTATGTGGATTCTTTTTTTAAAAATGTGACGGATTTTTTTTTTTTTAAATAGGGGGATTAGAACTACTGATGCCAAAACTGTTACGTAATAACGTCTGATAATAAGGATGGGGTCTCATTTTAAACACTTATTAGAGAGTAGAATATATTTGAGAATAATTTTAAGATGCTCTAATATATTTATTTCTTATATTAATTTTATTTTACACAGAAAATAAATAATATTATAATAAAATGTTTTTAATTCAATCAGGTATATACATAGGTAAAATCAATTGTAATGTGCAGGTAGAACCTTTCTGTTAACACAAATTAAAATATTATTCATTAATATTTTTTCCCACCGCATGTTTGGTTTTGTCTCCAAATAATAAAATATCAACTGCAGTGATGAAATCATCCATCTCGTGGCTGATGGCTGGCACATATAGCCATGCATGGATTTAACTGCATGCATTCATTACGAGTTGATTTCAATGTGGGTTAAATAAATAACCCTTAAATAAATAATTATGTTTCTTACCTGTGGTACACAAGCAAGAAGAACCCACAACAGAAGCAAAGTCATCACTGATGCCGAGTGATAAATGCATTGAATCCAGAGTTAGATGGTGCTTAAAAAATTGCCCATACGCGAGCCGGATCCATTCATTTGGTGACCTGAGAGTATAGCGCGCGCGCGCATACACAAACACACACACACACACACACACACCGCGTTGCTGCTGCTGTAAAAGTTTTCATTCTCAAGATCCTTAATGACGTCAGAACCGAAATGCTCACGTGTTTGGCCAAACCAGCTTGCAAATTCTGTAAACTCATCCAAAGTGTTTCATCGCATCTTAAAAACACATTTATATTTTTTCCTGTTTTTATATGTTTATGTGTGATAATGTGAACAATTTTGAATTTTGTCAATAAAGTGCTCGAGCAGTGAAATGTTGCTATTGTTAGGACTAGGCTACCTCATTATTGCAGCTCTGACTTCTAATTTCTTTGGGTATGTTTTTTTTATTTATTTTTTTTACTTTTTTCCCCCACTGTTTAAAACGGTTGAAACGTATATTTAAGCAGCCAATAAAGTGCAGGGCTGCCAACTTTTGAGTTTAGCTTGGAGTGAGAATAATAAGTGTATGATTGTCAAAACATTTGGTAACTAAACACAACAGAATGTCATTAAGTTTAGTGACAACATGTTACAATATGGTAGAATGACTGGTAGGCTATTGTTTTTATTATTGCTTGACACAAATTTCTCGATTTCAATTCAATTCTTGAGATTCGATTCCGATCTTGATTCAATTTCGATTCATTTGGATAAATATTAGCCTAGGTACAGATACATGTTCATTTTTCTCAAGAAAAAAAAAATGTCACCTAATGCTGTAAACATACAGAAAGCCCTGTCAGTTGGTATTATTTTCTAGCCAACTAACGTGCTATGGTCATAAAGGGCTTTTTTTCTGAGGTAAATGTTATGTGACATAGCCTGCGTCAATGTGCATACTATCCATCCTAAATAGTATGTGTCATCAATACTATTTAGGGCAGATAGGGTGGATAGTATGCACATTGGGACGCAGGGATAGGCTATTGCTTCGCGATTTTTCTCTGCGTGAGAAAATGGATGTGTGGCGTGAGAGCGTGTGAAAAGTGTCACGCTCAATGCGTGAGAGTTGGCAGCCCTGCAGCCTGTATCGTGAATAAGTCTTACTATTTACTTATTCACGATACAGTACTAGCCTCAAGTATCTTATTGCTTTTATAAAACGGTTACCACACAATATTAAAGCCAAAAATATGTATCAATGCAACGTTCATGAAGTAAATCACTAAAAGCCTTCCTTCCGCTGGAAATAAAATAGTCCCTGACCGTGAACAGCAACAGAAGTTACATCATTTCGCCATTAGATGGCGACAAAGACTGTCTTTATGAGTGAGTCAGTCAGAAGAGAAGACAGAAATGAAAGGACTGAAACTTGTTGTGAACACGGGTAAGCAAGACTCAACTGACAAATGACTAGCGTGTTGTCAGGACAAGGGAAAACCCCTTAACTGTTAAAAGGACAAGATATCACAGCGGACATTTTTATTACGAATATAGGACTGACCTGAAGGAAAATGCTATCTACTGTAAATGCAGGTACACTCACTTCTTCGTCTCTCAAAATACTCTATAGCTTCAATTAGCAATATCAATGAGAACTAGAATGTACATTTCCTGTGGAAAATGTGATGGTTCTTGCAGAGGCAAAACTCGGCACTGGGCAGATGCGACGTGTTTGAACGATTGCAAGAGAGAAACAACCATGTCTGTTGTACGATGATGTGGAGCTGAAATATGCTTCTATATGTTGCATTATGGTTGCTAGGTGGCTCTAAACAGTTGCTCTAAACAAACTGGTATCTCGCCCAAAACAAAAGATCCCACCCCCACGTCTGTACAATGTTCTGGTGCTGAGATCCAAATACAAGATCTCACAAATGTTGTACCAATGATAAGTCTCTAAATGGTTGCAAAGGTGCTCTGGGTAGTTGCTAAGGTGTTGCTAGGCGGTTGCTAGGAGGTTGTTAGGGTGTTCTGGCTGGTCGCTATGGTGTTGCTAGGTGGTTGTTTTGTCACAGATGGTTACTGTGGAGCTTTATAGAATTCTTAATTCAAAAGAGCTTACGCCCAACTCTATACAATGTATACAAGTTTTGTCCTTAAACACTCTTGTGTGTTCGACTACGTTAATTTCTTACGTATCTGGTTATCTGCATCTTACCCTAAAGCCTCCTTTGCTAATTCCAAAACGCCATTTTAGAGCTATATATATAATGGAGACTAAGCCACTGATAGCAGTCTAATGTAGTTATTAGAGTTATTACTAAACCATTTTACTGATAAAATCGTCAGAGCAGCGCTGTCAACACGCCGGGAGTAACGTTATGTGTCCGAACTGTAACGTTATGTGTGTGCGTTTGAGTGCGGGGGAAAGCGCGAGGAAGAGATAGCTATGCCATAAATAATAAATGCAAAATACACTATAAAAAATTGGTCGTTTTTATCCTATTGTTTACTCTATTTTTTGCTCGGTCAGTGTCACTGTGGGTTTTAGTTCTGTGGGCTGTAAAGACCTATGAAATAACTGAAATCATTTGGCGAAGTGATATGGAACTGTCTGTTATGCGCCGATCAAGATCTGCCTGGAACTACTTTAGCCTGCGTTTCCCTGAAAATAACTGTTCAGACGTTCGTCAACCAATCAGAATCAAGCATTCAAAAGCCTCGTAGTATAAACACAAGACATATAAACAACATGGCTCAAGCCTCCAATTCCATAACTCCCTGAGAATAGCAGATACACAGAAGCACATTTTTGTCTTTCTCTGTGAGAACTTTTTTTTTCTTCTGAGAAAAAAAGAAAAAGGGAGTGGGCTTAAACTGAAAAAGAGTAGGCTAAATGTTCCTTTGCTCTATTCAAACATATAATGGATTTCCACTTTGGCACAGTATACAAAATGCCAATGTGAAGTTCAAATACCACTCAGTTGTCCCTGAAGAGTGCTGTATTTCATGTTTCTGGGGAATACATTATAAAACATTACTCTTATTGTGTATTTCTCAGGTCTGTGTTAAACTGACCACTTATGGTCTCTTTAAAGTAGACTTGAGTTTATTGTCAATAAATTGCACTTTATTCCACCAGATGGCCAGATTGAAACAATAACCACATTGATGATATCATTGTTCTATAGCTCAATAAATGCCTTAAATGAACTAAATGGAATCTATTTGTTGCTTTGTCTTTGTAGCTGAAAGTCAGTTATTGTGTGACGCGAGAAGTCCCAGGAGGAAAGACTAATGAACACATGAGAACAAAGAGACTGTTATTTCTAACACAGAGCTACACAAAGGTCACTTGCTGGCAAAGTCAGTGAAGTGGGATTTTTTTTTAAAGGGTAGGCAGGTGAGGACATGCACAACTCAAAGATCTAAGAGTAATTGCAGTTCTGCTACAAAAGGAAAGTGCATTTTGCCCTTTAATAGGATGAACTGCAGTATATAGATGTAAAGTTAAACTCATTCTCAAATGACATCTGACACCGCAGCCTTTGTCAGTGAGGAAGTGTTAGGGTAAAGACAGAAATGGTTTGTTACAGAGGTTAAATGAGCACAACAGATAGTGATGTCCATCAGCTGACTCAAAACAAGATTTCCGATCTTATGCTTTTTAGTCAAATACAGTAAGGGAAAAGAGCAGTTCACTTAAAAAAACCTCTCTGCATTCTTTTTCTCTGATTGATTTTCATTAAATGTCCAGTCATATCTCATTTATTCTAGTGAAAGCTAATTTGTCATTCCAGCTGGAGTAATGTGAACAATAACAGTGTGTTCAAATTAAAAGCTCAGATTCCTCTGAACATTGGCTTTGAGTCAAATGATTTGCCTTAATAAGAAAAAGATAAACATCGGTTATTAAACTGATCTGTTTGAGTTTAATTCGTTTTAATCAGATAGCAGACTCATTCATTCTCAATAATTTAAACTATGAACCAAAATTGTTGAGCATCAAATTATGCATTTCTTCTGTTAAAGACCTTTAAACAACCCCTATGCCTGTTTAAAGGCACTTAAAACAATAATAGATGAATAGATGCATGTGGACCTAATTTTAATTCAATTTGGGAAAACAAGCATCTGCTAAAAAATGTCCAAACAGCAACCATAAAAGTCGAATTTAATTGATTCTGATAAAAGTGAGTATAAAATACACATTTACGAAAAAATGCCAAAGGGCACTGTTGATGTGAACTTTCCTTTTTGGCTTGCACCGAATTGCCAGTCTCAGATGAGGCAGAGAAATAGGCTGGATGCCAAAACCAACAAAGCATGGGAGAAAGATGAGATAGTTCTGCTGGCACTGAAGCCATGATGGTATATATCATGTCCTTTAACAGAGTTAAAGAGCAAAACTGTACTTTTTGTCCTGACATGTTAGAAGTATCGTATGTTCATCCAGGCTACATTTATTTAATCTGAAATACAGTAAAAACAGTCATATTGTGAAATATTATTACAATTTAAAATAATAGTTTAATTTTAAAATGTCCTTTATTCCAGTGATGCAAAGCTGAATTTTCAGCATCTTCAGTGTCACATGATCCTTCAGAAATCATTCTAATATGCTGATTTGCATTGCTTTATAATTTAGGTTTCTTTTATTGTTTAGATAGTTTGAATTGTATTTGAGAGCTGTCCTTGCTCTGTATGCTCCCCAGTAACCCAATAATGAGGTCTAGCTTTAGACACCTTAGAACTGAGAGTAATTGTTTTTGGTGGGCTTCACCGAATCAGTTGTCAAAGCAAGACATTGTAAAGCTGGGTTTCCATCATTCACTAGGACGTATCTTGAATTAAATTATAGGCTGTAAATGATCTTATTTAGATCTTGATGACTGAAACAAGTCTCTGTTCTCAAGGTTCCCTACATTTCAGAGTCAAGTGTTTGGAATTCATGGAAAATAAATAAAGTTGTTTAAAAGTAGCACTGTCTGTGCTTTCAGTAACTTCGCCAAAATAATGTTTGTTTTTACAAAAAAAATTCACCCCTTAATAACGGCAATAACTGATTTGTTTGTGGAAATAAATATTTGGACAGATTGTCCATAGATATTCATATCCTTTTCCCTTTATGGCCAGCACATTAGTGCTGAATTGGCTGATCTGCACAAAGATTAAAACAGTCTCTGTTTTTATTCATTTATTTGTACTTTACGCTCCACAAACTTAAAAAATGCCATAGGCTGTAAACCACAACTCTTCAGTTTGTAGTCCTAAATTCAAAAGAATTAGCATTTGTAAGCAGTATGTTTTCTATTTTTCACTTTTTAGAAAAATAATGTCTGTAGTTAGGATTACCTCACTAAAAAATGGGGACTAAAGCTTTCAAACTTTAGGGATACAAAAAACATGGTAAAAAATCATAAAGATAGAAGTCTATACAATTTGTACTTAAGTCATATCACAGCTTTGAGTGAGGAGCACCTGAAATTTAAAGGTATACTATGTAACTTTTGGCCCTCTAATTGTTAAAAAACAAAACGGCACTGTAAAAAGTGAACAGTTGGATCAACTTAAAAAAATTACTTCAATTGGTAACACCTAAAGAAATTAAGTTTTCTCAACTTAAATTATCACGTTTAAATTAAAACATGATAATTTAAGTTGAGAAAACTTAATTTCTTTAGGTGTTACCAATTGAAGTAATTTTTTTAAGTTGATCCAACTGTTCACTTTTGTGAACACAACTGTCTGGCTATATCTAAAAAGTTTAGTTCTGTAAGTCATGGCTTTGTTAACATCTAGGCTGATATTGTTCTTTAAAGACAACCAAAAGTGTTGAGAGGGGTGAAATCTGGTCACTGGTTACTCCCAGAGATTTGTGTAATTCATTGGATAATCTTTGTAATCCTTATGTAGCAACTTGTTAGCTTCAGTTTCAAAACTCCCATTTGAGGTATATGACATTTGGCAATTATGTTTCTCTTCAAGTAGCCTACAGTTTACCACAGACCTTATTTTACTCATAAAAGAACAATTCCTAATCCATTAGAAATTCCTGAGGGAACCAATGGTCAATTAATCTTCCTGGTTGGCCTACAAATTAACGTCCTGACTGAACAGCTTCATATACATGCATCTTTTAATTGTTAGATGACAATGTAAACATATATAGAAATGGCTAAATTGTAACTATTTTTAATGTGTTTAAAAATGGCAGGAATGCAAGAATTGAGCTCAGTGCTTCCCTAGTCCGAGGAATTCACTCTGTCCCTCCATGTATGGTCAAATTCAGCCACATTTCCCTTTTTTTTTAGCCCACACCGTACACTTCAGCCAAATGATAGAGCTTGCTTTGTTTCGGGTCCTCATTTTAGATCTGATCTGACAGCTGGCCTTTCTGGTTTTAATAGCCCTGGCAACAGAGCAATGCTTCTGTTTGGATATTTCCTCAGTCCTATTCCAGATGCAGAGTGAAATGTTTGGCCGGTTCCAGAGGACATGATTGCACAAGTGCATAAGTGGATTCGCTCCCCCAAACTAAACAGGACAGCGATCAGCTCTTAAATACTGTTTAGTTGCTCATTCTGAGAAAATCACCATCTGTTAACAGATTAAGCGCTAAATGTCCACATAGCCTAAAATAATTGAGAACACTAGTACACTTAGTTTCCCTTCTACGTTATCCAACTTAACATATAAATAAATATGTGGACATAAAGTATATCAAATTTGAAAAATATATAAAAGTTGAAATTATTATTATTTCATATATTATACAAAGCTTCTGCTAAATAGAACATTAAAAAGAACAAATATTAAATTAATATTAATACTGAAATACTGAATGACAGAGAATATTTGGAAATGTAAAACCACTGAATAGCATGACCGATCAATCAAAATCAAGTATTGCAGAGAGCCGTGTAATAATAGTCTTCAATATATGGTCCTTTTGTAATCCTGGCAATAAACCTATATGTCAGTGTTTATAATAAATGCAAGTTAGCATAAAACAGACCATCTCTGAGTCTTAGATTATAGGCCAGAGATATAATCTTAATGGCATGTCCCTGTTATTATAATAATCCTCACTTATGTGTCATTAAAATACCTGGAGGATCTCTGCACTAGAGAGTTTGGCTAATAGACTCAGCTTCTGCAAAGCGTTTATTTGCTGCTAGTCAGTATTCTGGGATATTTAAAAACAGTTCACTAATACATGTGACACGAATGCATCCGATTCAGCAGAAACATAAGCTATTGTAGATCAGAACTGAAAATTCATCATTTGTAGTTGCCCTAAATCCGTAAACTTACGATGGCAGATTCTTGTTGCAAGTTAAAGAGAGGTGGACACACAAATAATAGCCTATTCAAATCATTTCTCTTCCAAAACTCTTATTCTGACCTTTGCATTTGGGTGGAATAGGCTACATCTCTTAGAGTCATTTATAGATACACAGTTTAAAGCAGCTCTATTATATTTAACGCATGGAGAGTCATTGGTCAAAAATAGAAGTGAATACCAACGTTCTGTGTGTTGATTCTTAAATAGATGCTGCGGTCATTCCTGTTATGCAGTATCTCCTTATTATATGTTAATATATTGGATGAAATTGTAGTTTTATTTTATTACGATAGCATAATTAAGTGGATGAGTTTAAAAAAAAGTTCACTCTTTGGTTTGAGTGAACGTTGCCATTTTGTTACGTCAACGATTGCTTCTAACATTCAAAATTGCCAGTTTAATAAGACATATTCTTAGAACTTTTTGAAATGTTGCAAGCCGTGTTTTCTTGGTAATGCTGCTTTAATTGGCAACGATTTATAGGTTTTTCCTTGTGTTCCTCAATTTCACTTTCCATCCTGTGAGTCTTTTGTAATGTTCCAAAATCCAGGCTCCCGTTGCAAGGGTTTTCTTCAACCAGCACCATTTTCTCAAAGACAATAGACAAAGACATTTTGAGTGTGTCATTAAGCATTAACTGTGACATTGTGTTGTAGTTAGTCTCAAACATACCATCCTGTTAGATGATAATATAAAAAATATCTATATGAATTTGTTGATACCCCAATGTAATCTAACTGGCAATCACTCACTAAGCAATGGCAATTATTACAGCCTGATCTCACGACAATTCATACGAATTCTACGAGGTGGCTAATTCGTATGAATTCATACGACCTCACTCGTACGAATTAGTAAGATTTTTGCTAAATCGTACATATTTTACGAATTGCCCAATTCGTATGAATTCATACGAATGACCTACCCCTGACCCCGCCCCTAAACCTACCCATCACGTGGGTTTAGACTTTAGACAAATCGTACAAATTGTAGACGAATTCGTACGAATTTGCCACCTTTTTAGCACTCGTACGAATTCGTACGAATTGGTCGTGAGATAGCATTGATTATTAACATCCTGTTAAGTTCAATCCTGATGTCTTGTCACTTTGTAAATAATCAAGTTATAAATAAATAATAAAGCGGAAGTATGTGAGTTTGCAAAGAGCATATTTCTGAAAGTCTGCCTGGTATGCCGTTTCGCTATACAAACATTGGCTATTCATTTTATAAAAGTTTAAAGCTTAATACATACCAGGAATGATAAAGGAATTTTAGTTCCATAATCAAAAAATGAGGTAAGGCTTATTTATAAGTGCATGTTTTTACCATTTGCACAAAGAAAAGTTGATTACAAGGGCAGTCTTAAATGCATGAACATTCGGATATATTTGATGTGAATAACATGACTTTATCCTTTGAATCTAGCGTGTTTAAAAACAGCTTCATTCACCACAGGATGGCTGTAGTTTTGTTTTTGCTAGAGGCAGCCCATTACTGTGAGACAGCTCGGAGTCATTAGACCTGGCTAACACTGAACTCTGCCACGTGTTCCTGCTTCAGTACTGCTGAGTTCCATCTCTGTGTGATGTTATACCCACAATGCCTAATTTGCAATGTGACTTAATCACCCTGTCCTATGTCAGAGTTTCCACTACATGCATTGTGGCCGCAGTCTACATGAGGGCCGTATCGGCTGTGGTCTGCCTTGAGCTCTGGAGCCATTAACACGTCATATTAGGCCTCACAGGAAATAACAAAAAGACAAGATTAACACTGAAGCATTGAAGCTATTTAAAACTTAAGCCTAACCCAAAGTTAAAAGATAATACATATTATAATAATATGAAGCTACTAGTTTCAATATACTAGCTATATACTCTTAGAAAATAAATATTCTTTATTGGCATTGATCCATGAAGAATCTTTAACTACCATTGAATCTTTCCATTGCCAAAAAAAAAGAAAAAAAAAAAAGTTTACAAACTGTTTACTGAAAGGTTCTTAGAAGAACCAAACGGGTTTGCAAACCGGGCTGAATAGATTTGCCATGCACACCAGAAGTGTTTTTGTGTCCTCATACGCTGTTCATTAGTTGTTTTTTTACATGAACATGTGATAAATGGATGTCTTTGACCATAGGCCTTTACCGCGTGTCGTAAAGAATTTCTGCTTGCATTACTGTGGATGGATGCCAGAGAAGAAAATTCCACTCATTTAGTTGAACTTAACAATAAACGTAAATATTTAAAACGGTTTATTTAGACTTGCACGATACTCTACTGTGTATGTCATTATAATGTGTAACATTATCTGAGAGATGCGATTGTTAGCGATGCCAGTAGTCATGAGATTAACAAGCGTGCGCAGCTCAAGTTACTACCAGAGGAATAATACTGCTTTAATTATATTTTTAATATCAATTTGTTTATTTTTGCATTATATTTATTATGATTAACCGCCCATTTTTGTCTACAGTATAATGGTATCCGATCATTGCATTTAAACATTTTTTTAAAAAGTTGCCAGCCACCGCCTGCTTTTTTGTGCATTTTCACCAAATTTTCATTGCCCCAGAATATTTGATTTATTTACCTTTACCTACAGTAACCTCCCCCTGTAAATCATATTTACAATAAAAATGAGATCGTGCGCATACCACTTTGATGTTTTTATGCAAAAATTCAGCATTCATCAATGTAAATGGCATTATGAACATGATGAAAAGAAAGAACAGAGCATCCGCTTTTAAACAAAAAACCCTGATTAACTGTAGCTTAAAGGAGAAGTTCACTTTTAAAATGAAAATTCTGTCATCATATACTCACCCTCATGTTGTTTCAAAGCTGTATGAATTTCTTTCTTATGCTGAACAGAAAGGAAGATATTTAGAAGAATATCAGTAACCAGACAGTTTTTGGGTCCCAATGACTTCCATAGTATATTTTTTTCCTACTATGGAAGTCATTGGGACCCAAAAACTGTCTGGTTACTGATATTCTTCTAAATATCTTCCTTTCTGTTCAGCAGAAGAAAGAAATTCATACAGCTTTGAAACAACATGAGGGTGAGTATATGATGACAGAATTTTCATTTTAAAAGTGAACTTCTCCTTTAATATATATATTTTTTTATATTTTATTTTTTTATGTTGAAAAAAATGCTTGTCAAAGACTACATCCAGATCGGATTCAGAACGATGATCAAAACATAGATGGATCAGATCGAGTCCATCAACACCCCAAAGCTTTACAATCCTATAGCTCGTCCTGGGTCGACATTTCATTCTGTAACATTAGGACGTTTTTTTTTTGCTGTTTGTTGATCACGTTATTTTACATGCATCTGTTTACACTATTGTTTGTTTCTGCTTCTTCTTTTTTCTGCTTGTTTCTTTTTTTCACAATACTCAATTAATGATTCTGAACTGAGGTTGGTGTCTTTAGAAGAAGTATCTGTGCTGAATTTTACATAAATAAATCACAACAATCCCGTACAATGAGCACAGCCATTGTTAAAGGCTGCAGACAAATTTTTTTTGAATTACTGTGCGTAATTCAGATTGATTGGGACACTTTTTATCAATTAACCGGAATTCACCCTTAACAATGCCAGACATACTCAAGAAAATGACACCTTCTCTCAGAGTTGAATGTTAAACATGAGCATATAAATTCCCACTCTGTGCATACTGTACACTCTCAGATGAAATCTTGCACTGCTTTGCAAAAAAGTTGAACTACTGACGTGATTGCCATTAAAAATGCTACTTTTAGTTAGGTACTCTCCAACACTGCATTGAAAATATGAGTAAAGAAGACCTTTTGAATCGCATACAGGAGAATATGTATTGTTTTTTAAAATAATAGAAGGTGCTTTAATAGACGCAACAGGTTTATTTGACAAGTCTGAGTTGTGTGAATTCCATGTGCTTGTGCTGTTTAAAAATAAGAATGAAAATGAAAATGTGATCTAGCAAAATGTGTCACTGCTGTGATTAAGAGAGCCATATTCGTGGTATTGGCAAAAGCTGGTCTGTAGCTTTTGGCAATAAATAGAGATGAGAAGGGGTGAGAAGCGAGCGGATAATATGCAGTTGATCAGAAGAACAGCACTGATGGCTTTCCCAGACTGAGAAGATCACTCCGAACATTTTTGACTCCAATTCCCTGTCAAAAAGTAAAAAGTGCATATGAGAGAAATATTTTTTAATGGAAAAAGACATTAACATGCAAGCCACAACTAAGCTTTTGGAAATTAATTTTCTACATGATCATTTTTAGAGTTTAATTATCATGTTGAGCATAAAGAAAAGTAATGAGGCAAACAATGTGAATTAATGATGAGATTAACTTGTCTCCACGTGAGCCGAACTTTTTAATCCTTTTTTTGCTCATCCAATTATGATGCTTTATGAGAGCACTAGAAAAGAGAGACACAGCTGAGCTTTAATCTGTTAAAACCTCAGAGGATATAAGATCAGTTTTCACAAATTCACAAGCAAGTAATCAGCACAAATGATATCTAAAAGAAATGAAAAATGGTCAACTTGGGCTCAGATCAGTCAGATATGTAATATAATATATTGTTGACTAAAGATATTATGATGAGTATAACGTTCACTGTAACGTTGACTAACGATATAACAATGACTATAACGATATAACGTTGACTATACAATAACTTTATAAACAGATATTTCTGGTATCATATCTATTCACAAATGTCTTTTTTAGGCTTGTCAACTCAGCTCACATCAGTTCCTTATCCCAGTTCCCCTGGCCTGATCTGTTATGGTTAATTTAAAACTTTGATGACTGCATCATCAGTAATGAATGTGACCTGTCTAAAATAAAAAATGTGCATCAAGGATCCAGTTCACAATTCTAAAAGTAAAAAATAAAATAAAAAATACACACACACACACACACACACACACACACACACACACACACACACACACACACACACACACACACACACACACACACACACACATAGGGGTTTTGGATTGCAAAACTAATCAAATAATGTGACAGATATCTGGGAAGTATTTGTTTTCTCTGATTGTCCCTTGTGCAGCCCTATGAATATTCACCTGACTAGTTCAATCCAAGTACGTCATTTTCTCTGGGTCTGAGACTTCTACTTCTCTTATTTGTACTTTCACACTAAATGCACTTCCATGGTGCATTTAATAACTTAGTTAAATACGTTAATATTTTTCACTATATATATAGTCAAAAAATATTAACGTATTTAACTAAGTTATTAAATGCACCATGGAAGTGCATTTAGTGTGAAAGTACAAATAAGAGAAGTTCAAGTCTGAGACCCAGAGAAAATGACGTACTTGGATTGAACTAGTCAGGTGAATATTCATAGGGGCTGCACAAGGGACAATCAGAGAAAACAAATACTTCCCAGATATCTGTCACATTATTTTATTAGTTTTGCAATCCAAAGCATACAACTGGTTGATACAGTGTAGATTTCAACCTAAGGTAATAAAATAATACCCACTTTTAAGCATTTCACAGTTTGCATCAGCTGTAAATCTTGATAAATGGATAATATAGTTCTCCAGAGGCTTAAATCTATGATATCTTTAGAAATGGAACATTAAGATGATTGTGTAGTGTTGATTTTTCACATGTATAAGTAGCATATGGAAGTGCACAAACAATTATGCATCATGGACAGACAAACTTCCTTTTTCTCTGGCTGTCTGAAAATGTACGAAATGGTCTCTCATTTGAAGGATAAATGGTAAGCAATTCTACAGGGTTGTATGTTCTGCACTAGATTACATTTTTATGACCTTTTAATGTGTAGATATAGGCGTCATGCTGACAGAAACTCACACTGTAGAAGCACTCACACCCAGACCTTCACCCACTAATGCCATACACAGGAAGTTGCACAACACCCATTTGAACACACCAAACTGAGCGCTCAGAATCACATATTTAAACCTCAACTTAAACATTGCAGATTGTGCGTATTTGCATTAAATGATGATTTGCTGTCCTGTATTATATGCATTAAGAATTTGTAATAATTTCTGTTGGTGCACGTTGAGGGGATGAAGGAAGACATAGTTAGGGAACTCTTCCTCATTTTACCAGAGGAAGTATGTGGCTATGTTCTGTTTTCAGCAGACCAGCGCTCAGTTTAGATAAGCCTGCAGAGCAGTGCAGGCCACTCAGAACTCAACTGCTGTTACGGCTGGCCTTCGGTCGGAGACCAGGGCAGTATTTCTTTACTCTAAACCACCTGCTTCTGCTTTATTGAGAGCAGCCACCCAGAACTGAAGCTTTGCCCTCTGGAGGAAACATGGATATTTAACTGCTTAAAGTGAGAGGTAAGAAAACGAATTTATGTGCCTAGCATATTTCTGTTGGTGTGGAGTGGGAAATAAAAAGAGTTTTGACATTTATAGGCTGTTTCACTGGAAAAAGAAAGAGTGTCAAGTGTTATCCATTGAGATTTATTTACCTTTACCTACAGTAACCTCCTCCTGTAAATCATATTTACAATAAAAATTAGTGCGCAGTAAAGATCGTACGCATACCACTTTGATGTTTTTATGCAAAAATTCAGCATTCATCAATGTAAATGGCATTTTAAGTGACGAGTCTCAAATAAACAGGTAGGAGAAAATGGTGCATATACAGAAGTTTTGTTGCACTGTAAAAAATGAGTTAAATAGTGTGTGGAAAATAGTGTTAGACCATGGCTCTCCGCAGCTTCCCTTTCTATTTTTTCTCAGCGATAACACATTAGTTGAGAGGAAGTTGCAAAATTAAACCGGCTGTTGCATTAACTGTTGGACTATCAAATGCATTGCTCAAACGCTCCACTGTATAAACATGAAATATGCTTTTTAAATTTCAGAGTCTGTAGAGCTGCGGGCTCTATAACTTGCCATCATGGGCAATGTGATG
The DNA here is from genome assembly GCF_949319135.1 of Squalius cephalus. NCBI lineage: Eukaryota > Metazoa > Chordata > Actinopteri > Cypriniformes > Leuciscidae > Squalius > Squalius cephalus. The sequence goes on from NC_137129.1 coordinate 9,090,910, forward strand.
AGGCCGGAAAAGTCCAACCCAGAGCCTAACAGCTTTGACTCCATGTTTAAAGGTAAGCTATGGTTCTTCACCTGCTGTATACCTAAATATGTTTTTGACATAACTCATATTTTTTACAGACTGCGACAGTCTTGTGGTGCTTGCTGATTATCCGTGTCGTGACATAAGTGTACCTATCTTTAAGATGGGGGACAAACTCAAAGGTCTTTCAGAGTAAGTGTTCTTTTAAAGAAATATAATGTGTTTCATGCTATCTAACAACACACACCTGTAATATATAATACATCAGCACCTTGTGAAATGCATCTTTTATTTTAACATACATGTGCATATACATATACTGTATAGTTTATGTATACGCATACAATCTAGAAAAATGTCTTTTAATGTACACATCAATGAATGCTTTACAGAGATGGTTGCTGGTGGAAAGTGCGTTCTCTTCAAACAGGAACTGAGAATTACATTCCAAGTAATCATGTGGCAAAAGTTTATCATGGGTAATTATGAACTGATTATCCTCACTTATCTACTGTATGATTCATGATGATCCCAGAAATTCATTTCCAAGTGCAGAATATCATCTGGACGGAATACAATACGTACTGAATGATCAATGACGTGAGACAATCTCTTTCAGAACATTTCGAAAGTGCAACACTTTCTAAACTTTCTTTTATATAAGGTTTGGGGTCGGTAAGATGTTTTCTAATGCTCACCGAGGCTGCATTTATTTGATCCAAAATACAGTAAAACACTAATATTGTAAAATATTATTACAATTTAAAATAACCTTTTTCTTTTTTAATATATTTAAAAATGTTCTAATATGCTGATTTGGTGCTCCAAAAACATTTCTTATTATTATCAATGTTGAAAACTGTTGTGCTGCTTAATATTTTTAAGGAAACCTTGATGCATTTGATTTGTTTCAGGATTCTTTGATGAATAAAAAGTTCATAATAACAAAGTTTGTAACAGTCCATTTTGATTGATTTGCATTAATTCATGATTTAATTTGATGATTTAAAATGAATGCATCCTTGCTGAGTAAAGTATTAATTTCTTAAAAAAAGATGTTGACCCCAAAACCTTTGAACTGTAGTGCACATATTTTGATTTAACTACACGCTGTATGTAAACTGTGTCATATGAAACACTGATCTTAGTTCTGATATACTAAGGACTAAAATAATCCATTTCTTTATTGAATTGGGAAGTCACTATTTTCAATTGGTAACATCATTTCCTCTTTGGCATTTCTTGTTTCTAAAGATGGTTGTTTGAGGGGGTTAGCAGACAGAAGGCAGAAGAGCTTTTATCATTGCCTGGTAACAGTGTCGGGTCATTTCTAATTAGAGAAAGTCCGCAAGAGAGAGGTATGTACCAGGAAGTGTATTCACATCAACAAGTTTATATTGCAAAATGGTTTACACTCACACATATTTCAGTGTCAGCAGAAGTGCAAATGACACTGCAGTCATGGCTGCTGTTCCCTGCAGGTGTATATTCTCTCTCTGTGAGACACAGGACCGTGAAGCACTATAAGATATTCCGTCTGTCTAATAGCTGGTACTACATCTCACCACGGCTTACCTTCCAGTGTCTGGAGGACATGGTCAATCACTACTCTGGTGAGACAAAGCTCTCATGCTCTGCTTGTAATAGAATGGGTGTGTGATGCATTAATGCTCATGTGTTTCGGTTTCCCCTCAGACTCGTCGGATGGTATATGTTGTGTTCTCAGCGCCCCGTGTCTCGCTTTATCCAACCCTGCCCCGAGCTCAACCCAGAATGCGCCACCTGTGGTGATACGCCGTAACTTGGATTGGAAGAAAGTGAATAAGTATGTCTCTGTCTTTTTTAGATCATGCTAAGCATTTCCTCCACTTGCTGAGCTTGTGTAGCTTCAATGTGAGCTGGGAATGATTGGTGTATGAATATGTCTTCACATGAATAGGTCTCAGCTTATGAGCCCAAGCGGACTGGATACTGTGGACAGCAAAGATAACATGATGAGCTACGGGGTGAGGAGCAGCATAGCTGCCTATCTGTCTTTAACATCAGTACCTGAGCCAGAGAGCGCCACAGGCCGCAAGAAGAAAAGCAAGTCTATCTATGTGATGCCTGATCATAGTAATATGAATTTAGAGGAAAACTATTAACTTACGACCACCAATATGTAATAGTTTTGCATCGGACTAGTCGAATCTTTCACATACATGTCCAGGTCACATTTCACCCTAAAATCAAATTGCAGAAAGAAAACCTATTTTAGGACTATTATGATTTTTTTTGTGTGTGTGTGTGTGTGTGTGTGTGTGTGTGTGTGTGTGTGTGTGTGTGTGTGTGTGTGTGTGTGTGTGTGTGTGTGTGTGAGAGATAATTTCCATGAAATTTAAATTGGATGTGTTTGGATGTTGAACTTTTTTCTTAATATTCCAATCTCCAATCTCAGTGGTTGAGTCATTAGATTCTTATAAATGTAATACAGTGACTTTTTGGCAATACAATATATACAACTGTGATATGTAAATATGTTACCATTTAAATTCAAATTGCGTTTTCTTGCGTCTTAAAAATCCTATTAGGACAATATAATTTATTTATTTTAATTTTGGGGTGAAAATGACCTACACGCTCCTGATGGGTGTTTGTGAGATTTATCCTTTTGCAATTTCAGTGTTTCAACTTCACTATTAAAGTAAATCAATAAAAATGCACACTACCTTGTGACATTTTTAGGGGATGTACATGCTTTTTATTGTACTTTTGAACTTAACTATTAAGCACAATGTTTCTTCCTTATAAACACTGAAGCCAAAACATATATGTTATAGAATTATGCAGCAAAAGAATGTTCTAGAAACAAGTTTATATTGCAGTACTTGACGAGACGTTTTATGGATATTTGTGAGTGTTTGTAAATTTGTAAGCATTTAATGTACATATGTCTTTATCAAAGAGCCACTGCTATCTTTCATCAAACTAGTAGGTGTAATTAAAGGAATGAGGAAAGAGCTGAGAGACTTTCTTTTATATTTTAATAAATATTTGCTTTTGCAATGCATTTTGTTTATTGCTCTTCAATGAAAAAAGAAAAAGAAACTGTTTAATATTTTACATTTAAACTGCAGTGCAGAAACACATTGAGTCTCTATCCAAACAGCCACACAAACAAATTCTCAATGTCATAGTAATGTGTGGCTTATGTTGTTCATACAGTGCATTATTTTAATGGTAACCATATGGAGTGCTGTTAATTAGAGACTTTTATTCCTATCAAACATTCAGCTCATGCAACACAAGCAATCCATAAAGAGAGCTTAAACAAAGACATTAGATGAAAGACTAATGATTGCACTAGCATTTTATCATCTAATGCAGGGGTGGGCAAACTTTTTGGCTCAAGGGCCACACTGGGTTTTAAAATTTGACAGAGGGCCGGCCCAGTAGCAGATTATGAAACACGATCTCATGAAAGTGTGTATCTATACCACGAATTTGATTTCTCGTGCCATTTATACACCAAAAATGTTTTTTTGCGTGCATATGCTACGCACTGTAGCCTAAACCCCTTGGTTAGGATTAGGGGTGCGGAGTGCGTGCCTATTACACGCCATAAAGTGCGTATCATATGCACGCGAAAACTGCGCATCATAAGCACTACAAATACAATTCGTGGTATTCGCACTTTCACGAGACTAGGCTGAGCAAACATATTTACGTTGTTGCAACGTCTGCACGAAATTCAACAACTGAGAGACGACATTCTGACAATACATTTTTTTTATGCTAGATTTATGCCCATTTAGCATGTTATGTTTTGAGGTTCATTTTTAATTAGTCAGATGTTAGATAATTTTAGCCTATACTTTTTAAATATTGTTTATCCTTATTATTATTTAATGGGCCTAACAGTAAATTAGAAACAAAACACCTGCAAGTGTACACTTAGAGTAAAAATGACAGAAGGGTTCATTCAAATTTATTAAAACTGCATACGGCAATCAATTTGCACTTCCAAAAGTCATACATTTGTGGGGAAAAAAACGAAATAAACGAATATACAAATTTATTTTAAGAATAATACAATAAAACATAAAAAGCAAAGGCAGATCAGAACATTTAATTAACAAAACCGGGTTCTGTAATGTTAAATGGCAGACAGGGGAGCGTAGCAGCTAAGTTAGTCGAAAGCCGGGCGATAAAGGTCGGTAAACGGAATCAGTCAGGATACATCCACAAATCCAGAGGAGCAAAGAAACTAAATAGCAGACAAATCAAAGGAAAAACTAAACAGGTGTGCAAGCGGTTACCAAACATTTTTTTCTCTGTGAGTTTCCAAAAAAGGAAAAAACATTAACGTGCAACAAGTCTATGCGCTTAAGTCGCTGTCTGTTTGGTTTCCATGGTGACGCGTCATTGCTTGTTACGTGACACACCGCAGCCACAACAGCGCTGAATGAATGATGATCTGCTTTTATGTCATTTTTCCTTTTTTACATTTGTTAGCTATGGCATGAAATATCTGATATTCCGATTGTCAAATATATGCAACGTAATATATATATATATAATGCAAAGTATTGCAAGAAAAAGGCTAAATTAATGCGATCTTAAGACATTTTTTGAAAAATTCACACACACACACACACACACACACACACACACACACACACACACACACACACACACACACACACACATTATTGTTCACACTGTGATGTTCTTTCACATAGTGTTGTTTCAGTCAGACAGCCAAAACAGAGGATGGATTGGATCACATTGACAGAATGTGATTATCTAAATTAGCATTTTGTTTGTTTATGAGTCTGAATCTGGGTAATTCCAGTACACAAACAAGTGGTTTTGCTTATTTTCTCCCAACATAACCAACTCCCACCCAGAAACCAACACTACACCCTTGTGTTGTACACAGCTCAACTTGTTTCATGGAAAGATCACAACCTCTCACATGGTCAACTAAAGGAGTCGTAGAAAGCCACATGCACCTAAAAATAGCCTCGTGCTTGCTGTTTTATCAGATTGTACTTGATTGACTTAAGTATGAGTAAGCATTTTCTGTATTTTGCAACATATAGGTTTTATGAAAGCATATGGAGCTCACATGGTAGTGCACACATGCTTGGTTTGATGTAAAAATTATTACAGGCTCTTTCTCCTGCTGCTATATGACATTGTAATTTACTGTTATCAATTCAATCATTGCCAGGCCCAAACTATAACCATTCAAAAGAATCAACTCAAAATCTGAAGTTTGACAATATAAAAGGCTCAAAATTCATATAACGTGTTAAAAATTCCACAGCAAAGGTGGTATAAGATCAAAGGTGCAGATCAAAGGTAAATCTGAAACCATAATGCTCATATAATAGCCAATGAACACAAGGCCTGAAGGATTAATGTCTGAGACAGATATTTCCCATAACAAGCCAAAGAAAAACATGTTATCTTACAGTTAGGCTGCTGAAACAGCAACTAAGGCTGGTTTAGCATTAGATATTGTCATAGTTTTCAGATTGGTAGAGCTGCTCCTAGACTTTGTTCCTAAACAGTCCGTAACTAGAGCTGTACCCCAAGGGCAGGTTTCCTTGAGATGGGATGGATGTGGTAGATGAAGATAAAGACTGTGGTAACATCTCTAACATCTGTGTAATGATCTAACAGGTCTCAGGATCAAGCAAAACACCAGAAGCAGTATGTGGTGGTTTAAGCCTTTGATTATAAAAACATGCACATGTCTGCTCTTCCTTTGACTGTGAATAAGAATAGAGGAGGTGGTGTTGAACTTTGTGCCATTGAATATAATATGTTTTATGTAATTTAGTCTCCAGCCCAGCTGTCTAAACCATAGACATGTTTAGAAACATGTTTCCAGTGGCTGAAATTTTGTCAGTCAAAAGTAGTCGATCTCCGAATGCAACGTAATGAACTGACTCCATATGAGGAAATGTCATGAACTTAGATAAAAAATTAAAGCTGCAAGCAGCATTTATCGGGGTTCAAGCATTTAAGGTGTTTAAGGCATTTAAGCACATAAGCATTTAAGACATTAAGTTTTATTTAGAAAGCTTTTACCCACTGAAATAAACAATACTGCTATGTTAGTTTTTAGCTCAGCTTTTTATGTACTGGTTTATAAATTATAGCTGGATAAACTGAAATGTTACAAATGTACTTATACTCTACATTGGTTTAAATGTTAACTGTCTCATGGGACAACATTTATTTATATTGGAAATTATTCAGATGTGAAACAATTGCAATGTGGTTGTTTAAGACCAATAAACTTTCTCTTGTTTTAAAGTGTGTGGACAGTCATGTATGCAGATGATAAAACATTACATTTACCAGCGACATCAATTAAGTAGTTGTCTACTACTTTGGATGAGGAAAACGTTTTTCCACAACACTGTGTAGCATGTAGTGTGCAACGTGACTTGACGTGCTACACCCAGTTATAGTATTCGGTAGGGCCTAATTAAATCAGAAGCAAGGAACATCTACTGGGGAGGAAATGGTGCAACAGGTGAGCAAATAGTTAACAATTTTGTTCTGATTGAAAGAGAAAATTATATTTATAAGTGAAAAGGTTCTCTTCGTAGTTTGTTTCAGAAAGATGAGATGACAAATAAGAACAATAGATAGTTAGTAAATGAAAAGACATCACTGACTCATTTGTTTTAGGATGAATGGTTCAACAGCCTAAGCTGTTCGAGAAGCTTCGAGAAGTTCTGCAGTTTTAATAAAATTTGTGAAGAAAAACCCAAAACCAACTGCGTCTGTTTCTTTCACCTTGACCCAAATAACTTAAAATAAAAAATTATACATTCTTTTAGGGTTGTCTTGCAATATTGCAGTATCGCGCAACTGACAAGCCAACCGCAGAGGAATGCAAGTAACCGCAGCAACTGCGATATTCGCATGTTTACGTTTTTCTTATTTTTTTCTTTTTTCCCTGCTTGTTTTGAACTTCGTGTGTATTGAATCTTAAATAAGTTAATAATGATAACAAGAATGTTTATCATGGTGATTTGTAACAGACTTGAAACAGACAGTTCTTGAATCAGACAGTGAATGAGAGAGATCGACTGAGCGAGTGCGATTATCTGCATCTGTCTTTGAGGTCAAGCCATATATATATTCATTAAAAAGGTTGCAGTGTCCAAGGAAAGCGAAATATTGTATCGCCCTTTTAACGTTTAAGGGTATTTACCATCAGAGGTGGGTAGTAATGAAGTAAATTTACTTCATTACATTTACTTGAGTATTTTTTTGGTAAAATTTTAGTTTTAAGAGTAGATTTAAATGTGGGTACTTTTACTTCGAGTACATTTCTATTGTAAAAAACTGTACTTTTTAGGGCTGAATGATTAATTGCATTTGCGATAATAATATCGCGATGTGATAAAAGGCGATTTTTTAACCGCAAAAGCAGCGAGCAAGTAAAGCAGTCTGCACTGCGGATAAAGCATCAACTTGGCACACTACGCATATAGACCTTTATGTGATATTGTGTTATAGATTCTCTCCAACGATTCTCTATCTATTCAGATCATTTCAGAATCGAGTCTGAGCTTAGTTTTAAACACAGATACGTGATGATGCTGCGTGTGCTTTATAAACAACCATATTCTGCTTGCTTATAATTCCTCTGTCTGACACAAACACACACACACACACACACACACACACACACACACACACACACACACAAAGAAGGGCGTAGATTTGGTTTGAACATTGGGGAGGTTGAAGTTTGGGTCTGCATATTTTTCATGTGATCATGGTAGAAATATTGGGGGGGTTGTAATGCATAGATTTAAATATGGGGGGGGGGGATTATCTCCCCCCAACCCCCCCACAAACTACGCCCCTGCACACACACACACACACACACACACACACACACACACACACACACACAACACCACTCAAACCTTCCAAAAAATAATCATTCATAAAGTTCGGAAAAGTTGAAGCGAATTACAAGGATATTCGCGGACTGCATTGCACAAGATGCGCTATGATACGCGTGCTTTGCTTGATGTTACTCTTGTAGTGTGCGGTGTCGCTTGCCGGTATTTTCCTTACAAATGCTCTACGAAGACATCATGTGTCTTTTGGAATGCAGTTGGCTTATATATTAAAAATATGAAAATCAAAGACAGAAGCTGCTTTTAATTTTAAATACTCACGCGCTTTGCGAAGAGTGCTTGAGCATATGCGGCTGTGAGCGACTCCGTCTAACGTGGTTAAATGTATTTGCATCTCAAAATGCTTTTATGACAAAGTAGTCGGGTCACTGTTCTTTTCACACTGCATGACTATCTAGGCCAGGATTCAGTCGCTGCTGTGTTCAAACTGCACGATGGATTGGCGACAGAAGGTTTCACACTGCATGACTTTACAATAGGAAGAATCGCCGACAGCTCTGTCTGGCACGCAAACTACGTTTCACAATCAAAGACACGCGAGATGTGACAAGGAAACAACGTGAGATCACGCGTGCAAGACCGGAGCTCTCGCAAGACTGAAATTGTTATTAAAAAGGATAGCCTGCAAGAATATTGAGATCCAACTTGTCTGTGCGCTGATTTGCAGCAAAAAGGAGAAAAATAAAGAGTTTATGCAGGAAATGGTTAGGAAGACGAGGGGAGCAAGGACTGTGTTCTGCAAAGAGAGTGGGTAAATAAATCATTTTGCAGTGTGCTGCTGTTGCTGCTGGTCAAGCAAATGTTTGTGCTTTGTTTCTGTTTGATATAATTGTAAATATATCTATTAAAATACTTATATTCTGGTCTATAACTCCTCCCCGAACTCCCCGCTGCTTTGTATCTTGCTCTCTCATTGGCTGTCGGTCATCGCCAATGTAGTTTTCAGTCAGAACACTTTTCACACAGCAGATTTTGAATCGCCGACAGGTCCAGATATTTAGCATGCCAAATATCTCACGGGTGTCGGGTGTTTTTTTTTTTTCAGTTCCAATCATAATTTTGACATTTGGGTGTTATTGTTTAGCTATTGACCTATGTTTTCAAATTTCCTGTGGTGTTTTTGTCACGATCGGACTAATGGTTTCGAAGATAATTGCAAGTTTTTAAAGTGCTAAATGACAATGATACATAAACTATAAGGCGAAACCTGGCATGTTTGGTATCGTTGGACTCAGGAAGGATTCAGGATTTCAAGGGACTAATGGTTGTATGCGTTTATAGCCATTTTCATGACATTTTTCCCTGTTATAGCGCCACCAAGTGGCCAATTGTCGCGATTTTTAATCAAATGACCTAAGATTGAGCTAATGAAAATGTGTCCCGAGTTTAGCAAAAATATCTCTTTCCGTTTACAAGTTATAATTGTTTTAGTAAAAGTGGCTGTGGTGCCTTCAAACATTTTGGTTCCCCTTAGTGACCGGGAATTTAAATTAAGATTTTTTTTTGATGATTATTGATAGTCACTGTCCAGAGAATATTTCTGCAGTGGTTTGGTTCCAATCAGGCTAAAAACCTAGGAGTAGTTCGCAAAAGTAGGTTTTTCAAAAAACCTCAATTTACTCGAAATTGGCGCCTGAAGGGTGAGCAAATCGGAGATAGCCTTTTTGTCCGCCTTGAGCCAAGGATTCCAACGATGTAAGACACTTGAGCCTGGGACAAAGGGTCTAAGAGTTATGAGCAATTTTGAACTTTTGGTTGCTGTAGCGCCACCTATGGGCCAATCGGGGTCATACTCTGATAGGTTGTCCCCAAATTGAGGCCTACCATCTGGCCAGGTTTCAAGACTCTAGGCCTTACGGTTTGGCCTGCACGATGCGTTTTACGAATCCTTACAATTACAATAGGGTTTCAGCATTTCATGCTTGAACCCCTAATTATCTGTGAATTTATATGGAAACAAGCTTTAGGAGCTTTCCATCTTTACTCTCCTCATGTTACGTTGCATTCGGAGATCGACTACTTTTGACTGACAAAATTCCAGCCACCGGAAACACTAACTGATAAAGTGAGTCGTACAAAACCTTTCTTTTTAGTAAACTTTGTGTACACAAACAATGTTGTCAATGCTCGAGTTCATGTGTAGAGCCCCTGGTGATACTTCGAGCACAGTTTTATGTTGTGTCGAGCCTTCTTAGTGTTTTAAAAATAGCGATTTTGATGCTATCATAGAAGTGCCCCATGCACTCCCATTCAAAAGGCATTTTGACCTAAAACGAAAATACGGTCAATCTTAAAAGTGGCGTTTCCATTCTAATTATGCTTTTACACAAAAGTTTGACTCGGGTAGATTAACAAAAAGAGCCTAGGTTCAATTTTGGCGAGAGTTACCCTTTAAACACAACCACTACTGAGCAGTTAAATCATTTATTCTCTGGGTCTGACATTAGCACTTCCCTGCATCTGGATGTGATTTTTAATTCTGTATGTTCCTCTATCCTAAATTCCATCGCTCCTATAAGGGTTAAGAGTGTTAGGCCAAATCAGAACCCTGGCTGAATGAGGTTACCCGGGGCTTGGGGCGAGTCTGTAGGAGAGCAGAGCGGAGGTGGAAGAGGGAAGAATCTATTTAGCTGATTTACTCATAAAGTACAGTGGTGGTAATTCTAAAATTCTATTCAATATTAACTCAGTGATTCTGTTGAGGGTAAATGTGGCTGAGTCGTCGTGAGCAGATGTAAACACTCAGGAGAAGTTGGATGAATTTGAACAGATGGGATATTTTTATTTACCCCAATTAAGGCCAAAGAAAGGCATTACAAATTTTCAAACAAAAAAAGAAAAAAAAAATACTGTTTAGTAAAGAAAATAAATTGACATAAAAGTCAAAAAAAAACAATCAAAATTTTGCAGCTGCTTAGTAATTGACCTTTACACAAGCCACTAGAACATCACACAGACTTATGTCTTTTCTTCTCATGCTCCCCCAAGAGAATAAAGCTACCCATCTTTATAGGACTAAAGGTACCCCTGAAATTGGCACATACCAACACAATATTACAATGCAGGGGTGGCTCAGGTGAATAGTCCATAAATGCTTAAAAACAACCGAAATGCTACATCTATAACACTAGAAAATTACTAAATATTATTTCTATGTTTCCAGCTAACATTTGGCAAAGCCACAAGTCATACTAACAGTCAAACAATTAATAACTCAAACTCCGGTTCACTTGCAATTGACCCGGAAGTCATAGCGTCATTTAAACCCCCCAATTGCGGCAAAATTTCCTTTACACAAACAAACCGGAGACGCCAGTAAGACACAAAGATGGTATGTCAAAGCTATGTTCCTTTTAAACTAAATAAACAGATACATAATTAACGAAAACATGTGTTACGTGGTTATTGAAACTGATCACGATTGTGAAATAAATAACAAGGTTTTAAACAGCAAGATATGTATTGATGATAGTAGCTATAGCATATAAATCACCGTAGTAATAGATATTATAAGTGTGCACACGAAACTACGGGATTACTGTGGGAGTTTTGATAAAAGGCTAAGTTACCGCTGATTTGAAACAATATAATGATTAACAAAACACATTAACACGCTTGACAAACAAGCAACATTTGCACTCAGTCTTTGTGAACTGTAATAGGTAGCGCATCGATGCCGTGACGGTCGCTATGCGCCCCGTCACAGATTCATCCAATTGTTACATGTTCTGATTTGTCTGCTATTGTGTTAAGATCTGTTGAACTTTTTGTTCAGAAAATTGATATCAGGTTGCATATTGAACGTGGTTTGTGTGACCCCTTGCTTACTTGTACCATTTCTGCTGTGTTTGATCAGTTGACAATTTCTCTACAGTCTTTAGCTGAGATAGTTGGCCAGTTGAAACCTACACAATGTTGCAATGTTATTCCATCAAGATTAGTTAAGCAGACTTTCGATATCATTGGTCCAAGTCTATTGGTCTTTAATTAATAGAAGTTTTACAACAGCAGTAGTTCCAATGTGTTTTTAAGCATGCTATTTTACAGCCCCTTCTGAAAAGTATTTGATCTAACTACTGGCCTATTTAAAAATTACAATTTTTATCTAAAATCCTAGAAAATGTCGCTTTAAGTCAATTGCAGACTTTTGTCTGTTTTACTGTTTTTTCACAGTACAGAAACGGCCTTGTTGAAAGTTTTAAAGGAAATTTTGATTTCGATTGATTTCGATAGCTTGGTGATTTTAGTTTTATTAGACCTCGGCGCATCGTATGACACCATTGATCACGATATTCTTGTCTCTCGTCTTCCTTCTTAAGTCCTTCCCTTTTAATAGGACTTTCTCAGTTAATTTTGGTCAACATTGTTCTAAAACGGCCCCATTGTTTAGTGGGGTTCCACAAGGAACTATTCTTGGCCCAATCCTGTTTTCATTATAAATGCTACCTTTAGGTTTTGTATTTCATAAGCATGGAGTATCTTTTCATTGTTAAGCAGATGACACTCAGGTGTACCTTTGCGGAAACAAGATAAGAGTTCAGTTGAGTCATTAATGAAGTGTTTACACAAAGTTAAATCGTGGATGTAAAGGGTAAAGAATATTTGTGTACAGTTTGATAATTCTCTGCCTCACTACATTGGTTGCCAATTCAATTGATTTTAAATGGTTGAATCTTGTATATAAAGCATTACATAACTTGGCACCTGCGTATTTAGTGCATCTTTGTCACATACATAAACCACTTGGACTCTCAGGTCAGAAAGTCAGTTGACTTTAGACATTTCTAGGACAAGATTGAAAGTAAGTTGTGACCTGGTATTTGCAGTGGGGGCTTCGAAGCTCTAGGCTATTTTAAATTAAATATGAAACTACATTTACTTGCATTAGCATTTTGTTTATCAGGTTAACTAACTGCTAACTGCTTCTGTCTGTCATTGTGTTTGTCATGTTATGGTGGTATTAATTATATTACGTTATGTCTTGGTGCTATTATTTATCATTTTATTTAATTTTGTAATGTTTTAATTGTGCTTCATAAACAAACAGAAACAGACAAGATATATTTTACACATACACTCACCTAAAGGATTATTAGGAACACCTGTTCAATTTCTCATTAATGCAATTATCTAATCAACCAATCACATGGCAGTTGCTTCAATGCATTTAGGGGTGTGGTCCTGGTCAAGACAATCTCCTGAACTCCAAACTGAATGTCAGAATGGGAAAGAAAGGTGATTTAAACAATTTTGAGCGTGGCATGGTTGTTGGTGCCAGACGGGCCGGTCTGAGTATTTAACAATCTGCTCAGTTACTGGGATTTTCATGCACAACCATTTCTAGGGTTTACAAAGAATGGTGTGAAAAGGGAAAAACATCCAGTATGCGGCAGTCCTGTGGGCGAAAATGCCTTGTTGATGCTAGAGGTCAGAGGAGAATGGGCTGACTGATTCAAGCTGATAGAAGAGCAACTTTGACTGAAATAACCACTCGTTACAACCGAGGTATGCAGCAAAGCATTTGTGAAGCCACAACACGCACAACCTTGAGGCGGATGGGCTACAACAGCAGAAGACCCCACCGGGTACCACTCATCTCCACTACAAATAGGAAAAAGAGGCTACAATTTGCACGAGCTCACCAAAATTGGACAGTTGAAGACTGGAAAAATGTTTCCTGGTCTGATGAGTCTCGATTTCTGTTGAGACATTCAGATGGTAGAGTCAGAATTTGGCGTAAACAGAATGAGAACATGGATCCATCATGCCTTGTTACCACTGTGCAGGCTGGTGGTGGTGGTGTAATGGTGTGGGGGATGTTTTCTTGGCACACTTTAGGCCCCTTAGTGCCAATTGGGCATCGTTTAAATGCCACGGCCTACCTGAGCATTGTTTCTGACCATGTCCATCCCTTTATGACCACCATGTACCCATCCTCTGATGGCTACTTCCAGCAGGATAATGCACCATGTCACAAAGCTCGAATCATTTCAAATTGGTTTCTTGAACATGACAATGAGTACACTGTACTAAAATGGCCCCCACAGTCACCAGATCTCAACCCAATAGAGCATCTTTGGGATGTGGTGGAACGGGAGCTTCGTGCCCTGGATGTGCATCCCACAAATCTCCATCAACTGCAAGATGCTATCCTATCAATATGGGCCAACATTTCTAAAGAATGCTTTCAGCACCTTGTTGAATCAATGCCACGTAGAATTAAGGCAGTTCTGAAGGCGAAAGGGGGTCAAACACAGTATTAGTATGGTGTTCCTAATAATCCTTTAGGTGAGTGTATATCACATAAAGCTGAAGTGTGTATTGTTCATGTTAAAATATCTTAAAGTTTAGATAGGTAAAGCAGGTCACAATAAAGATTTGACAAATTAGAAGAACAACTTGAACATATAGGTGCGATAATTGGAACTTACATTTACATGCATGTTTTTGCATGAACATAATTCACTCTCAAGCTTGTGTCTATTTGCCTCCGTTTCCGTTTTTTTCATTGTGTATATGTAAGTGAAAAGGAGACGGTCATGCGCAGTCAACGCATGCATCACATCAAACACGCAATCTTTTTTTGGAAAGCCACAAATACGTGTCTGTCTTGCAACACTTTTAAAAAAGTATCATGGATATTGTTACAGATACTGTAAGTCTTGTCTTTCTTCTGCGAGTAATATATAACAAAAATCATATAAACTACAGTCTGTTTAGAATAAACTTACAAGTATTTGATCTGTAATTAAATGATTCATATGTTTTAAAATGAAATGTTAATTTAGATGCCGGTAAAAGCATTTCCTGTGGTGCTTCTATATAGTTGTCCAATTAATCTCAACTGTGGCATGACCTAACTATCCAGACATTTCCAATTGCTTGCAGGTTTCATACACTTAGTGTGAGGCAATAAACTACGACTATATTGAACATTACAAACACACGCTATTTTACATATAAATACAACTTAAATAGAGAAAAAGACAATTTTTCTAGGAGAATTTTTCACTCCTTTTTCTGACGTTAATAAAGAGATATGATTTTTATTTTTTAATGCATTTCCGCAACCATTTGTGCTTATTCAATTTTCAAGATAGGTAAATCAATGGAGGGCTTTCAGGGTTCAGTCTGAACTCTGAAGATTATTATCTGTCAGTCATGAGAGTTATGACTCTTCTCTAAAGAGAGCATGTACTGAGAAGTATGCACTGGAAAGGCACATTTAAAGACTTTTCCTCCCGTTTGAGGAAGCAGATGTGTTCCAGATGTGCTCCGACAAAATCATAAAGAAGTCTGAAACAAAAATGGGTGCATTGCTGTACTATACCAGCGCCTCATATATATATATATATATATATATATATATATATATATATATGTATATATATATATATATATATATATATATATATATATATATATATATATATATATATATATATATATATTCAAACTTACCCATACATTTTTATAATGCATTACTAACCCAAAGTTATTTTTCCTAAAAAGATATTTCTATAAAATTAGAAATTTTAAATTAGAATAATTAGTGATTTTGCATTTAAAAAAAGTATTTTCTTGTCTTGGGCAAATAATAACACGTTGGTGTTGGGAATCAACAACATTAATCAATTGTGCATGTTTTTTAAAGGGATAGGTCAACCATGAAAATGTTGTCATTATTTACTCATCCACATCTTTACAAGCTGATATGCTCATATTTTGTCTGTGATGAGTAAATAATGCTCAGAATTTTAAGCAGAATTGTGATTTTTGGGTGAAGTACTCCTTTACAACAATACTTTTACTAGCATCAGAAGCTTGCAAACAGAGGTTATCACTGCAGCCACGTATGCAAGTAAGTGATGCAGGGTTTATGGCAGGCAGGTGGGATTCTGTTTGGGCCAACAATCTGTTCTCTCTTAATTCTCTCAGATTTGGCCTGTGTCATTCTGTTCAGTGTTTCTGTCTCGACAGGAACTCAAACTTAAGGAAATGTCTCTCAAGTGTTTGGAACCATTACTCTTCTTCATGAAAGCTTCTGGAAATTTGAATAATACTTTAAACAAATTTAATCTAAATATAACTATGGCATTTTTGTTATTTATTTGAAAGCTTGATTTATCATGTAATCAATATATAACAGAGTCAACTGTCTTGACCTATACACTACAGTGGTCTTTTAAATAATGGAAACTTTGTGGCATCTAAAACTTCAGGGAATAGGTCAGTATTTGTCTGTCTGATTGTGAATTCTATATCTTTGTCATAGATGTACTCTTGCTGTGCATGGTTATTTATAGAATCTAGGTTAGATGGACTGTGGTGTTCACTTCCTTTATGCATTTGTACTTGGCCCAGTCTTATAGGGCTGTGTTGGTAGGTATATCACCATCAGTGTCAGTGCCACTTTGCTTTTATTACTGTTTAAACATTGTGTACCTTTTGGTACTTCTGGTCACTAGTTATGATGGAAAAACATAATATGAATCTAACATATGTTCCATCAATCATTTTAATACAACTGAGTCTGTAAAATGCAGATTGTAACGACCTGATGTGATAAGACCTTGATTTACCTCCATGGAGGTCGACATAACCATTTCAGTAAATTCCTCAATTGCACTGATACATTTTTTACCATCTTCAAAGAAAGTTTAAATGAAAATATTGTTTTGAAACAACCCCTAAGGCAGTAAGCCATGTAAAACTTGACTTTGGAAGTATCAGAGACAAGTTTCCACATAAACCTTCACATTACTTATTTTCCAGTTGGCAATGCTGTGTCATAACCGGAAACAAGCAGACAAGACACTGGAACGGCTCTATTAGTTTTACATTGGATAAACAGATTCTGAAATATTTTCCATTGCCAATGCTTTCCACGAACAGTCATTTCCCTTTGAGATCTGCTAATCAATCAATCAATCAATCAATCAATAAAACAACAACAAACAATCAAACATCCAGTTCACGAAACACAAGATGACATGTAAAATATACATTATTCCGAGCATAAGTAAAATATCAGGAATTATTAGTCTAGCCTGCACTAAACTCTGTTTCTCAGGAAAATGGAAATCAAGTTGCATAACCTGTACTAGACTGAATGCATCAGCAAAGAAAATAAGTAAGCTTATGTTTTAGGAAAACAGATTATTAAGAAGGGTAATTACAGCAGGCTATAAACACATCAGCATCTGAGTCTGTACTTGTAGCTAATGCTGCCTTCACGTGCTATCAGAAATGTCCTACTTCCCATTTCTGAAGTTGTGAATATGAGCTTGTCGCAATTAAGTGCTTTGTTGTTGGAAAGATCAGGAACCATGGATGACACCAGGTTTATTCTTGCCTATTAACTGGGAAAATCGTATTTAAGCCAAAATTATATTTATCGTCCCATATTCATTGACAACCATATAAACATTCACCTCTCTATCTATAGTTAGCTTGCTGATGACAGGAATTTCGGTCAAATACAGGCTATTTTTGCTATGTATAATACATACAATATGCTTCAAATGATTATTCATATAACCTATGTAAATATGCACTACTTTGACGGCAAGACTAGATGATGTAGCGGTTGTGGAAAAACTAATAGCCTAAAGAATATCAGTCACTCACAGCAGCAATTGTTCTTCCCTCCGCAATGTTTTTATGTAAAGTAACTATATCAAAATGATCTCAGAAACTTCCCAGTGGTAAATATTTGAGAGGGCATTCATGTCCAAGTGTAACTAGGATATAGCCTATAGGCCTATATAATTAAAAAAAAAAAAAAAAATTCGATAGCAGCATTAGCCATAGTTTTGGATATCCAAAACTAAGTCCAGTTTGTTGTCGTTAGTTATACTTCCGTTTACAGGGGGTTAGTGAGGAAAAATTAGGCTATAAAGACTGATACATACAAACATCAGCTCTTTATTTGTGCAATAATTTGGGTTTACATCTTTACATTGTATTTCTTTGACCAACATGACAGATGTTCTCGATGTCCTCGGACATTTACCGACACTTAGTGGCATGGATACAGTAACACACAAACCGTTTTCAATAAGGTTACCCACTCCACAGCTTTTTTTCGTCAGGTGTGTGTACACGATTTTAATCATATTTTTCAAAAGTACTTTTCATTTGTGTGTGTGTTTATGTGTGTGTGTGTGTGTGTGTGTGTGTGTGAGTGAGAGAGAGAGAGAGAGAGAGAGAGAGAGAGAACTGCTGAAACTGCGGATCTAAATCTAAAATCAAAAGTATAAATTGTATCAGATAAATATAAAATGCTATATATAGCTTTTCAAACACATCCTATACCAGTGAAGCATCTTAACTAAAGCTACAGCTGAGGCTTTACATGACTCATCTTATTGTAGCTTACATTCTGTCAAACTTGATTTCTAATTGTGACTAGTGTAACAGTGACACTATGTGGCACATTTGGACAATTGCGCAGTTAGCTAGCTCATTATGTTCTTAACAAAAATAGTGTGACATTACTAAAATGTGAGTATATATTGGAGATTTTATTAATTTATATTTAAAAATTAGTTAGTCACCAAATCAATTATGTACAGTAGCCTATTCTATAAAAAAGATTTTATTCATTTTTTCTAATCATCAAATGGATCAGAGGTTAAGAACTGGGCACTACACTTAAGCAAAAGTTTGTTGTGTATTACATGTTTGCATAAATATTTTTAAATGTCTGCATGACTGCATCCAACACATTTCCTTTAGGATATTAAGTACAGAGATGATGCGACAGTAATAGTACTGCATCACCAGTAGATGGAGCTAGATATGTTATTAACTGAGCAGTGATTCTCAAATCAATCTTCAAATGTATTTCATAACCTGGTGTTTCATAACTTCCATCTCTGTTGTATTATACCAACGACCCTACCAGCTGCAGTATAGAAATGTCTCCACAGACAATAAAATAAATACAATTTTACAAAGCACACAAGACAATAAATCTAAATCTTATCTATCTGTTGCGATTTGAAATTATCTTATCCTAGTGTCTGTCTGTCTTGAAATTCTCTTTGGTGCAGATGTGCTTTAAATACTTTAAAGGGAAAGAAGATTATAACTGAGCCCTCTGGTTATGAAGATCCTACAGTCGTGCAATAAACCTGTCACATCCTATTTTACAAAGAAACATTACTTTACACCTTACAAGGATCTAATAAATGACCATGTTTTATCCAGAACCATATAAAACTGTCTTAGATGTGCAAATTAAGTTTGGTTGCACTTCACAGATTCATTTATTGACCCGATGTAAAGCACCATCTCCAGGCGTCTCACTTCCTGTCTGAGCTTAACTCGGCTGTCAGACACGGGACGATCCAAAAAGGGCTGCCAGACATCAATTGCAAAGGCTCTGTGACAGTTTTGTCAGAAATGGTTTCCCGCTGACTGCTTGACAAGATGAACAATAAGCTACGGTTGATTCTGAACCTTTGAGACGAGATGATTAATGACAACAGGCCAAGCGAGGGCTGATCTGGAGTCCTGAAATATTCGTGCTCTGACTCTTTATTATCAAACACCTTAAGTGAAAACCACTCTCTGCTTCGTGTCATGGAGATTTCTTGGCTTCTGAAATGAGGAACTCGCACATAATTTGTTTCACTCAATAAGGATTATGAAGTATAATCCCTGTGAGAATGTAGAGATTTATAATTGATTAACTGAAGAGGGAAATTGGAAACAGATAAAGGAACTTTTAAAGATCTTCTAAGGCTGGAAGGATATTAAACCTCAAATTGCAGGTCTAAGAAAATAAATTCCTTAAAAAGAATTTTTTAGTAAAGAAGTAGTTATTTATACAATACAAACATTTTTATATTTTATTATATTCATTATTATATTATCAGTATAATTAATATGAATTAATGTAATACATTTTAATGGTTGTTCTTGTTAATTATGATTCTGAATGTAAATGTCTGATATCGATTTGACCTCTGGGGATCAAAAGGTTATCTTCAGTTCATTTAGATAGATCATTCATTATCTTCAGATCATCTTTCTTCTGGCTGTAATTGAAATACTTTACATAGGTTACAAGCTTGCGCAACCTGGTGTGAAGCATTTTTACGGAATGCTAGAAACGTTCCTTGCGTTCCCGATCATTCTGGATTTAAAATGATCATCCAGCGTCTTAATTTGTCACAAGCATAGGCATCATTTACCTGTCCCTCACTTTCATATATGTTTTCTTCATTTGTAACAAAACCACATGATTTCTCCTGCTTCAAAGACAGTAGTGTAATTATCTTTATGGCCCACATAGATGGGTGAGCAAATATGTGAGGTCAAACTCCATACACACATGGAAATACACAGTCCCTCCAGCGCGCACACACACACACACACATCACATTTCACATGTCTGGTTTATTATCTTTGTGGGGACTCTTCATAGATGTAATGGTTTTTATACTGTAAAAACTGTATGTTCTATCCCCTTACACTAACCCTACCCTTAAACCTACCCATCACACAAAACTTTCTGCATTTTTACATTTAAAAAAAAACTAATTCTGAATGATTTATAAACTTGTTTACTCATGGGGACCTCAATTTAGGTCCCCACGGTGACACGAGTCCCCAAGAGTCTGTGTGCATTCAGGTTGAAGTCCCCACCGGGAAAGAAAAACATATACAAGCACACACACACACACACACACACACACACACACACACACACACACACACACACACACACACACACACACACACACACTGTAAAAAATTCACCCGTAAATTTACAGTAAAATACTGGCAGCTGTGGTTCCAGCCCTTTACCGTAATTTTACGGTTTCAACAATGCTGTTATTTTACAGTAAAATACTGGCAGCTGGTTCCAGCTCTTTACCGTAATTTTACGGTTTCAACAATGCTGTAATTTTACAGTAAAATACTGGCAGCTGTGGTTCCAGCCCTTTACCGTAATTTTACGGTTTCAACAATGCTGTAATTTCACAGTAAAGTACTGGCAGCTGTGGTTCCAGCCATTTACCGTAATTCTACAGTTTTTAATTTTATGGCTGTGCTTCACAAAGTACTGGCAGTAATGGTTCCAGCTATAATTCTATAGTATAAAAAGTTAGAATATAAATACTGTTTTCTATTTACTCTATTGTCCGATATCTATTAACATCCCTATATTTACTCAATGGAAAAAATGAAGAAAATATAGATTATGGTACAGTATTGTTTGCCATTTATTTAAAACAGCTAACAAGTTTTAACAATACATTAAAAAGTCACAGAAAATACATTGTAAAATTCAATGTGAGGAACCAGTAGGCAAACAAAGAAACCTTACATTCAACATGTCACATCAGCATCCAGGCAAGAGAGGAATTCTGAGTCTGAGAGGAAAATATTGAGAACCAATGGATGAAAAATCCTTGATAGAGGCAAAAATCTGCCAAAACATCTCAAAACCTGCTTTTGAAAGATCTGGTCTGAGAGGAAGTCCGGATCTGAGAGGACAAGAGATCCAATGGGTGAAAAAACGTAGGAAGAGGCAAAAAACAGCCAACACGTCCCACATCAGCTTTTGACCCATCTGGTCTGAGAGGAAATCCCGATCTGAGAGGACAAGAGAACCAATTGGTGAAAAAACGTAAGAAGAGGCAAAAAAAACCTGCCAAAACGTCCCACATCAGCTTTTGACACATCTGGTCTGAGAGGAAATCCAGATCTGAGAGGAAAGAAAATCAAGAAAATCTTAGTGGTAAAATAAATCACATGACAAAAACTAGTGATGACATATTCTACGAACACTTTTAAAAGAGACATAAAATGATCATGTTATTGTACATAACTAATCTTAGAGATTATCTATACTTTACTAAACACATCTCATTAAACATTCACAGTGCTGCAGTAAGTGAACTTCTTGTTACTTAATGACCCACAAATGTTTTTGTTTTTTGTTTTTTTTGTAATAGTTGTTCATGATTCGCTTGTTTGTTCTGAGCAGTTAAACTGTCCACTGATGTTCGGAATAAAATCATCCCCCTGGCACCCTATATAATAGTGGAGTCCTCTAACTAATGAGTAGTTCTCATTGTGAAAAGATGGGTGTTAAAACCATGCAGTCACTATTGTAAAGAGTTTACTTGTTCAGAATGTGCTGGAAAACCAAAGACTGTGCAAGACATGGTGGATTTTTCTGAAGAACATTGGGCAGTTTAACTGCTCAGATCAAACAAGGTACTCATGAACAACCATCACGAAACAAAAACAACATTTGTGGTTCATAGAGGTAACAATGTAGTCACTTACAAAATGTACATTTTTATTACACTGCACTGAGAGTGGCTAATGGGATGTTTAGTAAAGTCATGAAAGATTATAATTGTTTGTGTAGCTAGCTTAAACACTTTGTTTGTCTATACATGTGACTGATGAAGAAATTTTATGACAAATTAATGCAGAAAATCATCCAATTCCAAAGGATTCAGATATTTTCTTACCACTGAATATGAATGCAGTTAAAGGGATAGTTCACTTTGAAATTAAATTTTGGTATGTTTTAGCTTACCTGAAGGGCATCCAAGATGTAGGTGTCTTTTTTTCCGCAGTAGTTTCAATTTTGATATTTTTAGGTCAAACCGTTCTTGTCTGTTAGTCATTTCATGCAGGTATATGGATACTGACTCAAAGAGCTTGCACAAAGTCCAAAATAAAACAGTTCCCCATCGTCCAAATTAAACAATTCCCCATCGTAAGTACACATTGATGGCCTAAGACACGAAACGAGCGGTTTGTGTGAGAAAACGAACAGTATTTATATCATTTTTAGCTCTTATAACACAGCCGCGTCCAAATGATCTGAGGGCTCGGCGGGTATAGATATATACACTAGATGCCGCCTTGGTTACTGCAGTTCATTGGAACGAAACCGTAGCCAAGCGACATCTAGTGTATATATCTATACCCGCCCTTGGGCAGGTATAGATATATACACTAGATGTCGCCTTCGCTACTGCAGTTCATTGGAACGGAACCGTAGCCAAGGCGACATCTAGTATATCTATACCCGCCGAGCCCTCAGATCATTTGGACGCGGCTGTGTTATAAGAGCTAAAAACGATATAAATACTTTTCGTTTTCTCACACAAACCGCTCGTTTCGTGTCTTAGGCCATCAATGTGTACTTACGATGGGGAATTGTTTAATTTGGACGATGGGGAACTGTTTTATTTTGGACTTTGTGCAAGCTCTTTGAGTCAGTATCCATATACCTGCATGAAATGACTAACAGACAAGAACGGTTTGACCTAAAAATATCAAAATTGAAACTACTGCGGAAAAAAAGACACCTACATCTTGGATGCCCTTCAGGTAAGCTAAAACATACCAAAATTTAATTTCAAAGTGAACTATCCCTTTAAGAGGTGTTGATTCTTTTAGGAAGCTGCACAAATGTGAGTGTCAGTGGGCATTTAAGTTTAGTTACCTAGACGAAGTTCCATTTGAAATCGAAGAGGTTCTTCGGGAGAGAAGCAACTTTGGGATTGACAGTGGCAGACTTCTTGCTGACAAGTTTTCCAGTCTTCTTTGAAACCACCTTGCCTCTGCAGGTCTTCGAACCTCTTTCAGGGTTTATCCCAATGAATCGTCTAAGGGTAATAAAAAAAACACACCCCCACACACACATTAAAAAAGAAAACTTACTAATTTAAATATTGGATTAAATATAAATAAGCTGTAATGCAACTAAATTGTCTCTTAACTTGAAAAGAGACAAAAAAAAATTGCAACCAGGCAGAGCACAACTAAAAGTTATATTGGAAACATGTCTGAATTCGCATGTGCCTTATAAATGCACATGGTGCTGCATGCTTGTGCACAAAGTTTGCAAGTATACATGGCGTGAAACTCACCAAAGATTTATTAGGGTTGTGTACTGTCTCAGTAAAACATTTACATAAAGTGAATGATTCCTAGAAAAAAAGAAGAAATAATTATTATTTCGTCATCTTAAACCAAGCAAAGAAATGATTCCTAGAAAAAAAGAAGAAATAATTATTATTTCGTCATCTTAAAGCAAAGAAATTCGACGTCGAGCACGGAGAACATTGAATAGTGAAATGCCTCTTAGCTGTTGAGAACTGTCTGTCTTCAAAACGTGTTTCGTTCGCGCCGAAAAGTCGAGAATATCCGCCTCCTCTTTCAAAAATAACCTCTTTGACTTTTTAATAGTATGTAAGTTACATGTGAATCTCACAAAAACACTGGTAACAGTTACTCGCACCACTAAATCTATATATATATATAAATATATATTTTGCTTTGGGAATTTGAACAGCTTTACATTATTTGCATGGAAACTAAGTTAAACAAATTGACCACTAACTTTTAATTATTATAATGGATCTGGATATTTCGTGTAGTTTTGTAATTATTCTCCATCTTATGTGCATGATATTATGCGAATATAATTAATGCATCTGGTAAAATTCGCATCGTGTAACATTACTGAATCAGAAATTCATGTAAATCGAGTTCAGGGTTACTACAAATGAAAGCCAAACTAATTTCTAAATGGTAACTTAACTTTAATCAAGCAAATAGTTCGCCGTGATAATCGGAGCTCAGAGAACATTCATTAGCAGGCGAAATGCCTCAACCGTTGAGAGCTCTGTCTACAAAACGCGATTCGCGCTCAGTAACAGCACAATCAAAAATACCTCGTGAAAAAGGCGATTGTACAGGTTGGGAGCAACATAACAGAAAAACAGTAAAGAAATAAACTTACCTTGAACAATGTCCTTCTTTAAGACCGTCTAGATGAGTGTTGCGAAACAATTCTGTTATTTGACTGCTTTCTGTTCGAAAATAGACTGCGTTGAAGATGCCCCGCCACCACGTGCTATTTTTTACAGTCCAAGACTGTTTTTTCCAGAAACAAATGGGTTTACACATAAATGCTGTAAATTTACGACAAGTAATTAATTTATGGAACATAGACTGTAAATTTACAGGATTAAACTGTTTATTGAAATAACAGTATTTTACTGTTGGAAATTCACTGTATTTTTACAGCAATTTTTAACAGTGCACACGCGCGCGCACACACACACACACACACACACACACACACACACAGACAGACAGACATTCCAATTCACATATACTGCATGTTTTGTTTTTGTTTTGGATTGTAGGGGAAACTGGAGCACCCAGAGGAAACCCACACAAACCCACAAAGTTCTGTTATAATCAATGAAACTTTCTACACTGCACAATGAATCTATTATTTACATTGTGTCTACGGTTTGTTTATTATAATGAGAGGATTCACAAGCATTCAGAACTCAGCACTGAACAAAGATTTCAGCGTTTTGAGTGGTGAGTGGATATAAGTGGATGTGAGTGTGTGTGTGTGTGTGTGTGTGTTTGTTTGTCTGATGATCTGACTCTGACCCTGTGATTTTGTGGCTTTTTGTGAAGATGTCGGTTGAGTCATCTGTATACTACTATACTCCATAGAGTTGACATAGTTCATTTCAACTTAGTTCAACTTTTTAGCCGAAATATTTAGATATATTTTTATAAATGCAATGGTGTTCAAAAGTTTGGGGTCGATGAGGTGTATTTGATACTCTTTTATGATCACCACCAAGCCTGCATTTAATTGATAAAAAAAATACAGTAAAAACAGTAAAATTGTGAAATAGTTTAAAAGAACTGTTTTATATTTTGATATATTTTATTGTGTAATTTATTCTTGTGATGGCAAAGCTGAATTTTCAGCATCATTACTTCAGTCTTCAGTGTCACAAGACCCAGTTCAGAAATCATTCTAAAATGCTGATTTGCTTCTCAAGAAACATTTCAAGATTGTTTGATGCATAGAAAGTTCAAAGGTAAAGCATTTATTTAAAATATAAATATATAGTTTTAACATATGTTAATGTCCAATAAAAGGTTCTCCATTTTACAAATTGTCTGAATGGAGCCATATGTGTGAGTTTGCCTAATTAGCCTACCTAAATAGCTCTTTGGTTGTTAGTTGACATTATCTAATAGCTCACACGGCCTAAGTGATGTCATTGGAAAATAAAAGTTGTTCCATGGGTGGACTAACATCTTGTCTACACCAGACGCGAGTGGCTCGGCATGACAAAAGCAAATCAAACCCATTATAATAAGTGATGCTGTCTACACTGGTTGCGGCACGACAAATCCCCGACAGTAAACTGACGCCGTGTTCTAGTGTTCTAACTCTCACGTACTTCAAGCCTTCACGAAACTTCTGACACAAAGAACAAATGGATTTGCAACTGTCTCTTTAGCCCCTTTCACACAGCGCGATGATCCCGGCAAATTGCCGGGAAATTGCCAGAACGCCTTCTGCGTGAACGCAAACACGACCCAGGATCGATGCCGGGTTGAGGACCTAGTAACATGCCGTGTTCAGTCCCGGAACGCGCGCTGTGTGAACAAAAGCCGTAATAATGCCGTGTTGTAGTGATGACACTGAAGCCGGGATCGTTCGCCAGCTGTGAAACGGTACGTAATGCGCAAGTTTATGATCGAATCAGAGAAAAAAATGCACAAGCGTGAGAGAGAAATCTCAGCTCATAAGCAAACTTAAGACGCTGTTGAGACATTGAAGTCACATCGATGTCACGTCACGTGTCTTTACGGGATCTTTACGGGATTTTTACGGGTTGTGTGTGAACGCAACGCACTCTCTGATTCCAGAAAATCAAGTGGCAGTGTCAAATCCCCGGTCACTTTATCCGTGTATTTTCCGGAATCTCTGTGTGAAAGGGGCATTAAAGACCTCTGATTGGCCACTGCGTTCAAGAAATCAACAGATATGTATGTGATTGGCTACAGTGATCAACCCTGCAAAAACACTTGGGTTGTGTTTCACAAACCTTTGACGTTCTCCTGAGCACAAACACAAATATGCACTTGAGCGCTTGCCAAATATGTTCAGCCAAATCAGATGGCCCCCTGATTCCCTGGGGACCTAAGCAGCCGCTTACCTCGCTTATTGGTTAAGTCCACCCCTGTTTATGTCCCAAATGTGAAACAAAAAAAAAAAGAGCTTACAGCAGCAAGGCTCTTTCTGACACCTGAGGGTTAAATAAACTCAAGGGTTTATGCTGACACTGCTAAGGCGAGCCACTCATCTTCCAGACTGAGAAGGCCTTAAGACATTTGTATTAACCAACATTAGTCAAAACACTTCATCATGGTGGATTTTCTTTACTGCAGTATAAGCAATTTACATTCACTTAAGTTTTTGAATATCAGATTGTCTGCCAGCAATGACCCACAAATGACAGGTATTGTAATCAGTTTGACTAAGGCGCAAAGAAGGGCTTAGAGATTCACTTTGGATCTGACACTCTGCTAGAATGCAGATCCATGTTTCCAGGGTGATGAATGTGCTCACATTGCACTTTCCTTTCTCTGTTCTAAGTCCCTTCATTTATGATGTCTACATTCTGTACATTGCCTCGTCTTGTGGCACTGAGCAACACAGGGAGCTCTGGAGGGAGAAAATGCTGTCAGGATTTCTAAAAAGAGTGAAGGAAGTGCAGTCTGTTCTACTAAACATGCATGCTCAAGTACAATAGGTTCAGCAATGAGCAAATGTCTGGGGAAAGATTTTAAAGTCTGCATGAAATGGAAATTTTCAATTTTCATCGATAAATCAAGCTTTCATTTCATTTCCATTCCCTATTTTCTAAATGCATTTTTATTGATCTTTTCTTGTTATCGATTCATCCATGAATATGTTTCATTTTTTTAATTTGTTTTGACCTCGTAATTTTGAATAAAAATAGGAAAATTCAATCATCTAGTGAAACGTCAGACTTCTCCTTGATGTAAAGTATGCTGGATTCTCTAATTATTTCAACAACAGATTTATTTTGTTTTTTTGATAATTCGTTTCACTCAGATGTACATCACAAAATGATTCGTTGAATTTAAAGGTCCCGTTATATGCCCCTTTTTACAAGATGTAAAATAAGTCTCTGATGTCCCCAGAGTGTGTATGTGAAGTTTGAGCTCAAAATACCCAACAGATCATTTTTTACAGCATGTTTAAATTGACATTTTTTGGGGCTCAGAAAAACGAGCTGTTTCAGTGTGTGCCCTTTAAATGCAAATGAGGTGCTGCTGGACGACACAGGGGGCGGAGCTTCATGAGCTCGCGCTCAGTTTGTCAGGAAAAATTCATCTCACGGAATGATGATAATATCAGAAACTCTCAGTAACGGCGTTCATTTCGAGTCGGACAATAATGCCTACAGAGTCAGAGTGCTGTATAGAGATGAAACAGGTATGGTTTAGTAGTTTAATTACGGTTATTATAACGTATTTGTCATCTGCTTGTAGGCTATGTATCCATTATTTATTAATAGCCTACAAGTCTGCTGTCTGAATGATGATCAAACATGTACTGATGAGTTTAATAAAGTTTATTGTACATCACACAAAAGATGAAGCGTCAGTTTTACTTCAGAAAATCACTGTAAGAGCTGAGTAAACACAGTAGCCTAAGTTATAAGAAGTGCACAAGTAGCCAGTAGAGTTGAGGGAGCATTCCTGTGGGCAGAGGTTAGTCAAGAAACGGTTCTAGTGACATCACTAAAGAAGGAAGTAGAGGGATGTAGTCCAATCGAGCCGTTTTTTGTAGTCAACTTCTGTTAAATAAAATATCTCGCTTGGCATTGAACTTTGAGCTTTATAATTTTACAGATATTATTTATGCTCTAACAGCAACATTACACACTAACTAAAGTTTGAAACATGGGATCACGCAGAACGGGACCTTTAATCATTTTTTTTTATCGTAAGTGGTTGCACACAATTGATTTTAGCCACAAGTTGAACGTAATAAATTTTAGTTCAACTTAATGCATTTGCTTAAATGTAGCTAAAAACAATTGTGTGCAACCACTTATGATAAAAAAAAGATTAAATTTAACGAATAATTTTTTTTCAGTGAAAATATCTGTTTCTATTTTTTTATACAAATTTAATGGTAAATACATACCTATAGAATATAATTGAGTTTAATTTCTGTGTAACAAAATTTTAAAAAATTAATGTTTTCTGACAGGTTTCTCAAACACTCTTTCGATCTGCCTTTGGTTGGTCAAACATTTGGTTGGTTTACACTTTTGGAGGGAATAAGCCTTTTGAAGTTTTGCTTGCGTCTCTTTTTTTATAATGCAAAATTCATAGTGCACATTTAAGTAGAGAAATATAACCCTTCAGATAACCCTACGAAATTCTGAGAGAGAGAGAATACAAATTGCCTGAATAATGTATCCAGTTTCACTGTAACAAATTTTCAGTCTTTTATCAGATACCATGCAGTGCATTGCAGTAATATGCAATAAAGAAAACATGATCAGATCACATTTTAATTTTAAGCACCGAAGAAAACGTTGACGTTGTTGTCAGCTTTCAAGCCAAGAGGTTTCACAGTGGTGGACCTCTGTACTTGAGCTGGATAAGGACAAACCACATTTGAGGCCCACAGTCCCTGTGTGGTTCAGTAGTAGAGTTTATTTGGCCATTGCTCGAGCTGCACTGGTTTGAGGAAGTGTTCTCATGTCACCTGATACTCATGACTCAGAGGAAATACACACATCCCTGGAAGCTTGAATTACTGCCTTACACTTAAACAAAGCTGTTACTTATGCAAGAAGATGACACAAACAGCTCAAATCACACATTTCAGGAACATTCATGGTCATGGATTGAGGCATACATTATTTAAAGATGGAGTTCAAAAGAAGACATAGTGAAAAGTGTTTTTTGTCCATACAGTGAAAGTCAATGGGGTCCAAAACAACACTGGACCACAATGTCACAATGTATGGACAAAAACAGTCAAAATATTCTTCAAATCTTCTTTTGTGTTTTACATGAGAAAGAAGGTCGTGATTACAGAATTCTCGTTTCTGGGTGAACCATCCCAAATATACCTGAAGTAAATTTACAGTTAATCTCCTGAGAAGATCAGTCTCAGGGGGAATCGCTTTCTAACCTGAACACCTCTAGGCTTTCACAGCCTTTGTGAATAAGACTGTCCTGCTTAAAACATGATGTTCATCCCAACCTTTTAGAAATATGTTGGCAGACGAGTTTTACAGCCCACTGCAAACAGTTGAGAAACACTGAATCGCCTCATTTCATTCTAAAGGGACTGAGAAAATCACAGGCTGAGACATTTGGGGCACGGTCTGCATTTGTGATGAGATTAGTAACTTCAATTAGCATTTAATAAATGGACTATTGTTACTTCAGCAGCACCACAGAAACGCACGGGCATGAGCTTGTGTGAGATGGTGGAAATACATTATGCACCTTGGGAATAATAATTCAGATCGCAACAGTTGCAGCATGTTCATCGTCTTACAAAAACTTTTGCAAGGCATTGAAACCCTTAATTTTAAACTGCTCTCAGTGATTTCAGTTTATTGTGCTGTATTGGTGCAACAAATAACTGTACATTTATATTAGGCCTACTAAAGCTTTTGCAGCTTTTGTGTGCAATGAATGTAGCGCTGACCAAATATTTTGAAAATGTTGTCATGTCGTGTGGATGTCATTAGATTTTATTGGACAAAAAA
This sequence comes from Squalius cephalus, assembly GCF_949319135.1. Taxonomy (NCBI): domain Eukaryota; kingdom Metazoa; phylum Chordata; class Actinopteri; order Cypriniformes; family Leuciscidae; genus Squalius; species Squalius cephalus. Next base: position 9,121,514 of record NC_137129.1, read on the forward strand.
TTGGAAATGCCAATACAAGATGCGTCTTCAGTTTTTTGGTCTATTTCAGGCAAATTCCATATATGTTTTTGGAAATATTTTAATTGTATTTTGTTAAACGTGAAATGGAATAAATTGAAAAGTTCTAAATAAGTAAATAGGCTTTATAATACACTGTTTAATTTTTTTCATATTTTTTTTTAGATTATATTTTATAATAATAAAATATGAATGAAAAGTTATTAAAATATAACTATGAGCCTGAGGTTGTAAGATTAAGGTGCAGTCATTATTATTTGTGGTTAATTCATTAGTTAGGCTACTTTTAAGGAGCTAAACATTGTTTAAGATTTGTTAATTGTAATAATTTAAATATTATAATTTTGTCAATTTAATATTATTTGAGTTAAAGCCTTACTGGTGGGGCTGACTGTTATGTAAGACAAAGGTTCTGAAACACTGTAGCCTACTAAAAATAGTTTTGTCCACTTTTGAGTAGCCTACACTTTATGATTAAAGTGCACTGAGATATATTGACTAAAAGCTGCATGAATAACTAAAACAGGAAGATGAAATGTGAAGCGAAGGTAAAAGTGAAAAGGGCAAAAACAATAATGAACAGAAAGTAAAATGAATAGTTGGGTGAGATAAAGACTGTCCCTCATATTGTGCTGCCTGACAGTCTGCTTGTGATCGCGCGCGCACACACACACACACGCGCGCTCTCTCTGGGTCTGTGTTGCTCTCGGAGACTCGCACTCGCCAGCGGTTGCCTGCAGCAGTCAGTCAGTCAGTCAGTCCTGTGCTTGTAGTTTGCTATATTGCATGTACCCTACATGAGCAGTCCGACACTCAGAAGCGAGTGCGCGTGGATTACAGTGCAGAGCACTCGCTGCTTTTAAACTAAACCAAACAAACGCTTGCGGCATTGAGAGACTCCAAAACTCAGTGTTGTCGTGAGCACTCGTGGGGGTCGGATCGGCGGGAATGGCTTCGTCTCCGTGCGGCGGTGGGAACTTTGATTGCGGGCTGGAAATCCAAACTCGCTCGGTGGAACAAACACTCATCCCGCTCGTGTCTCAGGTGAGTCCGGGTCAAAGAAACTTCTCGGTGGGGTTATTAATCATCCAAAACCCACACCAACCACTTAAATAAACCAATGTGGGATGTGAAAAAAAGGAGGCTACTTTTCCGTTTTATGTGTAAAGGTTAACCAGAACACTGTCTGAAACCTCACAACACTTCACCATGGTGAAGAGTTTTCGTCAGAATGCCATGTTTGCTACAGTTAATAATGTGCAAGTAAAATAAACTAATATGGGTGCCGTTTAAAGTTTAAACCGTGTACTTAAGTATATTTATGTCATTTAAGCTTCTGTTATTTTAATGAATGTATTTTTTAAATGGCAATGATGGCAAATTAAGTTGCTTCAGTTTAATTGGCGATCATTGTAGTAATTATGGTATTTTTCCGGGAACTGTGGTTGCCATGTTAAGTTCGTGTCAGGGAAGTTTGTTCTGTATTTGACAAGGTCATATTCTGATGAATGAATAAGAGTGAAACTTTGTTTCAGGTTATTTGAGAGGATGGTGTGCAAGCTTCTCCAATTAGTGAAGAACAATTATGAAAAACTGTTTGGATTTGACCTAATCCAACATTTATTTAGTACAATAAAATACATTTTTACTGTAATCAATGCAGGCTATGACATTTTTTGTCATAATACAAGAAAGGTTGTATATGCTTTCATTTATATTTTAATTTATTTCTTCAAGTCTTGTGTGTCCCCGAACAATGCACAGGCTGAAAGCCAGTTTGGAACAGCATATGAGTGAAGTGACAAAGACTACCCATCACCAGTTTATATCACTCCACTCCAGGTGCCCTCCGTGCTTTACATTTCCTTGCTTTCCGGGGTGCCTTTCCCAAAAGCATTGTTAGCCAACATTGCAAGTTCTGTTATTAGCAACATAGTTCAACGATTCTGTGTGAACATTCGCAAAAAGCTTTGCAAAGTCGTGTGGTTGGAACTGCAGCCATTAACGACAGTTATGGTTTAAAGAACAGAAGTGCATCATATTTACTAGTACGGTTTTGGGAATAGTTGTGTCTAACTAATTCCTCCAATGATGCATCATATTATGGTAGTTAAGCAGCGAATTACGCAGGTGTACAAGAAACGGCTACACACTTTCATGGCAATTTGTAACTATTCTTTTTTGAATTAGTGGCTAGTTTGTTTGAATTTGTACTCTATCATTCATACATTTTCTTATGATCTGCTCATGCCACTGATGGGTTAGGTTTAGACGCTTTTGTTTTTTTTCTCTAAAAATCTTACCTTTTCATACAAATCACATTGTTCAAATTCATGTCAAAAATTGTTATATTTTTCAGGAGATTGTAAATGCATTCATACTCTCAGGCCGCATTTACACTGCAGGTATTGATGCCCAATTCCAATTTGTTGATTATATTGGATTTTTTTGACAACCAGCTTACATCTTATTTTAAAAGTGACCAATATCCGATATCTACATTACACTATACTTGGTGCAACATCCCAAGGTAGACGTGCTGACCCTGAAAGGAATGGATTCAGACTAAATGATAATACAAGCTTTTGCTTTCTGCACCATCTTTAAAGGTCAGCATAACGTTGGTATCTTAAGGTGGAGAAAAAAAGAGAAGAGCCCTTGTTGCATGTGATCACGGTTGGCATCCACCTGAGTCACACAGTCGCTTTTTCAATGGCATACGACTCGCATTGATGGGAAAATCCGGTCTGTCCGCTTGCATGGCAGACGCAAATGCAGTGCACGTATATGATTCATATCAGATTTACTTCCACATTATGAATGAGGCCTGAAACAGATCTGAGAATATTAGAATCCATGTGCTTTTTCTTCTTGCTTAGAAGGTAAATTCGGCCTCAGTCTCTCTTTCAAACAGTCCTTTGGCTTTTGAAAAATGGCAGTATCGGTGTGATAAAAGCAGTGAAACATCCCAGTTCTGTAGTCTGATTTTAACTTGTAATCTATTATAGTACAGCATTGCTATAATCTTCACAGCTAACAGCTGCTGATTTCCATTCGTCATTAAATAACAGGATTCACCTAGGTAATGGTGACACAACACATGTGTGCTGTTCTGGGGCCGTATTCACAAAGCATTTTATCTTACCACTAGGAGTAGGCCTACTCCTAAATCGCACTAAAAGATTTTAAAAGAAAAAGATTTAGCTAGGAGTTTTCTCTTAAAAGTTATTCACAACGCCGTTCAGACCTACTCTTAGTAAAGAAAAATGACAACTCCTAAACTAAGAGTGAGTCTTCGTTGCTATGGATGACGTCATTACTCGTGCACGAGCTTGACTGAAGTGACCACCTTGATTGGCTGATGATTGTAACGCGGGAATGATTCCAAACACCTCCCCTACGATGATGAGTGACAGGTGACAGGTCTGAGAATGCGTGCGCTACACAAGTAGTGCGAAGGATGGAAGATGATGAATAACTGAATAAATAGCCTAAATGAATAAAGAGTAAGGCAAAACAAATAGCCTAGTAGCCTAATGAAACATATGGATTGATGCAATATCTTTGCAACATTATTGAATTAATCTGTCACTGTATGCCTCTGCCTACGTTTGCAAAGAGAAGAACATTTTAATTTGATTCACAATGAAACGTTACAATTAGTTTACATGCAATGAGTAGCCTAGTTTTGGTTGTTGTTGGTGGCGTTATTGCATCCCTAGTTATGCCTACGATGCAAAATTGTTCCCTCGCGATTGGAAGCTCCTGTAGCCGCCGCATACGCATTTCAAAACATCGCAACGTGAAATGCCACAAAAAGCGTTTTGTGAATAGGTCTTAGTGAGTTAGGAGTCCTCTCGACTTCTTTTAAGCTGTCCCAGACTTAGGTGCTACTTTTAGGGCTAAAATGCTTCGTGAATTACTCTTAGTGAAAAAAATGAGGAGTCCTAAAGTTAGGAGTGACATGCCCATTATTTTTAGGAGTTGCTCCTAAATTCGCCAGTTAGGAGCTACTTTTAGCCTTAAAATTCTTTGTGAATACGGCCCCTGAAGAACAGTGTTTTGATTTTAAAGCATGTGAGAAATTTGTTTTCATGTGATTTTCACACACACATAACAGCTATACTCAAAACCCTCCCCAGGCACTTGGTTAAAGACAAGCCTTTAGATTTGACATGATTAGAATTTCTATTGCTCAAGTAAATGCTATTTCACAACCATACAGAGGGCAAGGGTGGATGGTTGGATGGATGGGTGCTTCATTCTAATTGAAGTTGCTTTTGTATTGTGATGGGAATTGCTTAAACGTCTTTTGAAAATGTTGTTTAAAGTTCACTAGTTAGCAGGGATCACTAGGATGGCTGATGGTAATAAGGCTGAAAGGTCAGTGTTAGAAGACATGCTAATCGGCCATTCAGTGAACATTTGGGTAATAGGACCTTTTTCAGAGCTTTACAGATTCTGGACAATAGATGGTCAAAGTGGCCTTAGTCACAACCCTTCCCCCAACCTCAGTTTTGTCAAACATGATTGTGCTCTCTCTATAAACATTCACGAGTTCACACGTACATGAAATCAGATGTAGAAATGTATGCGTATTAGGCGTGCTGTCCGGGAGAGGGCACAGAGCTCGGAATTTGGCCCGAACCCAGAGTACCCCCCCCCTCCCTGACTGGGATAGAAAACCAGCCAAGAGTGAGGTGATGGGGTGGTGGAGGGATGCTGTGAAACTGTCATGGGACAGAGGTGAGGGAAGGCTATATTTATACCGGCTTCCTCTTGATTGATTGATTGGTTGATTACCTGAATGTGGTCCTCCCAAACTTTGTTAGATAAAACTTCATATAATGATCATGATACAAATGTAAAATGTTGCCTGCAACTGCCAAGTTTTCTAGACCGTATGCACAAGTCTGGTTGTTGCAGTGTGATAAGCACAGTTGGAGACCACTTTGAAATTGTTTCCAAAAAAGAGATGGTTCTTTGATTTGTTCCATGGGGATTGGAGCTGAATCAAAAAGTACTCGATAGCCAACATTCATTGTGTTGCGTGATGTTTGAATGTGAAAGTGCCATATTATCATCTCAGGTTGTAAGATTGTGTGAAGGACAGGAGGTTGAGTGCAGAGGTCAGATGTGTGCCCTCTCTGGGGGGTGAGCATGATAATGGGAGGAAATGAAAGCTCTATGTTGACGAGAAAGCGTTTTCAGAGCTTATTTAGTGACACACACACACACACACACACACACACACACACACACACACACACACACACACACACACACACACACACACACACACACACACACACACACACACACACACACACACACACACGCAGACACTGATCTCCCCCATATCCTCTCTGATATCAGTCTTACATTCACATCTGTGTAATTACTGCTGTTATCCTCCCAGGCCAAGATCAGTCTTAATGTGTTTTTGCCCGTTGGCCCACTCATGCAACATATGAGACCTTGTTGACAATAGCTTTCTCTGTTTTTCTTAAACTACTAAAAAATGTGATGTAGTAATGAAGAAAAAAAGCATGATTACAAGAATACATTTTTGTAAACCATACCAAGCAGTTTGTCATAATCATTTATTATTAATCTTTATTGACTTATTAATAAATTAATTATAATTCCTTAGAAATGCTTGCGCACCAAAATAATAATATCATTCAAAAACATGCAGAAAAATTGTGGTGCGACACTCCAAAAATGTAATATGAAATAATAATGTAAAAAAACCTTTTAAATATTTTAAAAAGTATTTAACATTCTATTTAGGCCCACTCTTTAAACTTTTTGAACACACTAATTTATAGGCTGTTATAGTCAGCTAAAAACACTCATAATAACTATCATAATAATTTATTATGTTTCAATTTAACTATGGTCTTGAATTTTGAGCCTAAGCCAGGACAGGATTTATGAAATTACTAAGTCTTTGATCTGATCAGAATGCTTTTAAACTTATGTGACAAGAAGGCTTGTTATTGCATATTTGTGCTAGCCGTGTCCTTATTCTGAAGGACAAAGTGTAGTTTTCCAGAAAAGATTTCAGCGATAATTGGCTAAAAATACTTTCTCTGCTTTAGTTTATTAGTTTGAGCCCTCGTGCTTTTGTAAGCTCTGTGCCATCTGCACTTTTGTGAACCTCTGAAAGGTGGTAAAAGTGAGAGATTTTTTTTGTGTGTGTTCAGTTAAGTACACAATTGGGCCAAAGTTACATTCCATATGCAAAGCCTCCGCTACCCTTCTCATGACCTAGAAAATAAATGTTGTCAGGGATACAAAGCTGTACTGTAAAAACACATCATATATGCCCTGTATGGAGACATCATCAAAACTGAGACACTGAGTTACATGTAATCACGAGAACTTCTGTTGGAGGAAATTACATCACGGGGAGCATTGTTAGGATAATATACCAACTAGAAGCAGAAAGGGTAAACCAGTACCTCCTGTAGAGACGGTGACAAGAAAGATGAATGTGTGCTCAGTGTAAACTGCCAAGGATTACATGGCCAAATACCCTTCAGTGCCTGAACAAAGCAAACTTCATGTTCAGTATGCGTAAACTTATGTGTGTGTGAAGGCATGTTCTCTGTGTTTACTTGACTGCGTGTAGTCCTTTGTGCCCCATGTGTTTGTTTAACTAGTGGAGGTGTAAAAAAAGGAAGCCAGAACTGATAAGAGCCGTATTGTGAACTACAACCTCCATCCAGAAACTTTTGTAGCTGTAATTGATCTAACACACCGTTCATACCATGGCAAATATAAGTGACAGTGAATATTCAACTTTAGTTACTAGGTTGTATAGGGCTGCATGATTGAGGTAAAACATTTCGCATAATGTGTTTGTTTATGATTCAAATCCATGGTTCTCTTACAGGGAACGAGGCCCTCTAGGGAGCCTCAGCAATTAGGTGGGACACAGGGTAATCAATAAAACTTATGGATGGTCGATTAAGTAAGGTCATCATTAGAGTGCATAGACACACGAGGAAAAATTAAGCGAGCACACCGTAGTTAAGTATTATGCCATCTGGTCTCTAATCGCTCTTGTGGTACTTTGATTTCATACACCGATCGGTCTGTGCAGCGCCACTTCAATTAGAACACACCTAAATGTCTTCAAGCCATGCAATGGATTAGGTAGGCTAGCCATTTATTAATTAACCAAGGGTCCAAAAAAATCCTCTCAAAGTGATTTTACTGATCGTAAGAACTAGCCTACTTACTGTAAATGCCACAGTAAAATTACATAGAATAAACAAGAAGTCATAAGATCCTGGTGGATGAGTTATGATCTTCCAGCGCTGTTCCAGCTGTGCGCTCCTTTTCTATGGCGCATGGTAAATCGAGACGTGCCAATCTGAGCGATCAAACCAATCCAAGAGCGATAGCTGTAAAACAGTGTCCGATTGGTGTCTACACGTCCCTACCCACCACACCCGAGATCCAGTTTCCATTGGTTCAACTTTCATATGACGTTGGAAAACACTGCGTCATGATCGTGACGCGATCGGATTCCTGAGATCCAGTTTCCATTGGTTCAACTTTCATATGATGTTGGAAAACACTGCGTCATAATCGCGACTCGATCGGATCCCGGAAGTCTTATAGCTTTAGCCAAGCAGCATGTCATTGTCATGCCTTGTCTTTTTCATACAAATACTTGGTATAGTTTGGTCTCTAACTGAAACAAATATGCTTCTTGTATTCTGCTTGAGGCTTTTCAACGATATATGACATGTCTATCTGTTATGTATGATGATTTTACATGACAAAAACGAGGTTTGTTGTAAACCTGAATGACTGTATGTTTTTTTTTTCATATAATGAAAGATATTGGACCCTGTTGACTCATTGTATGGACATTCTGTATCTGAAGTGTCCAAATACACTTTGGCACTGCCCCAAAAAATTCTCAAGCCTTAAAAAGTCAGATAATCCACTAGTTTTAGTTTAGAGTATGTCTGTTCTTAAATCGGAAGGGTTTCCGGTTGATCACTCTTTGTTGAGAGATGATGATTATGTTCTTTTCATTGTCATTCTGGGTTTCATCTGGTTTTCACAGCATTTGGTAATTCCTAGCATAACCTTACCGAGGCGGCTCTCAGAAGTTGCCCGTCTGATTAGGGGTGCGACATACCCCTCAGTTTGAGTTTCTGCATCAGTGACAGCTTGGCTCCGCTCCAGGCTGTATTTACGTTACAGGCTACGGGACCTGTCATTGAGCAGGAAGAGATCTTAATCACCACAAGAGTTTGATGGAATTCTTCCTCCCTGAGCTCACGCTAGTTTCAGGGAAAAATCTGGGAAAGAGGTGGGCTACCTCGGCCCCCCACTGTCTCGCTGTCACCACTGATCTTAGGGCTCACGGGTTATACTCACGGACAAAGAGGCTGCCAGTACGAAGAACAGGTCAGCTACGTTTTTTGTTTCCTGTTGTTTTTCTATTCTAGCTCGGTTTCTGAATTGCCATGCTAATGTATTGCTATTCAGTCTTTAAATGACATAAGCACATGGAGATAATAAATCTCTGTTTGTGAGGTTGGGCATTCACTGTCTTTCAGCATACATTGGCACTGGGACAGTGCTGGTTCAAGTTGCTGTGCATATGGAATGTGAGGGGCTTGTGACAAATACCCACTTACCTTAACAGTAATTACAAAAGGCTCATTATTCTACTGTACTGTACAATGGCTGTGCAATGGTATATTTTCTCCCTGGACAACAGCAAAACTAGAACAAATACTCAACCTCCCTAGACAACAACAAAATCGACATAAATGGTATTTTGCAGCAGTGTTGTATAATGATTTTGTAACAAAACATTGTAGTTTCTTGTCTTGCAGCTGAATGAACAGAGCTGAGTCCCCAGAAGAGGCCTGTCTCACTTTGGACCGAGGTTTTAATGACCTTAAGAATTTCACATGATCAGTTTAGGATATATCTAAGGTTTCAGCATGGAGGAGCCCAAATGCAATGAGACCTCTTCTTTTCCAGTCACCCAACACCTGACCTGTGACATCCATCACCTGTCTAGGATTGGAAACCTTAAGGGGGAAACCATAATGTCAAGGTCAAATTTCATTCCAACAAACCCCTCCCCCTCCCCCCTCACCAAAAATAATAATATTGTCATATTTGTCATAAATGTGACAATTAAGCACATTGCCCCCTCCCATCTTTCTTCATTTGTTAGTGAACTGCAGATGGCTTTCTACAGTTAGTCTAGACCTCCTTGCTCTGCTCTCAAACCAGCATTCCTCTTACCTGTTGAGCTCTTTGCTCCTTCAGAAGGCTTATGATCTCAGAGCTTAGCTTAAATCACCTGATGCCAACACAATGTGAGTCTTTTGTGAAAGCATTTACCTTTCCACTGTCTGCTGGGGAACTGAAGTTACAGACAGGCTTTGTGAAAACAGCCATCATTTAAATACATAGGCAAAAGCCTGAAAAGACACCAGTGAAAAGTAAGCCTGCTCAGTGGACCATACTGCTAGATCTCTCTATTCATTATTTCATTATGTTGAATGTTCATTATTTCATCAAAACCATTTTGGAGCGTGCAGACAGTCATTAGATAAGATCTATCTTAAGTAGCTTTTAGAAAACCGTATTAGAGCGACACCCTTAATCATGGCCTGTCATGGGTATGTTAACTTTTAAAGTGGTTAAAAGCACAGATACGTCACCTGGTCAATGGGAAATATACGGTGAGTGTCTTTGAAATTAAATGCTGCATTGTAAATGCATGTTGACTGTCACCAGAGCTCACAAATAAAAGTTCAGTTTTTGTGCACGGCTAACATAAAAGGCAGTGCAGAAACCAAAGGCATGATGTTGAGGAGAGTGCTTATCCTTTTGATTCTCTCAGATGGTGTATCCCTCAATACTCCCTCCATTAGGAAGATCTAAATGCAGCTCCTTGTGGTAATTACTTCCATCAATCACGTCACTGTTGAGCTGAAGGGATTTGTGCTGCTGCACATCCCTACTGTTGTTGGACAGATAAATCCTGATAATACTATGTTAATGATGCTACAACTAGCCATCACAGCTTTCTTCTGATTACACTCTGGCTGATCTTCCTGAATGTTACTTAGACTTTGTAGTACCTAAGAAGAAGGGCTAATATACATGGAGAACGCTATCCGTTCATTTATATTCATTTCAATGGCAGTTGCTTGTCAGGTGCATGCAGCCTGGGAAATATATGACCTGGGTGTTGCCATCTTTGCTGCTTAGGCACACAGTTCTGGATACATTTGTTTTGTTTTTGAGCCAATCACCTGAGCTGTGCATTGGATGCTGGTCCGCTATTTCTCCAAAAAGGCTTGAGTAGCTAGCAATTCATCTTCGTTTTGATGGTAAACAAAGTGGCTAAACCAGCCTGGAGCAGCATTGGCATTCATGGTCTTTTCAGCTAGGTGGTGAAACATCTACTATAATATAATGGTCAACGGATTTTCAATGGAAAAATTGGTGTAGTTATAACATCTACCAGCAGGGGTTGAATGTGCGGGCAAAAAAGTCCATTGTTTATTGTCAATAATAGTGTGCGATGTATGAAACAGCTCACAAACTAAGCAGCTTTCTGTTTGTCAACTTGGCGAATCCATGTGACCAACTTGAACCCATTGTGAATTTTGCCAGGGGAAATCTTTTGCCCTACCAACGTTAAATACTGAACAACATTAAATGTCCGCACCTTAACAGCCAAAGTTAACCAATAAAGTCTAAAAATAGTTGCTAAATAAGAGGAATTGGTGACAGAATTAAAACATGAGAATTCATTTCATAGATGGAGCCAGGTGTTATATTTTTGTTTTCTTTGGAATAACGTGCCCTAATCAGTTGTTCAAAGTAAGACCAGGGAATGTATGTTTTAAAAAAAAGTACATGGTGCATTTTGTTTGTTGATTTAAAGTTGTCAAGATGTTGGTGGTTGGGAATCTTTTCCCATCTCTTGTGCTTCATTGAGGGGATTGCCAAGGTTTTTTCTGTGAGCAGACTGACTCCAAGATGACCTGGCTATGGTCACAGGATACACATATTTACTGAGATCTTGTTGGTCCAGGAGGCTAGTTTTATATCTTTATGGCCTCTCAGGGTGACAGAAACTACAACTGGTGACAGGTGGGCCTCACATTAATGTGACTGCAGGCAATGTTTTTTTTCTCTTCATTTTTCTCTTCATTGTCATTTACTCTTCAATTAAAAAAAAAAAAAGAAAGAAAATGTTGTCATTATTTATTCACCCTAATATCATTCCAAATTGTTATGCTATTATATTTTACGTCAAGAATTTAAGAAATCCTTGAAAGTGTTATTAACAAGCTGTACAGCTCAGTCATTTGGATCAAGTCAAATATTGTGCATTCTGTTAAATGCTCTATTTTTAAGTGTGTTTATTGCAACACTTGGTTGTTCAAGCCTCTCATATGTTGAATGTCCCTATTTCAGACCCCTCTCTCTGTGTGTGTGTGTGTGGGTAAGGTACATTTCACTGTGCAAACACTGGTGTGGTCACTACATTCCTCAATGAGGCTTATGTTTCATCACTCTCACTGGATGAACGAGAATGTTTATGTGTGGCCAATGGGTGTCTCACTTAGTGTTGGAAAGGGGAGAAACAGGACCACAGGTCAGCCTCTCCATGGCTAGATCAGGATACAGTCTTGGTTATGGAGTCCCTGTGGTCTACCCACGACTAATACTGTTTTCTGAGGTTAGTTTGGTTTCTCAATGACGGAGCTTTAGTTTTTAGTTTTTTGCCTCAGTGTCAATTTAAAACTCAGTTGCTCCTTTTTGGATGCCTGTTTCCACCTCAGAGTCAGAATAGTAATAAAAGATAGGCTAATTGTGATTTTATTTTTCATTATAGTTACTTTATTTATACAAAGGTGACTTTATACATCGCGATTTGACTTAATATCTCTTTATTCTTTTATAACTGCGATTTGCATATTTCACAATTTAAAATCTTGCTGTTGTACCATTGTTTCTCATTATTATGACCTTGTATCTCATAAGCCCTATTCGGACGGGATTAACTATACAAGAGTAGATTGAGTAATGTAATTTAACCACAGGACGTCTGTAATATTAATGGCCAATTTGCACGTGATAAGATATCTCAGTAAAACTAGCAGAAGTGGGAGGGGTAACTCGATTTGCGCATCGCCGTCACCCTCCTGTCGTCATGTGCGTATACGTTGCTTCCTGATATCACGTGCGCAAACACATATAACCTATATTTATATATATATATAACACAGTTATGTCCAGTCCAACGATGTATTAATTCATTTCAGATTGGATTGTGTTGGTAAAAGGCACTTACCTAGCGCTAAAAGATGTTTCGTGCCTCTAACAAGTGCTTCGATCTTCTTTCTGATCTGAATGGCATGTGGAAAACACTTGAGTTTTGCCACAGACTTGTCCCAGCGTCTAGAACGCAACTGAATGCTTTCAGTCGCCGTAATCTTTACTGACATTATCCGTAATGATTACTGAGATGGCACATTCGGACGGGACTAAAATCACAGAGAAGCTCTGGTAATTATTACTTTACCCCACCTCTCCATGTTAAACTAGTCCTGTCCGAATAGGGCTATAGATGCAATTTTATACCTGACACATGATATATCATACAATGTGACTTCATATCTCAAAACTGCAACTTTATTTTTCATAATTGTGCCTTTATATCTTTGTTTTACAATGTGGCTTTACTTCTTATTTTAGATTTTTCTTATTTACCCATTTTATTTTTCATTCGGAGTTGGAAACTGGTTTCCATAGATCCTTCAGTGGAATTTAATTTGTTTGTTTACATGAATTAAAAGTCAACATGACATAACAATTTACCTTATTTCCTTCTTTAATAATATTTCTGCTCTCCATTCTGGGATGGAACATCTACTTTTCACAATCCAATCAATTCCAGATAGTTAAAATCAAGTCATGTTCACTTTAAAGCCTAGATATTCTTCAACCAAAATTTAATGAACTGGTGTGATGCCATTTCAGACAAAATCAGGCCAAAACAAAGTTCAAAGCCAAAACAAAATTTAATGAACTGGTGTGATGTCATTTCAGACAAAATCAGGCCAAAACAAAGTTCATTTGGGGTTCATGTCGGGAGTTCGAAACAGCTTGTCAAAGTGAACTTTCTGGAAATTACATGGGGCCTTAAGAAGCCTATTTTGACTATTTTGACTCATGTATAGTTTCAGAACTGACGTGCAATGATTAATCAAATCATAGTACCAGCTGTCTCATTCAGCAGTGACATCATATCAATATCACATTTCCAGTTCAGGCCTATTAATTGATTTCCTAAGAGATTAGCAGATTAAAAACATTGGACTGAAATGAAAATCTGATTGATTAATATGGGCTTTTCAAGACACTTCCTTTCTGTCATCAGGCACAAGAGCTGCCTTCTTGATGGAGCTTAAGACGGACACCTTATTCACCAGGGATGACCTTTTTTTAAGTAGACTTCTGCTGTTTTTTTCCAAAGGCGTGATAAAAACGAGGTGATAATTGCAATTCGGTGTTGTCTTCATTTAGACTCTGGGTGATAATGAATTAGACAGAAAGAGGTCTGTATTGACTTTCACTCTTAGAAAGCAATCCTCAAAGATTCAGCTAACCTTAGGATGTAGTTGAAGTTGGGTGATTTGCCAAAAAGAACTTGTTCCTGGTCTAACACCTTGCTTCTGCATGAACATTCCTGTTAATCAGATCAGATTTCAGAGTTTGGTTTAGTGCTAGATTTCATATTTAAAACTATATTTGTTTGACACAAACACATTGTTCAAGGACTAACTAACATGTTGATCCAGGAACACATCCAGCTTGGCGAATGAATATCACCCTGTCTAATCTCATATGAAGTTACAGCACATTCATCCTTGAAATTATTCCTGCTTATTATGAAAGTATATTTTGTTGGGATTCCTTTAAAGCTTTCCTCTATTTATTGATGTACCTCTGAGACCACACACTGCAAAGAGATCAGCTTTCCTTTTTTCTATTATGGCTCTGGAGTCATTTTTAAAATTCAGGCCACATTATAACCAGACATACATCTTGGGTAACAGTATGCCAGGGAGAAGGTGGAATCTATATCCAGGACACACCCTCTCACATAATAAAAAACAAACCCATAACCCCTCATCAATTCAAAGACACAGCGTATTTCATTCCACAGATCCACTTAGACATATACAGATGTGGTATAGTAAGAGTTTGTATGATGGCGGCATTGGAACAATGTGCACATAAGCTTTGAATGAACACTTTTACACAGTGTTTATAGCAGCAATAAAGCAAATACAAAGAGAATAAAGGGCTCATTGTTTGTGGAAAAGCTGTAAGACCACAATAATTGCATTGTGTAAGGTTAAAGGTACTTCTTTGATGTTACCTGTTCTTTTTTATCATACATTTGCAATAAACCCTCATCCTTCCCTTTGTAGTGGTACCATGTATCAGATGGCAATTATATCACATGAATATGATTGTTATCATATACCATGGTATTTATGTGGTACTCCTAGACTGACAAAGGATACCATAATAGACAGTGTCAGGAAAATGAAGTAAACCCGGGTGTAGACACAAACCCTGTACATGCTCTCTGCGATATTGGTTTTTAGGATTGAAGCATTTTAACGAGTTTGAATACATGAGCGCTGTACTGGGCCCGTACATGGAGCCCATATTTTTCCATTTTTTGTTTACTTCATGTTACATTAATTTAAGCCATACTGTCTGTGTTTACATTAATACTTTAGCAAGACTGTCATTTTCATTTTGACTTGTTACTGAAGTACTGGTACTTTGGACATCCCTAGTCTCTTTGTTGTTAATGATTGGGCTAATTAAGATGGCCATGTTTTAAAGGTATTCTCAGTCTGTTTTTCTGCTTGTGACACTCAGTAGATGCTCATTATACATCTCCATGTACCATTGTACACAGTTAAAGTGCTTTTCATTCATTTTATACACCCTTCTGACTTGTGGGCACAAGTTAAGCTTTTTTCAATAATTAATCGCTGGCATTAAAGATGAATGTGATGCTAGCTATATGCGTATCCACTTATCAGGAACTGAGCAGCTCTGCAGCTGGGCAGCTCTGTGCATTTCATACAAATGTCTCGATGGCAATGGCTGACTGCAATCTCAAAAATAAGAACAGAATCCTTGAAAGAAGCCCTCAGGACTTTGTACGGCTACTGCAAATTTGTCTCAACTAAAGTTTTAGCTACATAAACTCAGTACACTTTAGTGTGTCTGCAGTACCTTAAGCAGATCAGTTGTTTAAGGATCTCCCCTTCCCTTCAAATAAGAGGGTGAATAAGAGTGTATTTCTCTCCTCACGGCTCATCAGTCCGGGCAGATGATGGGGCATGACAGCCGAAGAGAATGGGCGAAGCACAAGTCCTTAAGGTCCCCTCCGCACTGCTAATACACTTTAAACAGAAATAGCCTGTACTCTTCCCACTCTGCAGTGAGTCACCAGTGAACACTCCAGCGTGACATTGTGTTATCTCTCCTGAGGAGATTGTTCCCAGCATACACTAAAGTTGAAAGAAATTCACTTTTGTTCAGCAATTAAATTGGTCTAAAGTGACCGCAAATACATTTAATGTTACAAAATATTCTATTTTAAATAATGCTGTTATTGCATATTTCATGTGAACTTTCCATTCATCAAAAAAATGAATTAAAAAAAAAAAAATGGAACATGAAATGAAAAAATGTATCACGGTTTCCACAAAACTATTAAATGGCATAACTGTTTTCAATATTGATAATAATAAGAAATGTTTTTTGAGCACCACCAGATCAGCATATTATATTGATTTCTATCATGTGACACTGAAGAGTGGCATAATGGCACAATGTAACTTTTTTAACTGTATGTATCTTTTTTTAACCTTGGTGAGCATTTTTTGGTAAAAATCGTATTGCCCCCAAGCTTTTAAATAGCAGTATAGTTCGGCAAAGCCAAAGTTGACTCTTGTCATCTACGTGCTGTTGGGAACATCTCTGGGGTTCATTGTGAAATTCTCAAGCTAATAGTTTATTTCTCATTTAGCTTACGCTTTTATCCAAATCAATTTATGGTACACTTATTGCAAGAACATTCTGTGAGGTATAGTGTCTTACCCCATTAAGCATTGTAATTTTAAGTTGTCTTCTCAGCCTGGAGGCTCGACAAGATGGAATATAGCTGGCTGCAAATTAAATGGATAAGAAAACTTAATTCTTTAAGGAAACTTTGTCTTGGTAAGTATTTTGTCTTATTGTATCTTGTCTGTTTAAGCATTTGCGATGAGGTTAGTGAAGACGGAAACAGTGTGTCTAACACAAAATATTAAATGCGGAAAAAGTGTCAGGGAGAATTTGGTACAGAACTGGAGGCTAATCTTTTAAAACACTAATTTAATAATAAATTACTTATTATACATCTCTTTTGTATACCGTACATTCTTCACTTGTAGCATTTAAAATGTTTGATTTTAGTTTTTAGTGTGTTCTTATAATTTATTTAGTATAGAATTTCAATCTCAGGCAGAACCAGTCAGAGGTTGTATCCCCTGTGTCTCGTAATTTCTAATTTATCCCTTGATTAGAAATCTCTGTTGGCGGGCCATCAGAGTATCCTGTGCTGAGCGTTAATATGGAACCTGTTTTTTTTCTGCTTGTGTTTCTCTTGACTGACAACTCTGCATCTCTGAATTGCTGGCATGAAGCTCATTCCAAGGGTAGAGTAACATTCATAATTTACATTCTCAGACCCTCTGACTTTTCTTTCAAAACTGAAAAAAACATCTTGTAACAAGAACCTCAGCATATCACAAAATAACAGCTCTTCAAAAAATATTAAATGAAAAGTTGAAAACCCAAATGAAAATGTTCCATAATTTCTCACCCTTATGTCGTTCAAAACCTGTACAACCTTTTTTTCCCAACTTTTTTTTTCAACACAAAAATAAATGTTTGAGAATGAACTGACCACTCTTTTAAATAAAATGAAAATTCCAAGCTCTAAATGACCATGCGCCACCATATAAGTGGTAAACATAACCATATTTTGATTTTTCCAAAGCCATGTGATAGCTTTATATAATATATATTGACCAGATGTTGTATGGACTACTTTTATGATACTTTAACGTTACTTTTGCATCCTTTTTGAAGCTTTAATGTGTCCATCCTCATTCATTTCAATGAAAGTCAAACTGCTTTTAAAACAACATGAGGGTGAGTAATTGATGACAGCTTTAATATTAGGACAAAAAAGTCTGTTAAAAGCTTATATTTTGAAAGCTCACTAGAGCATCCATGTGTTCATCATAATGCAGAATGCTATGAACATATGTTTTCATATTGTACCAGCTTAGCAGATCTGAATGTGTGGCTTCATGAACACAAAGATTACAGCTCAACTCAAAATGCTGCATGGCTGGTGTGCGATGAAATGGAAATTTATATTCATTTTCACTCTCTATTGGGACACCTGATACATGAACTCTGAGGACTCGACTGTCATCTTTGTCAAAGCTGGAGGCGAGAATGGTTTTCATGTGTACTGTACGTGACCTCTCACTTTCTACCAAGCCATTAGAGGGTGAGAAGGAGATTTCTCAAGAGGATCACACCAAGGAAAGATTTGCTTTTGGAATATGTGGAAAGACGTGATCCGCTGGTCAATAATGGTGAGGCATCTAATCTTCAATGAGATTTGTTTTTGAGAGTTTGAGCTCATTGTTTTGTGATTTTATTGGGTGTTCTGGTAGTTATAGGCCCTGTTTGCATTTTGGTCGATCGGATCACATTGGACGACATTAAATACAGGTGTAAACGGGGTCTAAAACATTTTGAGCTTTTGACCACTTCCAGAGGTTGTCGAAAACGCATTAGACTAGATTGCTTTCGAAAAGCCACAAAACACCACCTACTCTCTGCCTACTGACTTAATGCATGAACATTATGTGAAAGGACGCTAGCCAGATGGGATTAAAGCTTTATCGGCTGAAGACGCAAGTTTGATTTGAAGACGAAAAACATACCAAGCAAAATGTTCTCTTACCATTCCTGATT
Source organism: Squalius cephalus (assembly GCF_949319135.1). Taxonomy (NCBI): domain Eukaryota; kingdom Metazoa; phylum Chordata; class Actinopteri; order Cypriniformes; family Leuciscidae; genus Squalius; species Squalius cephalus. The sequence goes on from NC_137129.1 coordinate 9,139,676, forward strand.
TCTAACACACACTCACCGCGTTTGGCGGGGTCTTGCGGCTTCAGAGCAGAAACTAAAGCTGATGTTCTCTGTATGTTTTTCCGTGCGCATTCATATGTAAATTACGTGAGTTTATTTCATCCATTAGATCGAAAGATCTAAAAAAGCATTTACCGACCCATAGACCCTCCCCTCGAAGAAATCAGGACTGAAGTGGTTGAAAGTGTACAAATGAAATGGATTAAAACACCAGTTGTAAACGGGTATGTCTCCCTCATCTACTTGTGATCCGATTGTCCAAAACACATCTTAATACCAGGTGTAAACAGGGCCCTAGTGTGTTGCTAGGTATTCTGGGTCGTTGCTATACAGTTGCTTACTAACTTAATCAAAGCAATCCAGCCCCAAATTATATTCTTGTCGCTTGAATATAAAGGCGTCTTTAAACAGCCGAGTTAAGGCTTCTCTGTGCCTGCTTAAAATTCAGTGTAAAAGACTCAATGTCATATAAAAGCCAGATTAAATTATGCCAGCTCTGACCCACCTCAACCCCTAATATCAAAGTATACAGTTGTAATTGCTGTTTTAATGCATTTGTCTCCTCTGAGCAGCAGTAAAGCGTCTGTGTAAAGACAACTAAATGGCACTTTAAAAGCACTTCTGAGCCACCTTTTCAGTGTAAATTTTGAAAAAAAATCACCAATTTTAGTATCTAGGCAAAAACAGCATTACAAAATGAAAACCAGAAATTAGTTTTTACATTTTGATGTTAAAGAATGACCTTGAGGATTGAACTACAGACCCAGCCCTTTTGATAAGTGTGGAGTGTTTGACCAGTCCTCTAAACCCAGAGTGCACCTCAGGATGCTTGTTCTGTGCTCTCTCCGCCTTAATGTACCTCACCTTTGCCCTCTATTTAATGGTGTACTCTTACAGTAATGGCAAGGTCAGAGTAGCGGTGTGCTTTTGGTATTTGTAAGAGAAGTTTCAGTGAGCGGTCACGTTGCCAGCCCCCCCCCCCCCCCCCCCCCCCCCCCTCGTGTCGGTAATCACGCTTGCGTCAGAGCTGCAGAATGAAAGGGCTTTATTGTGCTCTGCTGAATCCTCTGAAAGAGCGTGGAGCAGTGAGGAGGACCTGCACTGCAAAAAGATCTGGAAGCTTTTTATCAGTCTGCCCTGGACAAATTAATTTCAGATGACTATTATATTTGAACTAGTTGACCCATTAGAATGTGTTCACCTTAGTTTTAAAAGACAACAGAATTTCAAAATTTCTTATCATTGTCCTTGGTCTTATTGTGCATGATTCATTAGTGCACATTTTTGATGTAACAGATGCCGCATTTGTGGGAAAAATAATATTAAAATCAAAATGAAATTAATTTTTTTTTTTTAAAGTGAAACATGGTAAACAGAAAAGTATGTAGAATACATAGGCCGAATAGGAAGACTTATACAGGATCGGATTGGTTTGTGAAGAGTGGTCTTTATATTAAATATAATATGATTCTCTGCGAGAGACCCCCTTTATAAAATAGAAAGGCAGCAAGATATATTCACATATAAATGTTATAAATAAAAAGTATGAAAGTATCAAAGTATGTTTGATTTAATCTTATTAAATAATCTTATTTCGTATGTTTGATTTAATCTTATTAAATAATCATATTTCATTTTATATTTATACTAAAGCCAAAACTAATACAAAAATTATATGGAATATTTATTAAATATTTATAAAAGTTAACATTATATATATTTTTTTCCTGCTCACTGTTAGAGTAATTTGTCCTTGTTGTTAAAAACTAGGATGTCTATATAATAAAATAATTGTAATCTCATGATAGCAGTAATGAAATTGTAATAATAATAATGTCAATTATGAAAAATACTTTTGAAACCCAACATAAAAATATATATCATTTTTTTCCTTAAGAATAAGGTGCATCATTATATATCACAATGAGACCGTGGGCCTATACCATGAAGCCGGTTTAGGTGTCTAGCCAGGTAAGTTTAAGATTAGTTTGCGCCAACCCAGGGTTTTAGGTACTATGAAAGTAGCTCGGCTTTAATCACCACGGTATCTTGCGCTGCACGGCTAACCTGCTCCAGGGCAGATTATGTTCTGGATTCGAGATCTCAGACTAAATTTGACCAATCAGCTGTGAGCAAAGTGACACATGTCTGATGCGATAGTCACTCCACCTGTTTCTACTCCAAATTAAAGGTCACTACACAGCAAATTATTTTTAAAGACAAAATCATCTGGCTTTTAGTAATGCTTATTTAGAATAATAATTTTGTATGATTTAGATATTATTTATGTAATAAGTATACCCTTAATCACACATATACAATTTTAGTTTATCAATTGTTATTATGCACAGTTAAAATGAATAAATGTATAAAGTACCTTTATATCTCAATACCTTTATCAACTGTATAAACTAACTTAACAACTTTTACTTTCACTGAAGACTTTTTCTTTTAGTTGTCCTCTTTCATAGCAAGAATAAAATGGCGGTCTGTGTAAATTTGTTACAATTCTTTATATTTTTTAATATTCTTAATATTCTGCAGAAGAGAGAAATGAATCGCAGTTTCACTCTTTCTCAGCATGTGATTGGCTGTTCGCTACTGATGTCACACCTAAACTCACGTAAATTCAGGATCAATTGACAAGAGTTGACAGAGAAAGTTGATGAGCATCATGGTACCAACAAAGCCTGGTTGGATTGGTTTGGTTTTGTCAACTCGAAACTAATCCTGCAACCCTGAGTTTGTTCAGCTACCTTCATGGTACAGGCCCCAGGAACGTGTTGAGAAGTAAATATGTAATATGTAAATATAAAAGTAAATCATTTTTTAACTTTGTTCTATTAATATCAGACTAATCAGTCCAGTCTATCCAATCATATTCCAGTAAATTTCATCAAGTCCTGCCCTGTATAATTCCATATGTTATAGAATATATTCTGTCACTTTGAAATGTGTAGTGATTGCTGTCTTCAAGGATTTTCGCTGCTAATAAAAAAAAGTGTCTGGTTCCAAAAATGCATGGTCTGGGAACTGAAGAGGAACCTAGATAGTGTGGAGTTTACAGTTTAGTGTACTGTAAGTCACTTTGGATGATGGCAAGTATTGGTACTGTCTGCTCACTACTATATTTTAGGTGACATTTTAAGTTGTCCCAATCTAAAACCGTACATCTTGTTTTAACAGATAGTGTTAATGCAGAGCAAGTGTGACTAAAATGGAGTTAAACACTGGCCGTATAAAGAGTGATTAAATGGCTGAGCAGTTTGACATCCATGCTGTTGTGCAGCCAGTGATTCTTGGCAGGGCACAAAGCTCACCAATCACTGGGTATTATTAGCCTCAGCATTCCAACATCACTATGTACTACGTCTTCCCATTGCCCCCCCCCATCCAGCCATTCATCTCACTGCTAAGGCACATCTGCATTAAATCACAGTGAAAAGCAGCCCTGAATGTCTGCTGTATTGAGTTCCCAGGTACAAGAGACCATACTTTCCTGCCATCCCTGTCATGTCATAGCTCAGATGTAGTCTGCAAACACAGATAAAAGACAACTTTCCCCAATATGCTGACTTTTCATATAATACACACCTCTGTGATAGAAAGTTAGAACTGTATTGTGTTAGCCTGACTGTATTAATCTCAGAATCGCACCGCATGACCTGAAGGTATAAAAGAAAACTGATTAATTTCTGCTCAATGGCTCTTGAGTTCATAGATCTGCTGTATCTGCACATACATTTTCACGGTCTTGATGTCTATTTAAACATGATGATCAAATTTCCAAAGCCTGGGAAATTGTGGTCCCACCTAATCTAATAATAAGAATACCACAATCATATAACCGATCAGCCGTGTTAAAGGGATAAAACACCAGGAATGCACACAAAACAAATGTGGTGGTCTGCAATGTTCATGTTGAGCCTGAAGATATCCTTTGATACAGTATGCTTGTTCTTTCATCTCTCAAGGTAGAAAATCCACCCTTTTCTCATTAGCTTTTGTTTATATAGAAAGTTCAACGGCTGCGATGTACAGTTTTTGAGGAGCATGTGCTCTGGCTTCACGTTTGGCGCTCTGCCTGCCACATTGTAATGTAATGAGTGTACGGGAATAGATCAATGAGTCTTTGTACAGTGATGACCCGTGGTACCTTATCACAAGCCCTTCTGGTTTGATTTAGTACAGTCTGTGCTGTAATCAACATGAAGTGAGTCTGTATGGGAGCAGTGAAAGAATTTCTTAGTTGGTCCTGTGTTGAATGGGGGATCCCTGAGGTCCTTTTTGCAATTATAGGTGGAGGAAGCTTCATTGACTTTCTGGACAGATTGATGGTAATGTGATTGTAACAGAAAAATATCTTTTAATTTTCAAACTAATTAGCCTACTGCTTCACAATTTTAAAATGCTTTATTCAATGAGCATGCACTGTGTTCAGTGAATAACTTTTGTCTTGACTATTGATTAAGGGCATATTTTAGGTATGCAGGTGTTAGGACTGCATGATTAATCAATAAAACACAAATCGTGATATGGCTTAGTGCGATTAGGAAATCACAAAGGCTGCAATTGAATTAAATAAATATAAATGCGCTGCGTGTTTCAAAGTGATGTGTGGCACTGTGTTCGCAAGCAGCTAATGCTCAGTGTTTTTTTTTTTTTTTTTTTTTTAAATGCTCATTTATTCTTATTTTACAGTGATATTACAACTGTTGAATATCTTTATTTAATAATAATAATAATAATAATAACACTAATTTATTGTTATTTTATCTTATTGATTTATAATCGGAAAAGTTTAGGACAAAATGGGCAGCCCTACAAACAAGCAAACCTTGAGTTTTTTTTTTTAATCGCAGGCATATGAATTAAAATAAATAAATAATTTGCACAGATAAATCATTTATAATAAGCACTGCAACTTTCTGTAAAAAATAAGAATAATCAATTTTGATTTCATGGCAACTTTAGGCAAACCAGATCCAGAGGGAAAGAGTTTTTTTCTTTTCTCTTACTTTGTACTTTTCCACACACTGACTTTGGCTCGGCTGGAGTGCCAATGTTCCAGCTTCCTCTCCAGACCTGGCACTTGCTACCTATTCTACTATCTCGTCTTAATTATCTGTCTCTGTCTTATTGGATTCCAACCAGAGAACCTAATGTACTTTCATCTAGCCAATAGCAAATGCTAATTTTATCATGACCTCACCTTTTCCGTTGTGTGCTTCAGGTAGTCCCACATAAAGCTCAAGAATATTGAGATCTGGATAAATTTCCAAAAGCATAATTATATATTAGTGCTGTTATTTGCACAATAATTGTTTGGTTGGTGAAAATGAAAACCTGAATAAATAATCAAACTAAAAGTTTTAATCGTGTAGATGCGAAGTTTAAATCAGCCTGTACTTGTTATGATTGATTTTTTTAATTTTATTTTTAACTTTGGTTCTGTCAGCAATTAATAGACCATCATTAAAATTAATCAAAAATGATGGATGATAATGAATTCATCAGTGTCAGGCGAATGTTTAATTACTGTTTGTTTAAACAGTTATGCCCCATTGCATAATTGAGTGAGCTGTCATAATGTCACCATGTGTTTTTGATACAAATCTTTTTTTATAACTGATGAGAGATCACATGTATACTTTCAGAGCATGGCAAGATATGTTATATTATTTATATATATATTTTTAAATCAGGTTTCTTTTTTTTTAACCACTTTTATCTTCTATCTTCTTTAACCCATTGATAGAGAGTGTGATAGAGCTTTCTCCACAGGTGCGGCTCTTGAAATTAAAAGGATCTCTTTCATCTTTTACTCTGAAAGACTGTAATGAAATGGAATGCATCTTGTTTTTCAGAGTAAATGTTTTTTGGCAGCAGAACTATGTAATTTGTGACAAAGTGCAATAACATTGTGTAATGTCATGCCATTGCAATATCCCATTTCAGTCTTTTATTTAAATGATATTCATAACCTTTAGATAAGGGTAGAGCTTCTTCTTACAAGGGCAACCATTCATGTTTTAGTGTAGTTAGACTGGACACAAACAAACATGCAAGACTGAACCAGTTAATTTTTTATAAAAACCCACTGTTATTAAACTTTAAATGGACTAAGTTCAATGTATTTGTTTTGTAGTATATTTCAAAAAGTAATTTAATATAAAGCTTGTTGAACCCACAATCCATCTGCCATTGTTTGGCATATACCTACAAATGATGTTGTGCAGTGAATTATCAAGGCTGTTTTTCATTCAGGGTTTAGTCATCTCGCCGCACTCATCAAGGTTTAGGCTTTTTATAGTAACTAAATCTTGTTTTGCTGGAGATGTCTTTCCAGAGCCATTTGTTTTATGAGGGTGATAAGATGCATATGAAATATTAGCAAACATCCAACAGAAAATGGAATTGTCTCTGTAAAGAAATGAAATGTGATAGATGTATAGAGTGCTTGAGAACAGCTTTCATATGCACCTGATGTCAACATACATAAAATCTGATTGTCCTTCACGTCTCCTTTTATAATGGTGCAGCTTTTTTGACTCACAAGTAATATTTTATGAAAACAGGCTTTGCAATGCCAACATCTAGAAAGTGGCATTGCTGATGACTGATGTAATGGGGCTCAAAGTCTCAAAATGAGTCCAAAAATAAGATACAGAATTTCTGAAACCTGAAACTAACCTGAACATTTTGGGGCATTTTAAGCCTTTAGTTGAGAAGAGACAGGAAGTGACAGGAGGGGGAACAGGATAAGGGAAGGACCTCAAGCCATGGATTTAACTCAGGGCACCCGAACACTGCTGTGTGATATGTCAGAACACTGCCCATAAGGCTATGGTTCTGAGATAAACTACATTTTAGGAATTTGAAAATGTTTAAATAAAATAAGAAATATTTAAGATTGTCAGAGCCGATAGCCTGGGCAACCTGAGTTTGAGTCCCGGCTCGTGGACCCTTCCAGATTCCGTCCCACTCTCTTCATCTTCTCTTCCTGACATTTCTCTGTACTTTCCTATCTCAATAAAGGCAAAAACACTATAAATAAATCTTTTAAAAAAGAGGGTTTCGAGGTCACTAATCTAACAAGTGCATTTTTGCATGAGAACACCAATGTTAAGTCTATGTATTTTTTTAACTGATCAGTTAAGTTGTTATGCTGATAATATAATTTGTAAAAAAAAAAAGAAAGAAAAAATTAGGGATGCACCGATCCGATACAATATTATAAGTGTTCTGAAGCCATTATACACTCACCTAAAGGATTATTAGGAACACCATACTAATACTGTGTTCAGAACTGCCTTAATTCTACATGGCATTGATTCAACAAGGTGCTGAAAGCATTCTTTAGAAATGTTGGCCCATATTGATTGGATAGCATCTTGCAGTTGATGGAGATTTGTGGGATGCACATCCAGGGCACGAAGCTCCCGTTCCACCACATCCCAAAGATGCTCTATTGGGTTGAGATCTGGTGACTGTGGGGGCCATTTTAGTACAGTGAACTCATTGTAATGTTCAAGAAACCAATTTGAAATGATTCGAGCTTTGTGACATGGTGCATTATCCTGCTGGAAGTAGCCATCAGAGGATGGGTACATGGTGGCCATAAAGGGATGGACATGGTCAGAAACAATGCTCAGGTAGGCCGTGGCATTTAAACGATGCCCAATTGTCACTAAAGGGCCTAAAGTGTGCCAAGAAAACATCCCCCACACCATTACACCACCACCACCAGCCTGCACAGTGGTAACAAGGCATGATGGATCCATGTTCTCATTCTGTTTACGCCAAATTCTGACTCTACCATCTGAATGTCTCAACAGAAATCGAGACTCATCAGACCAGGCAACATTTTTCCAGTCTTCAACTGTCCAATTTTGGTGAGCTTGTGCAAATTGTAGCCTCTTTTTCCTATTTGTAGTGGAGGTGAGTGGTACCCGGTGGGGTCTTCTGCTGTTGTAGCCCATCCGCCTCAAGGTTGTGCGTGTTGTGGCTGCACAAATGCTTTGCTGCATACCTCGGTTGTAACGAGTGGTTATTTCAGTCAAAGTTGCTCTTCTATCAGCTTGAATCAGTCTGCCCATTCTCCTCTAACCTCTAGCTTCAACAAGGCATTTTCGCCCACAGGACTGCCGCATACTGGATGTTTTTCCCTTTTCACACCATTCTTTGTAAACCCTAGAAATGGTTGTGCGTGAAAATCCCAGTAACTGAGCAGATTGTGAAATACTCAGACCGGCCCGTCTGGCACCAACAACCATGCCACGCTCAAAATTGCTTAAATCACCTTTCTTTCCCATTCTGACATTCAGTTTGGAGTTCAGGAGATTGTCTTGACCAGGACCACACCCCTAAATGCATTGAAGCAACTGCCATGTGATTGGTTGATTAGATAATTGCATTAATGAGAAATTGAACAGGTGTTCCTAATAATCCTTTAGGTGAGTGTATAGTATAATGTGAGATAGAAATGAATATTTAAGTCGTTAAATTCAAGCTCACGTAAACGTTTCCCTCAGCTGTGGCTGTCAATCTTTCTTCATTCAGCATTCAAACAGCACGTCGTGTTTGGTTACGACAGTTTACACGATGAAACTTTCTCCAATATGATTCAATGTTACTATTATTATACTTGATCTGTAGATAAAGGTCTATGGTTTCGCATAAAACAACTTTATCTTGCTGGACTTTATTGCTGTCCCTTAATCATGTTACTTTCTAACTTACCGTACCGTGCCGTGCATTGGGCCGCGCTGTATTGGAGCCTTTCATATCATAATACAGTGACGAAATGAAAGATTATTAATAGCTGTTCTTGTTCTGTCCTATGTTGCTACCTCATTAAACAGCTGTGCTATACATTTAAAAAATGTCTCAATTTTATAGTAGGCGATATATAAAATAATTTTTTTTTATTTATTTTTATCTAGTTTTTCATGAATGTATTTTACAACAATACAAAGAGCAATGTGTAAAGTTTACCAGATTTACTGTTACACTTATTGTCTCTAATTTGTTCCCCACTAAACGTTTTTTTCACAAAATGTTCAGATTTTATACAATTATTGTGCACTCATGATTTTTCTAGACTAAATTTTACTGCTGAATTATCCACTAATCTAGTTTATAATAGCATTTATGTCAGATTATGATCATATATTTTTTGTTGTTGTTGTTTTTCTTATAATGAAGTTGTCTGTATTAAGTAGATTGTGTTTAACACACAAAATAGTGATTATCAGTTCAACACAGAGTTATAGAAATTCTACTTGATTAAAAAAAAAATCGGATAGGATCGGTATCGGTCGATACTCAGAATTTTTGGGATCGGATCGGATCGATTCTGAAAAAATGGTAATAAATTATAAAAATGAGATCTTAATTTTAGGCCCCATACATAGATTGTGTGAATACACTGAGACAAAAGATTATGACCACTCTAAAGGGAAGCGAAATATGTTGATCATTTCCTAACAAGGTCACATGTCAAGTTCTGATACATAAAATGATTAGTGAAAAGTCAATGTTCTGCTGGGAAACCCTGGTCCTGCCATTCATCTGGACGTAAATTTGACGTGCCACCTACCTAAACGTTGTTGTAAACCAGGTATACTGCATCTGTGGGATGTGCTGGACCAACAAGCTCGATCCACGGAAGCTCCATCTTGTAAAGGATCTGATGGTAATGTCTTCATGCCAGATACCACAAGACACCTTCAGGGCTCTTGTAGAGTCCATGCCTCGGCGGGTTGGAGCTGTTTGGTGGCGCAAGGATAACCAACATATAATATTAGGCAGGTGGTCATAATGTTTTGGCTCGTCGGTGAATGTAAATCTTATTTCGAATATATCAATTTACTGGACATTTATTCCATTTTTACATACATGCTCAAGACTTGATTCCATATTGACTATACGGGAATGATTATTGGCCAATGTCGATAATCTCAGTTTGGTCAAATATCTACTGTTTTAGTTAGCCTGGCCAATAAATTGTTCTTTTACTACAGCCCAGACACAGAAAAGGCACATACACGTTGCCATTTTTTTTTTTTTTGTGAGCACTCGCTTGTACAAATCGATATAGAGCCTAATTTGAGACATCTCCTTACTTTTTCATTTTATTTATAAACCCAATCTAACAGAAACCATGGGGGGTTTGTGCAGGCATTTCCAGCTTTTGTCCAATAGCTTGATCTGTATTGAAATACTGGCCCTTAGAGAAATATATATTTTTGTTGGAGCAATCGAGAGCCGGTCCTCTGAAGGCGTATTTAGTGCTCAAACAGACCACACTGTGCACGTAATGATTAAAAGTTTCAGTTTTCTAGCATCATTTCAGCTGGTTTGACATTGTCGTCAGGTAAAAAAAATCACGCTGAATTAATTTACAGCTTTCTGTTTTGGGTTTGTGTAGCACATTGTGTAATTTATAAGCACACATTGCATAGGCCTAATGTCTTTGAAATGCAGTTCACAGGAGTGACTTTACTTTAGTTGAACAAATCTAAAGCTCCATACTGTGTTTGCTCAGTAAAGTTTTAGAAAATAAATTAAACGAGTCGGTTTTGAGCTTTATCTTTCCACAAGATAAAAATAGCCTTCTGGTCTCTGGCTCATTCAACACTGTCAGCAGCGTTTAGACAGAAGCGATTGCTGTGCTGTGTCCCAGTGTTGAATCAGTGTGTTTTTGTTATGCAGCCTCTTTTCTGTTGACATAGCCTGAGTGGGCCATGTGCTAATCCAGCAACAGGAAGTTATGAGTGCCACCACCCTCTCCCTCTGACACATAAAAATACACACGTAAAAATACACACGCTGTTTGTCTCTAACTCTGTCTCTCACTTTCACCCAGCCTGTGCTTCTCACTCAGAGACTCGTATGCCAATGCTTTAAACAGTTTGTGTGCTTAGACCTTTCTCATGTTTCTATGGTCTGACCTCGGTGAGTAAGACTAGATCTGGTCTCGGGTCAGTGTCTCACTCTGGAGCACTGCCACTGCTGAAGGACATGTAAGTGTCACCACAACATTACCTCTACTGAGGCCATGGTGGATTCACACACACTGACTCACACACTCCCTCACTCATTTACTCACATTGCACTGGCCTGCCAACATTTCCATCAGCAAAATTAAGGGTGGACACTGACAGTATGACCAAATCTGTAGGCGGTATGGGTCATTTTATATTGTGAGATGAGATATATATACACCACCGTTCAAAAGTTTGGGGTCAGTAAGATTTGTTTAAACAAAAAGCCTACATTTATTCAGCAAGGATGCATTCAATTGATCAAAACTGTAAATACACTGCCCAGCCTATTTAGATTTAAATAGGCAAATGCTTAAGAGTCTATGATTGGATCATTATTGTGATTATTATGTTGCTAGCATGTTATACAGTACTGTGCAAAAGTCTTAGGCATGTTAATACCCCCCCCCCCCCCAAAAAAAAAAGGTTTTAAGTCAGTTATTTATATCTTTTGCTGTAGTGTGTCAGTAGGAAATATCAGTTTACATTTCCAAACATTCTTTTTGCCATTAATTGTAATAATCCAGTGAGATTTCTGTATGCACAAGGAATCTGACAACAGCCAGGATGACCTGATCTCACCATCATCGAGTCCGTCTGAAACCTTCCTGCAATTAACATGGGGGATATTAACATTAACATGCCAAAGACTTTTGCACAGTACTGTATGTTTGGCAACAGTTCTTCCCTAATTAATGGAGTGTGTAGCTTTTCATTTCTTAAACAGCCATGTAGGAAGACACATCACGGCCATATTCCAGGATGACAATGTCATGATTCATCAGGCTCAAACTGTGAAAGAATGGTTGGGACAGAGCATGAAGAATCATTTTCACACATGAATCGGCACCTCTGAGTCCAGACCTTCAATTAACTGGAAGTCTTTGGGATGTGCTGGAGGAAACTTTACAGAGTGCTGGACTCTTGCATTGTCAATACAAGATCTTGACCAAAAATTGCTGCACCTCTTGATAGAAATAACATCACAGCATTTATTTCCATCAAGAGGTGCATCAATTTTTGGTCAAGATCTTGTATTGACAATTCACTCAAGATCAAGCACTCTGTAAAGTCTACTCCAGCACAAACTGCTATAAAAGATTTCTATTTCAAATAAGTGCTGTTCTTTTGGATATGCTATTTATCAAAGAATCCAGTTTTCAACATTCTAAATATACTGATTATTATCAATGATTTTTGAATGATCATGTGACACTGAAGTAATCAGTGCTGAAGAATCAGCTTTGCCATCACAGATTTTTTTTTTTTACTTTTTGATCAAATAGATGCAGCCTTGGTGAACATAAGAGATTTCTCTCAAAAACATGAAATCTTACAGAACCTACACTTTTAACACATATTTATTTGCTTTTTGTATCGTTTAATTTTTGCACAAACCAAAGTTAGTTTTCTGAGTGGTATATATATATTTTTTAATCACACAACGGATCTACTGTGATATTATTAGTATAGCAGAATCATTACCAATTGATACTTTTTTTCTTTCCATTGCACAACACATACCATCATATTGCCTAAGCCAAAGATTGGGAGATAAACATCTTTAACTCAGAATAAACATTATTCGTTGTGCTTTTCCAGAACTGTTGACGTAATGTAAACGTTGAACCATTCAACCCTCCATTGTTCACAGCCCCCTCACACCCTTATCCTCCAACTGGATTTTTTTCCCTTCCTCAGGGAATGTTTCATTTTTCTCTTTCTATGACTCATGAATGGCCCTCAATTTGTTGGCAGGACCAGGACGGCTCGTAGCCGTCTAATATCAGCGCAAGAGCAGTGAGGCAGGGACAGGGCCCTTTATCTCTCAGTCACCCAAGCCATCTTCAGGGAGATGTGTCAGAGACAGGCCGAGCACTGGACCACAGGATGACGTAGAAACACCTCCCACTCGATTAATCACTCTCCCCTTCTGTCGGTGGGTGTCGACATTCGACTGCATGGGAATGATTCAAAGAACTCCCTCAGAATGACAAATTATGATAGCATAAAGCAAAATGTGAAGTATCCACAGTTTAAAACATCCACGTTTTACACTTTTGCACCATTTATTACTTTCCCTCAAGTCCATATGTGATGAAATTTGATGTTTCTTGTTGTTATTTTTCATCCATCTCCCTGACCCTTAGAATTAAACTGGCTGTTTTTGTTGGAATTCTTGAGGTTAAGATCATGCTATGTGTAAACTTGGGTGATCATTTCTGAATGACTCCTTTTTGCTTCTTAGTTTCAGTAAATTGTCTGGGTGGGCTGGGTAGGGTCTACATAGTACATTACACCATCACCTCTTTTACCGCAAAACAGCAAGACAGATCCTGTTTTCTATGATACGGTCCATTTAAGTGAATTCGGAAAAGACAGATGGATGACGCCAAACGTCAAACCCCAGATGACTCACTCGTGAGGAATGTAAATATGAAGAAGTGTTCGAGATTCATTCATCATTCACTATGCATGCTCAAATACACACTGCCGAGCAGGAGAAATCCGTCACTGATTACGTGGAGTTCTAAGCTAAAAAACGAAATATTGCAAAGGACATGCAAAATACAGAGGAATATTTTTGTATTTGCATCCTTTGTAACTTGCCATATTACTGTTGACTGGTTGGCAGTAGCACATGTTTGCTCCATGTGGCCTGTTGTAGAGTATTATTCTCAGGCTCTGGTGTTGTCTATGCTCCCTGCTGTTGTACTCCAATTAAACGTTTCCTTTAGCAGGCCACCTGCCATAACCCATCAGCAGGAGGTGAGGGATTTCAGCTCTTGAGAGCGGAAATTGTAAAGGGCTCTGAGTAAATGATTGATGAAGTCAATCCTGATGCAGACAGAAGACCATAGCTTTTATTGTATCTTAAAGTGTGAGAGCAAGTGACGTTAAACGTAGGTTGATGAAGAGGATTAGGAGGAGGGAGTCATTATTACCTCTTTCACTGCCATTCACGTTCATTCTTTTACTTTTTGTTTTTTCTATTTTCTCTCCATTCTGCATGCATTGTACTACTGTTCAACAGTTTGGGATCAGTAAGATTTTTCTAGAAATTAACACTTTGATTCAGGATACATTAAATTGATCAAATGTGACATTAATAATTTGTTGTATTAAAATTCTGGTCATTAATTACTCACCCTCGTGCCATTCCAAACCCCTAAGACTTTCGTTCATCTTCGGAACACTATATATATATATATATATGTATATATATATGTGTAAGAATCCTGATAAAATGTATCAAGTTTTCCGGAGAAATATAAAGCAGCACAACTGTTTTCAACACTGATAATAATAAGAAATGCTTCTTGAGCACCAAATCAACATATTATAATGATTTCTGAAGGATCATGTGACACTGAGGACTGGAGTTATGATGATGAAAATTCAGCTTTGTCATCACAGGAATAAATTATATTTTAAAATATATTCAAATAGAAATCAGCTGTAATAACATGAAACAATATGACTGGTTTTACTGTACTTTTGATCAAATACTCAATAAATCATACAGACCCAAACTCTCAGGTTAATGTGAAGTGTACCTTAAGTGCATTCAGTATTTTATGTTAAAGCATATTAATATATTATAATGTTATTATGCTAAACGCGGACTTTTTTGTCTCATTCCAGATTACCACACTGATCAATCACAAAGACAAGCTCAAGAAGACGGAGAAGACTTTACGGGCCATCCAGAGAGTGGGGCAGGCGGTGAGCGTTGCAGTTGGCCGCTTTGTGGCAGTGGGTGAAGCCATTGCAGTGGAGAATGAAGACCTGAAGGACGAGATGGGACTGGCTTGCTTTGAAGCTCGGAGAGCAGGTCAGTTTGACACTACTCAACTGGAAGAGCAGTGACACATAAGCAGCTTTTCCAAGGTAGAGTTACCAGGCAACGAGGAACAGGAAATGGACAGCTAGGTTAAACATAGTGTAACTTGTCAACAAGCTCAAGACAGCCTGTCAGGGTTGTGGACCATGCAGAATTGATTACAAATTTTTTAATTGGTGTAGCACCAGGATGCAGAATTGCATTTCCAATTTGAATTTAAGGAATTATAATTAAAATGGAGTAACATTCAGAGACATCAATTACAGTTTTTCTAGTAAACGTTACCACCCACATACGAGGTACTTCAAGAAACATTAGATCATATTAATAATCAGCCTTTGAAACCACCTAAATCAATGTGTTGCATACACTGAGTTTGAGGTTGGTAAGATTTTTTTTTAGAAAGTAGTCTCTTACGCTCACCAAGGCTAAATTTATTTGATCAAAAATACAGTAAATGCAGTGATATTGTGAAATAATATTACAGTTTAAATTTTTTTTTTTCAATTTTAAAATGTCATTTATTCCTGTGATGACACCAGAATTTGACAGCTCATTACGCCAGTCTTTAGTGCCACATGATCCTTCAGAAATCATTCTAATATGCTGAATTGGTGCTCAAGAAGCATTTATTATTATTATTAATGTTAAAAACTGTTGCTGTTTAATATTTATATGTAAACCGTGATTATTTTTTCCCCCAGGATTCTTTGAATGGAAGTCATAACATCTATCTTTATTCTCATGAACTTTTAACATACTGACCTGCAACTTTTAGTATGTTCCATATAAACTGGACTAATTAAATTCCAGTCTATCCAATTCAAATTTCATTTCAACATTCTGGAGGATGTAGCCAATTGAATACGGCTGTCACTTTTGTGAAAAAATCCTGTTCGATTTTTGAGGCATAAGTGTTCATTGAATCGATTGTAAAATCGATTTTCCATGTCTAAAGACGTTTCCATTTTCAATGCCAAATATTGGCCAATCCACGGACAACTAACAGGCATTAGGACGAACGTAAAGAGGGCGCTTGAGACGCACAAGTCAGCAATATTTCTGATGATTTATTGGCGTGAAGTTTCGTGCACAATGACAAACAGGCGTGCAACATTCTCGAAAAACAATAAGCAGAGTGGACTGCCATAACTTCAATGAAAAACATATAAGCATGATATGGGAACTCACGATCGCACAGTTTGCATACCACATTTTCCTTCTTCATAGTTTGATCTACAGTCCAAAACCCGAAGTGCTTCCATATCGAACTCCTCAAGTTATTAGGGGTTATCACTCATCTCTCATGTCGCACAGGTTGATCGTTGTTGTTCTCCATTTTTTGGGCAAAACACCAGCAGCAGCCGATTGAAACCGATTGAAACTATAGGTGCGTAAAATTTGTGGGAATTTTCTTTTTAGCTTTCACAATGCCTACTGCACTTTTGGAATTCTTTATTTTCTTTTTCTGCTTGTTTGTGAGTTTTGTTACATCTATCTTTTTTATTTGTTTAATTCGTCTAAAATTAATAGTGTACATATTTGGTTAAAATCAATTCCCTATTTTCATTTTCGAAACTTGTGTTGGTTGGTCCGATCGATTGTGCAATCTATTTTCGAACATAAAGCGACAGCCCTACAATTGAAATCAAATTCCAATTGTGTGATGAAAAGTTAACCTTTCATTTATTATGAGCTGAAATTAATATGAATTAAATGAATTTGCACAATGTAATATATTTAGAGCCTATAATTTTATTAAAATGGGGCTTTCACATCCTTATGAATGCAGCTGTTTTGTGATGCATAAGAACCAAATGCAGCATTTCCTAGGCCTGGTTTCTGTGTGCGATTTCTGAATCTGTCCGTGTATGTAAAAGGGAGAGTGCTGCAGTTTCTCTTCTATTAAACTCTCCATGTCCCATCTGTCTCTGAAGAGTTTGACTAAAAATACCCCACAATTGTGCGTTTCCATATCTCTCGTTCATGGTGAAGTGTTGCTGTGCTTGCTCTTAGAATAACCAACATGAGCACAAAAAGATTTGATCTTTTCTGACAGTTTAAAGAGGTTTACAAAGTCAAGCAGCTGCGGCTATAAAGTAAATCTCATGTGAGATGACATCTGTGAGGTTTCTTATAAAGACTAGATGATTCTGAGAATTACTTATTTCTGCATTAACTTATTTAATAGACTTTTACCCCAGAAATGATTGTAGTGATATTTGGAGATTGTCTTAAATTTGAACAAAATAACTGTTCTTTTATCAAACCTGAACACTTATTGTTATTTTTTAATGGTTTGCTTTAAAGGTTTTTATGCTACATATCATTGAAATAAATTCCACTTGGTCTGATATTTTGCAAGTCCAAGTCATTTTTGGAAGACTGTATATTTAGTAGCTAAACAAGTGCTGTGTCAATCAAATCCATGTATCTCAAAGTGTGTTGTGGTTTACATTTGTCTCTCCGGTCTGAAATAATAGGAGCTCTGTTCTGTATCTATAAATACTGATAGTTGGTGGTCTCTCCCGCCTCCCTTCCCATACCTCCCTGGGCAAAAGACTGCAACAACACTGGAATTAGATTGGCTTCAAGTTAGTTATCAGACTCCCCACAGTGTTTGAACGCTCACCCACGCATTTAATCCTCCTGATTATTACACGGGCCGCCCATGTGTGACGGGCAAAAGTTTAGCCCAAAACACATCGAGCCAGGTGGAGAAAAAAAGTTACGTAGTTACGTGAATTTAATTAATCAGATGTTAAAACTGGTGAAATTTTTCTTTTGGATTTTACCACAAGTAGTTCAGCTGAGGTATGAGAGCACATCATCTAAAGGAGATGAAAGAGAGCTTTCGTTAAAAAGGGAAAGCCCTGATTTGAGAAGTGACCCGTGACTTTGTGTTTAACCACAGATGTGACACAGTGGCCTGCACCTCTTTTTGAATTTTTTTGAATGATGTATAGATTACATTGCTGTGATTTGCTTTCTCCGTCTGTGTGGTCTTAAAAGTGCACTGCATTTGTTCCAGTGCGGCTGTTTCTTCCACTATGGACATTTTTGGCTCTGTGTACTTTTTGAAAAGTCAAAAACTTGTTTGCTTACTAAGAATTTCCAGCAGCGCGTTCACAAGAGCACCATGGCATATGCGTGTTGTGTAGACGCGAGAGCAGACATTGTTGCGTAAACGCGTTTGAGATTTATATTTTGGAAATAAAGTGGTAAATTATGTTTTTTCGCAAACAAAGCTCTTTGTTTCACATAGTTCACCCAAAAATAAAAATTCTGTCATTAATTACTCACCCTCGTGCCATTCCAAACCCATAAGACTTCCGTTCATCTTCGGAACACAACTGAAGATCTTTTTGTTGAAATCTAATAGATTTCTGTCTGTCCTTTGAGAACTACGCAACTACCACTTTGACGCTTCAAAAAGTTAATTGTAAAACTAATCCAAATGAATTGAGCGTTTTAGCCCAAATTTTTTGAAGAGACTCAAAATATGATGAACAGATTGAATTTAGGCTTTTATATTAACGTATTAACATTTATCAGCTCACACATCAGTTGTGAAGGATATTCCCTTGACATGTGAGAACCACTGATGTTCATTCTTGTGTGTTACACTGCACGTTTGAGCTTCTGCGAGGGGTTTGTTCTCGCGTGCCAAGCAGGTTCGGTTGAGATTCTGTTTATGTTCGCTGATCAATGTTTATATGTGAATAAAAGCCTAAATTCAGTCTGTTCATCATATAAAGCGACCAGTTTTACGATCACTTTATGAGCTTTTTGAAGCATCAAAGTGGTAGTTGCGTAGCTGTCAATGGAGAGACAGAAATCTCTCAGATTTCATCAAAAAGTCTTGCGGGCTTGGAACGACATGAGGGTGAGTAATTAATAACAGATTTTCATTTTGGGATGAATTTAAGGATTACTTTAATGATGTCTTTACTGGGGTTTGAAAGTGGCAGTTGCGTTGGCTTTTAATGAAGGGGAAAGAAAGCTCTTCGATTTTATTAAAAAGATCTTCATTTGTGTTCTGAAGATAAATGAATGTCTTTGGAACGACATGAGATTGAGTAATTAATATCAGAATTAAAATTTTTGGGTGAACCTTTAAGGATTACTTTAATGATGTCTTTACTACCTTTCTGGGGTTTGAAATTGTCAGTTGCGTTGGCTTTTAATGAAGGGGAAAGAAAGCTCTTCGATTTCATTAAAAAGATCTCCATTTGTGTTCTGAAGATGAATTCATGTCTTTTGATCGACATGAGGGTGAGTAATTAATATCAGAATTTTCATTTTTGGGTGAACTTTCCCTTTAAACACAGAGATTTCAGTCACTTTCTTCTGAAAGTTTCCTTAACCCGAAGCTGATGTAGAGGTTATAAACTCTAGATAAAGTTTTGCTGAGAATGCATTATTTTCTGTTTGTCTTGCTGCTCAGGGACCTCTCGGCCTTATGCAGATAGATAGGTGCTTTTGAGCTACGACTCGATACTATAGTACTTCAAATAATGAAGTGCATTCAGAAGAAGCAGATGCATGCTAAAGACTATGTCTTTAAAGGGCATCGCTGCAGAGATCTCAGTGTTTCACCCTCTATGCAAGCCGAACGCCTGGGGCCATGGTCTCTTTAAAGCAGGGAGCTTTCTGAAAGGAGCTGGCTGAAAATGCCAGCCGCCTAGGACAGCACCACGTCTCTGGTGCCGCTCAAGGGATTCAACTATAAGCTTCCACAAAGACTCTGCTTCAAAGCTCAGGAAAGACACAGAGCTAGTGAACAATCCCCTCCAGAAACAAGAATGTTTCAGTATGGCCGCTGCTAAACAAGGGACTAAAACCAACAAAGCAGGAAATGTCTGCATTGTGCCCATTCAGATGAATATGGATAGGTGTACACAAACTGGCAGAGTAATTTGCCCAACAATACAGCGTTCTGCACAAGGCACCTTGATTGTTAAAACCACTGTGAGATTTAACAAAAGAAAAGCTGTTAAATGCAATCAGGACGGTGTCTTCAGATGGACAAATGTGTCGTTGAACATCCAACAGAGCTGTTTCCCTTCAGAAATTACTCTCATTCAATGCCTAAAACCTTACTATGTATTTCTCACCCTCATTCTTCTCAACTTTTCAAAGAGCCAGTCTTTCCGTCTCTCGGAATAACATTTCTTTATTGAGGCACGAGGCAGGGAACTGCCCTCATCAAGCGTCCTTTCAGCATGTTCCAACTGGGACATGACATCCCGTCCGTGCCACCCTGTCCAAAAATAAGCCAGTATAGCATTTGTGTCTGGACAGGGCTGTGAGCTAGTGAACACTCACTGAGGAAAGTGAGATGTTTATTGATGCTTTAAAAAAAGTGACCACCTGGTGTGATGGATTGCTTTGTAAATGAAACGGTCTGTGACTTGATGTCTTAATGTGCTTATTGAAATTGCTATTTTTAAAAAAATGTATTTATTTATTTTATGAATACTTGTTTGTTTATCTATAAGGGATGAGAAGACATGTCATACAGTATTATGTATTTGTTTTACATGGCCTTAAGTGTTTCCCACTGGCCAGTTTACAATTTCACTGCTGGTGAGGATTTATATACAGTGGCCTCAATGGCTTTCATAAATTTTAAGTGTCCCAAAAGTGTCCAAATACTTTTTGTGGACTTTTTCAGCTATTTTTTGGTGACAAATTTGTAAAAAAGGTGACAGAACCTCCTTTTCTGGGTGTCCTCTGAAGGAAATTTGTTCATTATTATTATTTTTTTTTTTTTTATAAAACTGTTCGAATAGTTTTCTGTTGCTTTGGTTTGGCTTTAGTCCAATTTGAACTTTGAACTTTCTATTCATCAAAGATGTAAACATTTTTTTATCATGGTTTCTAATATTTAAAATATTAAGCAGCTCAACTGTTTTCAACATTGATAATAAGAAATGCTTCCTGAGCACCAAAGCAACATATTATAATGATTTCTAAAGATCATGTGACACTGAAGACTGGGGTAATGGCTGAAAATTAAGCTTTGTCTGTTGCTCTTGTAGTTACTAATAGCTCAAGTCAGTAGAACCCACCCTCAAGTATGTATAATATAATAGAGAATATATAATATTTTCTTGATATGGTTCAGTTAAAGATTTTGTTATCCGTTTCATCATCCTCGAGGCAGAAATCATGAGTCTGAAGTAACAGCACACCTCTCCTCAACAATCGACATGATTTTTGAGGCATCATTCAGTCCATAATGGGACAAGTTCCATGCTGAAGTTTAATACGTAGGAATAGGAGTTTGAAACTATAGACACCTGTGCACGTTGCTAAGCTCTTGTGCGCACATCTTTTACATTCTGCTGTATTTTTCTTTTGCAGGCACTGCAATAGCTCAACTGACAGATGTGTCCGGTCTGGAGCAGTGTGATGGTGACGGGCGCAGCACGGTGTTTAGTGACAGGACTGGCATGGTGAAAGCTGCTCGCATGCTGCTCTCCTCCGTTACCAAAGTCCTGGTGCTTGCAGACTGCATCGTTATCAAACAGATCATAAGCTCTCGCAACAAAGTACGTATTATTGTCTGCTGTGTCCATGTACTTGCGCACTGGCCTTTACAAGCTCAAATGACACTCTTATTTTCCTGTCAAGTACACGAGTACACAGGCGCACACAGGTTAGCCTTTGCTCTCCGATGCTATCGCTGCATGGCCACAGAGGAATACTTAAAATCCTGCTGCTTTGGAGATAATTGATGAGACACGGCACAGGATAAATTAGGAGGCCTGTCTAAACATCCATGTCGGTGAGATGAGGAAGTGGGCAGTGTTTATGTGTGTGTGCCTGTTTGTGCTCTCAGATCTGGAGCTAATCATGTCCAGTTAGTGATGTTTGGACAGCCAGGCAGCAGAACAGCTCTCCATTAGAGAGAAACACAATTGAATTTGTCCCTGACCATGCCTGATAACGCCCACTCCTAGCTAGCTAACCTCAAATAGAGGCTTCTCTTATCAATATTCTCCAATGTGAGCGGACTGCTTCCGCTGAGCTTCTCAGTACAAGACAGGCCATCGGGCAGACCGGCACTTTCCCAGTGGGCAGATGTGCTTTTTGGGCCGATACATCTCATACATAAAAAAAAAAAAAAAAAAAATGTATATATATATATATATATATATATATATATATATATATATATATATATATATATACATATACATATACATATACATATACATATACATTTTGTTTTGTTTTTTTCTGAACGGCCCATAAAACTCATACATCGGCGGCCCATTCGTTTAGTTTTGCTTAATTGCCGGCGCTGGGAATTTTCATTTTATATATATGTATATGTATATGTATGTATATATATATATATATATATATATATATATAAAATATAATATAATATAATATATATATAATATATATAAAAGTTAAATAATAATAATTATTAAAACCACAAGAACCAATTTTTTTTTTATCAACTTGGAATTTGGAACATCACTGATAGCATGACATTTTCTCATTTCCAAAGAAACAAACAAAAATACTTGGAAAACCTTTTTATGTAATAATCATGAAGCCATTAAAAAAGTAAATTTACAACATATGTGATTTACTGTCCGTGAGATTAAATGGAGCAAAATTAGTCTCTTGCTTCTCAGATCCCTAGTAATCTAAAGAGATCTCATACTGTTTCACATGCTGTGCTCAGATTTGCCACAGTGGCTCTATGCTCTTACTGTATATCAACAGTTGTCTCAGTTGGATCTATTTTTATTTCTTGTTGAGAACATTAGGACAGACATCTGAGATAAAGCTCATCCCTAAATAAAGCACAAACATCTCCTGAGTTATGAAAGCAACCTTTACACAATACATTTTTTTTTTCTCTCTCTAAGGGCTGTAGCTTTATTTGTAAAGACGTGGGTTATACGTTTGTGTGCAGGTGTTGGTTACCCTGGAGCAGCTGGAGAGAGTCAGCACTTTTCAGGAATTTGTCCAAATCTTCAGCCAATTTGGGAATGAGATGGTAGAGTTTGCCCATCTCACGGGAGACAGACAGAATGTAAGCACACTCTCTCTCTCTCTCTCTCTCTCTCTCTCTCTCTCTCTCTCTCTCTCTCTCTCTCTCTCTCTCTCTCTCTCTCTCTCTCTCTCTCTCTCTCTCTCTCTCTCTCTCTCTCTCTCTCTCTCTCTCTCTCTCTCTCTCTCTCACACTCACTCACTCACTCACTCACTCTCTCTCACACACACACACACACACACACACACACACACACACACACACACACACACACACACACACACACACACACACACACACACACACACACACACACACCCTCCATCATTCCCTCACTTCACTTCACAGATAGTCAAACAGTGATAAGAACACTTCCTATGGCAGATTTGTAGAGCTTTACACAACGCATGAGGGGTGAGGGGGAAGATAATGGGGGGATTTAAGTTATAAGAACTGAACTGTGCCGCACACTACAGTTTTAATCAGCAGCTCTTAAACCCCATTGATAAAAACCTTTGGGGTAAGATACACTCGACCGCAGTGCAGAACAGATGGGTTTTTGGAAACGGCAGTGGTGCAATATAACTCTTATCAGCATGTGTTTGCAATGCAAACATATTCAAGATCGGGGAATTGTACTGTTCGTATGAATTAATACTAGAATGTTTTTATAGACATAGCCTTCATTATCAATGCTCTATTAGGAAAAAAAACACACCATACCTGCATTTGGTCACACTGGTTTTTAGAACATGGTATCTGGTTTGCTGCTGGGTCGAGATGGTCTGTCAGCTCAAACCACTTTAGATATGGGTTTGTCAAGGGCATATGCTGATGTTGATACATAGATAGATCAAAGGGTCTCAAAAAAGGTTTCTAAAGGAAAATGTGAGCGAAAAATAAGTAAAAGAAGTAAAAAAATAAAAAAGCCCTGTTCTATAGATTAGGGTGGAATCCAAAAGTGTGTGAACACTGCTGTCAATATCAAATTGGCCCAAAATTAGTCATGTCCTGACAATTGCTCTATTACTACATGAAACTATATGAAACCAGCCACTATCAGCAACTGGTTTCTTTGATCTTTCCAGCAGTGCATGGCTGTTTCTCCTCCTGAGGCCCCCTCCGAGGTCCCATCATGATTAGGAAAGTAGTAATGTGAATACAAATGAAACCAAGAACTAATAGGAAAGGTTTTCTCATTTCAAACTGAAATCACTATATGTGCTTGATAATGTTTCACAAACACATCACGTTCCTATCTCTGCAGAGCTTTCCTGCCAATCTGCGGCCTCCATCTTTTCAGTTTTATCCAGAAGAACATAATAACAGATAATCACTTCTCCTTTTGTGAGCCCAGCCAGGGTGAGAGAGATCAGGTTCCTCTCATTCTCTCCACCATGCACACACACAGTCTGTCAGTCACAAATCCCTAATGCCTAACGCCGCGTTGAGTGAGCGCAGATCTATTGAGTTATATTCCAGCTCTCTCAGTGTTGGTGGAAGGCATTATGTCAGTGCTATCTCTTCCAAGGACCAAATTTACCGTTCATTCTCAGCAAGACCTTGGAAAATGAACACTTAGAATGAAGTCAGAGAGTTCTGTGGACCTCCTGACAGGCTGCGCCAGATGGTTAATATTCAAGACAAGTGCTCTTGATTTGCTGAACAAATTTTAGTTTTATTACAGTCAATGAAATGAGTTTCATAAGCACTTTGTGGAAATCATAACTGAACTAAATTGGTAATAGTTAAATTCCAGCCTTGTTTGTTGCAAGCAAATGATTTATTCTCTCTATAAAGTCAACTGAGGTTAAACCTAAGCCGAGGTTTCAAAACGCTCGAAAGCACTCAAGGCATTGCGTGTTTTCTCATATTTGTCTTGTGGATTCTTGTTTTCCTCAGGATCTGAAGGATGAAAAGAAAAGAGCTCGGATGGCCGCCGCACGTGCTGTGCTGGAGAAATGCACCATGATGCTCCTCACAGCCTCTAAGGTAGGATTGTGGAAGAGAGTACCATCTGCTGTCTAAAAGATGTTAATATAATATCACCAGTTCTTATGCGGTAACCACGCATTCGCACACATTTGTGCATAAAACCTGTTCTCAAACGTTTTCATGCGGAAATCACGGTGCATCAAAAAAGTTTATACTACAGATTCAAATTTAGAAACCGATTGAATCATCAAATCATTTCTGGTGGCCTTAGAAAGACTATATAAATTTGAATGTGAATATATTTATACATGTACAGAACCGTTCAAAAGTTTGGGTTTAGTAGGATATTTGTTTTAAAGAAATTAATATTTTTATTTTACATTGATGCATTTAATTAATCAAAAGTAACAGTAAAGATGTTTACAGTGTTACAAAAGATTTCTGTTTCAAATAAATGCTGTTCTTTTGAACTTTATCAAAGAATCCTGAAAAAATATCATGGTTTTCACAAAAATATTAGGCAGCACAACTGATTTTAACATTAATAATAATAATAATGTTTATTAATAACATTCATTAATAAATGTTTCTTGAGCACCAAATCAGCATATTATTTATTGCATTTTATACATGTAATAATATTTCACAATATTACCGTTTCATTCTATTTTTTGATCAAATAAATGCTGCCTTGGTGAGACTTCTTTCAAAAACATAAAAAAAAAAACTTACTGACCGCAAACATTTAAAAGGTATTATATATAATAAAATAACGCAAAATGTATATATTAAAAATGTTTATATAAAAGTTTTAATTTTGCATGAAAGTAAGAAAAGTTGTATGCAATTATTATTGAATGAGAGCCATACCTGACTTGACCTCGAATATTTAAGCAGATTCATGTGGGAGTTCAAGATAAAGCAGTTGGCTCTATTAGGTCCGTTACATTTAAGATTTAGTAAGAGAAAGAAGTTAAAGTAGTTAATATGTGAAAAGTGTTCATTCTGTCAGGAAATAAGGCCTTGATTTCAGCAACCCACTCAAATGTTTTGAAGCACTGCATAAATGACATAAATGGGTGATTCTCCAACTACAGGCACTTTTGTTGTCCCTGGCCTTTTTTTGTAAATAAATAAACAAACAAGTGCACAAATAAACTGTCATTATGAAGTTCATGCTCCAACATCATAGTAACCACCAAATCTTGCCCCTTTTTTCTTTTAAAAATGCTTTTGCATGGCTGTTTATTAGCAGATTTTGCAGTTTTATGCTTGTCCCCAACCCAGACTGGCCCTCTTTGAATGTTAGAAAATTCTATTAAAGGATCGATTTAAAAATATTTTTTAACATGTTTGTCTTAAGGACAAATAAAATAATATCATACCATCGAAATTCCATATGTATATCATAATTTTAAACTATTTTTGGAATGAAATACGTCTGTCCCCAGGTTTTCCGTCATTTCCACCTCCCTCAACAAAATCCACTTTAATAGATCCACCTTAAATATTTTATTTACTTGGTAATCATGGAAATAATAGTGAAAAGGACGTATTAGTTGAAGATGAAACTTCAGGCACATGTGCTCTTCAGCACAAGAAAATAAATCAAGGTAAGTCAAGCTTTTATACAGAATATTTTTATTCAGCGTCATTTCCACCTTGGCTGTAGTTCGGTTGAATTATGTACAACAAATATGAAAATAATGTATTTATGTTTATTACGAGTAAACAACATAATAAGTCCAAAAGTAGCTAAACCTGACATGAGGGTGTGCTAATATTGCAGAAAAACTGCTAAAATGTCATTTCCACCTCCGTCATTTCCACCTCTGAGAAATTTGAGGCGTAGATTTGGACATGATATATGCTGTTTTTGTGCGCTTTTGGCATGTTCTCATGACATATTTGTGCTTTTGGACTGAGAACTTTATATATCACCATTCCAGTACACTCTAAATGTATTTTTATTTATCTATATTTATATGAATGTTTTGAGCAGGTTTATATAATTTGCATATAATTTGTAATCATTATTTTTAAAACTATTAGGTATACTGTTCAACTCATATATGTTAAATAATAAAATACATGGTTAAAAATATTTTGGACTGGCAATTTAAGTAAAAATAAACAGAAACAATCTTTCCACCATAAACCGTCATTTCCACCACTACAGTTTTTAAGAAAAAAAATAAGAATAACCAATGATGTGGATCTAAATGTATTTTAAAATAAGTAGTAATAGTTCATTACTTACAATATATGTGTGAGTGACTTATAATAAACATAGACCTGAGCAAAAATGAGATGCTGTAGGCAAAAATCCCAACTCGTGGCAACCCGTGGCATTTAGCAACTTTAAATGAAAATGCATTAAGTTCATGAAGTATTAAGATTTATTTTGTTACATGATTAGGTAGCCACTGATGTTGTTGACAGATACATAATCTTATATAACAATTTTACAATATTATATTGTAATAAAATACATAAATTGAAAAGTGGTGGAAATGACATGGCTCTTCAGAAAAACTGTTAAAAATAATAATAATCCATGGAATTCTAAAACTGCCCACTGTTATATTGTGTTAGAAGACAAATGAATGAAGCTAGGAAGATTGTTTTAAGAGTGTTTTAAGAGAGTGAATTTTACATAAACTCACAGTGCCAAAAGTGCTTCTAGTTGGAGAATCACCCAAATACGACAAGGCCAAAACATTTTTGATGGTTAATTGCTTATGAAACAGCATAATAAAAAGTTTTTATTCTAAGTCATTAAGCTTATTTGTACCTCAATATCTCTTTCCTTATTCTGAAAAATGAAGTGAAGTGTAAAAACACCCTGTTCACATGTCAAATTTGTTCTGTTGTCCCTCTCTGCCTCTCAGACTTGTCTGAGACATCCAGACTGCGAGTCGGCACGGATCAACAAAGAAGCAGTCTTCCAGCGTATGCGTCTGGCCCTGGAGCAAGTCATTGAGATTGTGACTGACACGAGGAGCGGAGGGGAGGCCAAAGCACTTCCTGTCAGCATCTACGCTGGGATTAAAGACTTTAAGGTGCAGGTGTAGGCCACGGGCTCTTAGATGAAGGTGTCAATGGATGAAGTTTCTCTTTTAATGTCAGACTTCTTTTAAAAGTATTGCTTGTTGTCCAGTAAGTCAAACAATACACCTATACCTTAACTTTTTTTTTTTTATGGGAAGAAATGAATAATTTCATGAGCAGCAAATCTGCACATTATATTGATTTCTTAAGGATCATGTGACACTGAAGACTGAAGTAATGGCTGCTGAAAATTTAGCTTTGCCATCACAATAAATTTACATTTTGAAATATATTACAATAGAAAATAGTTATTTTAAGTTGTAATAATATTACGATACAATACACTTTATTAATCCCCGAAGGGAAATTAAGGTGTTACATCAGCACAAACCAATAAAATAAAACAAATTAGATAAATGTTTAGCATACAACAATACCATGTAAACTGCTATTCATATTACTAAGCAATACCTAAAATTATAGTATGTTTAAATATAAAAAAAAATTAATAATAAACTGTACCTAATATGCATTTCAATTCAATGTGTGTTTGTACATCCTAATTGCTGTGGGTATAAAGAACCTGAAGTAAGATTATTTTCTTCGATTTTCTTAGATTCATTCTGTGCTCTGACCAAGCCAAAGAAATTTTGACTGATTCTGATAATTGTTTTAATGTTATGGATTGGTTGAAACAATGAAATATCTTATATAAGATAAAGATGCTGACACTGAACAGTAACTGATATGTCATGCACCACTAATCTTAATATCTCACCAGATGTTTGTGTGTATGTATGTATGTGTTTCAGGTTAAAGTGGAGGGTCTGAGAGACTCTATGTACTGTGTGTCCTGTGAGGCAATGGCGGCTCAGCTGGAGGCTCTGGTAGAGAAAACCGAAGACTTTACAGACTCTGCCTACACCAGCCACGAGCAGAGAGAGACAATCATACAACTCTGCCAGATCACACGTCAGGAGACCAAACAGCTCATCAACACATGGAGACATGCGGTAAGACACATACACGCATTAGGGATTGCACCGACTAGTTATTCACCGCATGACTTGAGTCTCATTTGATGGGGACAGCAGGGGGGAAAACTTCACAAACTACATCCCAGATATATTAAAGCAAAGTTTTCTCTTGGCTTGTACATCTGCCATTCACGTCTTTGTTGTGCAGTGTGTGAAGGATGTTCTGCATGTCTCCCCTCCTGTGGAGTAACTGTCCCTGAACCTCATACACTGGGAAAAATAAGCCCTGCAGTGCAGATCTATAGGTTTTCATTCATTCCTGTAGATCTGCCTTTGGTTTCTTGAATAAGCTATTCATTTGCTTGCATTGTGACATGTTTAATTGATACTTACATGATTTTAAGTTCTGTATGTAATAACGTTTATATATGTTCTTTAAGATCAAATATGGACTAAATCTTATGTCTTTAAAATATAGAGGAATTAAAAGAAATATGAAGAATATGAAGGTTGGTATTTACTAACGTGGTATTCATTGCTATACACTGAATGGCTTGTGAAAGAAAAACTCTGTTCTTTTTGATTCACTTTACATAAACAGGAAAATGTCAACATCTTCACAAGTTTTCAAAAGGGAAAGTTGAAGTGTTAACTTTGCGTAATTCTTATGCA
The DNA here is from genome assembly GCF_949319135.1 of Squalius cephalus. Classification (NCBI taxonomy): domain Eukaryota; kingdom Metazoa; phylum Chordata; class Actinopteri; order Cypriniformes; family Leuciscidae; genus Squalius; species Squalius cephalus. The sequence goes on from NC_137129.1 coordinate 9,169,241, forward strand.
TTTGTGCAAAGCAACTTCCCGTGACATTATTAGTAACATGATCTCACCAGAACACATGGCAAATGTTAAATAGTAGCCCAAAATGTATAAAATTAAGTCATGGAAAACCTGGATATTAGGGAATTTAAAATGAGGCCTAGAAAAGTCATGAAAATAAATAAAATCATTAAAGTGAAGGAAAAGACCTTGAAATTCTAGTAGTATAATTTTTTTCTAGTCATGCTCAAAACTATTTTGTATGCTAGAAATTTCTCTTGGGTATGTAGCAAAACTTGCTCATTGGCTCATTTTTGAGCCTTTTGAAGTGATGGTTCACCCCAAAGTTTTTAATTCTCTCATCATTTACTCACCCTCACGCCATATCCAAAGTATATGACTTGCTTTTTTCAGATAAACACAATCCATTTTGTGAGTCCATAAAATGCCATTGAATGGGTGCTACTGGGTTGACTCTTGAAAAACCACACAAAATGATTGTGACGGTAATTAATTTGACCCCAGTGGATGAATCAGTGTCTTCTGAAGTGAATTAAGGGATATAGAATATGGTCATGCAGAATAAAGCATTAATATGTGCTTTATAAGTACTAATAAACAGCCAATATGCTAGTAATATGCATACTGATAAACAACTAGTTAATAGTTAATGTGTTCTCTAATCTAAAGTGTTACCATTTTTTACCAGTGTTAACATTTATTCATTTTATTTCTATACATTTGCTTATTTTCTTAATTTGTTTTTTCCAATGAAACCGTTTCCTAGTTTTTATAAGTCTCAGACTATTCAAAAAATGTGGTCTTCATCACAGCTGATTCTGGCCAAGAATCACCCACTTAGACAGGAAGAGACTGTCTGACCAACATCTAAAGTGACAATTTGTTTTCTTTTACTTGCTATTTAGGGGGAGGGTTTATCTCAAATGGGTTATATCAGAATAATAGATAATAATAGTGTGGAAATTTGAAAGCATCCTTTAAAATTATAGACACTGATCATAATTACTGTTTTCCAAAATGTAAAATATATAGTTTCCCCCCACAAACAACTCCGAACACAAAGTGAAACATACACTTCTGCTTATGGATGACTGGTTCACTAGTTTTCAGACAAAACTCTGATGCCAATCTTGCAAACTTCAAATCCAGTGATTCGTTCTTCCTCAAAAGAAAATGGATTAAAACAAAAACCTGTGTACAATGTCTGTAAGTTGCAGAAAACAAGCCAATCAGATTGGAACTGTCCATTTAAACAAACTCCTGACGATTTTGAGTGCACCTGTCAATAAACAGACCATGGGCATGCGTTTTCATCACTCAAACACTGCAATTTTTACGACGGGGTATGTCTTTGCTGTCATCAGCCAAAACTTATTTAGAGACAGTGTTGTTTTTACATCATAATATTAGGGTTGTTCCCCACTTTACCTGTCCAACATTTCAGTGACAGAAACATTAGGTGTGTGTTCACTGAAGTGCCTGGTGTGATGTCTCCGAGTAAAGCATGAAAATGAGAGCGCTTCAAACATTCACATGGCTTGTGTGCCGTGTTTGTATTGACATCCCACCGTAATCCCGTCTGAAAGCAATCCCACCCACCTGTCTGTCTGTCCTCTGAAGAGAAAACCGCAGATAAAGACTGTCATGTCCGTCTTTCAGGCTGCTTGAGCCACACTGACACTTGTGTTGAAACTTGACAGGCTCTTCAACATGGCTGGTGCCTTGTGCACGTTCGGTTGGTTGAAAATCAGTGCAGTGTGTTAAGTTCTCTTTCTATCTTTGTTTCTGTTTCCTTCCAGCAGCAATTGCTTAAAGCCAAAGAGGCCACAGACGAGATGGAGCTCTCTATTTTGAAGACTTGTCAGAGTGTCAGTGATCTCAGGCGAGAGGTGAGATTCTTGTGACAAGCTATGCGCAGGGATTGAATCCCATGAGCCAAAGCATCTAAAACAATCTTTCTTCAAAGGCGTCCATCGCAGTGTTTCCTGTAGCGCCTCTGCTGAGTTCACAGTGCCATGACAACTCATATTTGCTCAAGTTGTACATTTGTATTTGATCTGAATGTCATGAGTTGAACATCTGTGGAAATGTTTATGTGATAAGTACTGTGTTTAGGGTCTTATTATAACCTGTATATAGGACATAACATGACCCTATGTAATTAGTATATTGATCTGAGAAGGAGAAAAAAATCAATATCAACCCTTTTATTTGCCTGTGCAATAAATAAGTTTAGCGCAGATATAATTTCATTGCCTGCTGAGCTTTACGCAATGTCGCTTTGCTGAGAGCGTCATCTGTCGCTTTCTCACACACGAGCATTCAACGTGAGAAAGAGTGGCGTACACTTGAACTGACGCAGAATTGACACACTGAATCTAAATGCAGGGCTCGACAATAAAGACTGCCCAATGGCCAATAGTTGACGGAACTGTCACTGTCCCGATCAGGCCAGTGCTGTATTGTCATGAATGTTTATCATTTGCAAGTGTTTTTAAGCATTCAAGTGCAAGAAAACACGAAAGAGAGCTCAATTCGGTACTCGCTGTGTGAGAAGTTTCCGGAGCGCACGCATACTGAATTGATTTCTCTTTCACTTCTTCTTGCGCTTGAACGGACAATTTCACACAAAATTGTCAACATGTCTGTATTGGCGTGTATTCATAGTGAACATAGACATGCATAGGTGAGTGACGCAAATACACAATTTCCCATGAAAAGCATCCCGCTTGGCCTAAAATATAAACGCGTATAACAGGCTTACCATAGTGAATCAAGGTAAGACAAAAACATGTTTTGGAAGAAGGATTGATGGTGTATTGTATTGTTCGTTTTGAATTATTATTGAATCAGTACAGTTTCTTCCTGGTTGTTCATAAGTTAATAAGTGTTTTTAAAAAAACATTTAGTTATGTTACTAAAACAATATTGTCTTGTTTAGCATGTAATTAATACCAGTTCTTCGGGGGAATTCACTGGTCAGCCCACATTATTGCACATTTTCCCCTTCGTTTAGCTTCATAAGGTAGCAGTGGGGAGGGCCACTGAACTGCTGAAGCTGCATTCAGATCATCTGGTGCTGCAGGCCCTGAAGGCCTCGGGTGGGGATGGAAACCTGGAGGCTGTGGCTGACTATGCCGGCACACTCACCGAACACAAAGAGCAGCTGGTTGAGGTGAGCTGCACTATTTAACATGATTACATTATGAAGCATTTCACATTTAAAACATTTCTGAGGACTCCAATGTAATTGCAGGGCCGATTTTTACGTTTCACTATAGGTTCAACTTTAATGTGGTGCCATTTATTCTGATTTCAGACTTGTCGTTTGCTCTGCCACATTTCGGGGACCGAGCCGTTGGAGATCACCTGCATTCACGCTGAGGAAACTTTCCGTGTCATTGGTCCGCAGGTAAACAAAAGAGAGGTTGTCTGCTATAAGAGTAGGAATCTGGCATCTCAGCTTGATATGTTATTTGGCAAGGCTTTCAGAGACTTACACTATATAGATTTTGTTAATAAAAACACTGAATATTGTTATTCGCCTTTTTTTGTTATTCATGCTTATTTTTCAAAAATCAACAATGCTTATTTGACACATTTTGTGCTCTGTTGTTGACTTTGCGGCTCTGATTACAGAAAAACAGCCGAGGCAAACACACTTAGACACGCAGGCAAGAAAATAACTAAAATTGCTAAAATGGCATGAAAATTGCAATTAAAATGCATCTTCAGCGCACAGAGCTGGATGGAAATCATCTTTGCTGTTCAAGTTTCCCTTTTCAATACAAACAGTAAAAAAGATACAAACATTCCTTTAAAACGAAAAGGTTAGATTGGGCCAATATGCAGAATGTAATATTTAACCGAGTATATTTGCAGTGCATTTTATCAGCACTCTTCATTAGCATATCTGATTGCATGCTGGAATGAGTGTTCTGAGAGAGGGCGACCTCTCTCACCAGCCAATAATGATGAGGCCTAAAGATCAGGCAGCCAATAAGAGCACAGCAGGAGAGCAGCAGCTTCAGGGGTGCATGATAATGAGTTGCTTTATCAGTTATTCCAAAAGCCACAGGTAATTACCAGCTGAATCCACACCCTCAGCGGAGACCAGCTCTGCTTCGCTGTGTGTGTGTGTTTTTTGAAACGTCCTCCTAGTAAGCTGTAAATCATAATTATGCAGTTGCCGACGGAGTTAGATGCTGCATTTTATGCTGTGGGACACTGGAGAGAAACCAACGATGAATATTGATATTCAGATGTTGCACAGGAGTCAAATTATGCAGTCACATAAAAATTACACTTCAGTTCAAAAGTAAAAATGTTTTTGAAAGAAGTCTCTTCTGCTCACCAAGGCTGCATTCATTTGATCAAAATAAAGTGAAAACAGTAATATTATAAAATATGACTATAATTTAAAGTACCTGCTTTCTATTCCTGTGATGGAATAAATACATTTTCAGCAGCCATTACTCCAGTCTTCACTGTCACATGATTCAGAAAACATTCTAATATGCTGATTTGATGCTTAAGAACTATTTATTATTATCAACGTTGAAAACAGTTTTTTTTATGATCATTTTGTTCAGGATTTTGGAATAGAAACAGCATTTATTTGAAACAGAAATATTTTGTAACATTTGTCTTTTGTTACTTTGATCAATTGAATCTGTCCTTGCTGAATAAAGGTAATAATTCCTTTAAAAAAATCTTATTGACCCTAACATTTTTTAATGGTCATGTATTTAAAATGGGTGAGAAAGATCTTGAAAATAGTGCGCTAAAATCAGAGCGCTGTTTCCTCCCAATTTCTCCTCTCAGATCATCTCAGCGGCACAGACCCTTGCTCTTCACCCCACAAGCAAGATAGCCAAAGAAAACCTGGATGTGTTTTGCGAGGCCTGGGAGTCCCAGCTGTGCGACATGGCCATCCTACTGAAGGAGATCAGTGATGTGTTTGAGGGCCGCAGAGGTACGTCAATCAAGCTGTTCAGTCTTATAGGACTACAAACTCGAACAGGTCCTTCTTGCAGCTTCTTCCAGCCCAAGATATGAAGCACCCATATGTCTTTTATGTTATCTGCATTTACTGCACTACCACAGTACATACTACAGTATTGTAATCTGGCTTCTATGGGTGCTTTGATTCCATTTACTAGAAGTTATTTTCAGGTGCACAAAATGCATTTGCTCATGCCTATGGGCAGGGCAGCGATAACAGTTTTTAAAGGTCTTTTTCCTCATGGCCAGATTGCTATCTTTTCCATCCGCTAAGGATGTGCGGCTTTGACATTTACACTGCATCCACATCCCTCACATGAGATAATTGAATAGAGGCTGGATAAACCTCTGTAGGCAAGGTTATGGGCGCACTGCAGCGGTCCCAGTGAGATTACAGGTCTGTGAAAGTCCTTTCGCCCATCTGTATTTGGACATACCGCTCAAGGATGTGTTTTGAGCGATGTCGACTCTTCCGAGTGAAACTGTGGTTTTCTCATGGCAGCGCATAAAACGCTTTATGTAGGAACAATATTTGTCAGAGTTTGAAGGAAGGCATCAGTAACATGACAGAAATCCGGTGCCTGGGGAGATGGTTTGTTCCAGATGAGAGATTCCCAGTCATCATCAGTGCCAACCAAGATATTTCCCAAAACAAACTGTCACCCCCCAAGATCATGCCTTTGTATCTGTTCATCCACATCATAATACACAGCCATTTTTAGGCTAGACGTACATTTGAATCATGTTTTATAGGGTTCTGTTGGCATATTTTAATGTTATGGATATTTTTGGTCTTAATTCATAAAATGTCTACCTCATTTTAGGTGATAAGAAAACATATCTGTCTCTTCCGAGACCAGGGGTGAGTCTCACAAGCAATTATGATTTTATTACAAATTTCTCTTTTCATATAATTTCCTTCATTATATTTACTGATTCATCTGTTCTCTAGAAACACTCTGCTAACCTGAAGACAGTCAAGGCTGCCAAACTTGATGCTGAGGTACAATTTCACATAATAAAATGATCAGAAGTTGGCCATATGTGACCAGAAGTTGGATAAATGTTAATTAACTGGGTTGACATTTTTTCTGTCATGCTCTATTTTTGATTCTCTTGTTTTTGTCCAGCAAATTATATAGCTGTTTGCCATTCCATTTCCATATGTAGATGATAATATTTGCATTTTCAATCCATGACCCCCAAAACCCAATAATTGTCTATAAGTGTCGATAATGACCTGGACTTGACATAACATAAGCTATAATGGAAGTTAATTAAGATTTAAAGAACTAAAATTTACAACTGATAAGTATAAGTGTGATAAAACAGAATTAATTAGTTTTATTTATGAATTTTGTCGCAAAATTATTTCATTTAAAAGTCAAAACTACAAATCATTGCATCTTTTAGACTTACAAGATGATATGCAGTGTTATTTTAGTATATTATCTATTTTTATTATTATATTATTTAGACACTATTATAGTACTTAATTTATTGAATTTGCTTTAATATTTATATTTTCGGTTTCATTATAATTGTAATTCAAGTTTTACTACTTTTGATCTATTCAGGAGCAAACCACTATTGCTAAGCTGGGGCTGGAACTGTGTCTCCTCACCTCAGATGTGGACTCAGAGGTGGAGCGCTGGGACGAGCAGGACCATGAGATTGTTCGACTGGGTCAGATCATATCCAGCATGGCGTATTCCATGTACCTCTTCACGAGGTAACTCCCTTTTCATAAACTTTATAGTCAGATTATCAGATTGGTTTGAGTAGTGCTATATTACACAGGAAATTAAGCACAGTGTGCTGGAAAGTTTAAGCTTTCTGAAAAATGTCTGTTCAGAAAAACAAAACCATGTTGTTTTTCCACTCTATGTCAACCTACACAATCAGTTTTATGGATCTTTAAGGATGTTTTATTAACTCGGCTGTTTTTCCATCTGTGATTTAGGGGGGAAGGCCTGCTAAAGACAACTTTGGATCTATTCCACCAAGCTGAGGTAAGCCAGCATTCGTAGGTTTTTTTTAATTGAATCTGTTCGAGGTGTCATTAGGAGCGATGAGTCCCCTGGAAAAGATGGATCAATATATTATTAGAAGGGCCAGCTGTCATTTGTCTGTGAGATACTGTGATCCAGAGCAGGTTGTGTGCTGTAAATGGGGAGGAAATGCTGATTAGGCAGTGTGTCTTTCTATTAGTAGAGGGTACGCTGACCTCCATCCAAACACACCACCTTCCTCTTAACACCCTCTTATCTGACAGAGCAAGCCTGCTCAACATCACAGCAAAGTTCTCTTAAAGTGCCCCATTATGCTTTTCTGGATATTACCTTTCATTTAGTCTAGCTGTTTGTGAATGTAAAAGGTCTGCAACGTTTCAAACATCTAAGTGCACAATAATTAGAGTTATTACCTCCCCAAATAAAGAATCGTTTCTTAACTGCAAAAAAACGTATGAACCTATGTAGGTTTGTAACAAATCTTCATAATGGCAGCCTATGGTCTTCATTGGCTGCCCGTGAACAGCATCTACTTTGACCCGCCCTCAAACACAATAGTTGTAGCTGAGGCCTGGAAGAGTTTGGTTCGTGTTGTCGACATTTTGGGAAAGACGCTGTTTTCTGCGCTGCGAAAGCAAATCCACTTTGCATGCACTTCCAAAGGACGAGGACTCGCGTTCGAATTGGTTCGTATCGCTGTGTATACAAGTGCTAATGAAACGTCCGTGGCTACAATTCAGATATGAAAATGGGAATTTGGTTTCTGACATGCACTGAAAGCTGTAGACCAATCACAACAGACTTGGCCGTCTGACCAATCAGAGCAGAGTAGGCTCTCGGAAAGGAGGGGTTTAGAGAGACTGAATCCTTGTTTGAACCATTTCAGACACTAAGAATAGAGCTGATGCTATGATGTATAATTTGAGAAAATTAAAGTAAATTAAAGTACAATCTTTTGACCTTGGATGCATGTAAATCTATTGTAGGAGATTTAAAATAGCATAAAAGGGGCACTAATACGTACCTCTTTTAATGGCCTTTTCTGACTTCACTGAATTCACTTTTTCAATTGCCATAATTATGAGTTTCCTACTAGTAAACAGATCTCGTCAAACTCACAATTACAACTTGGAAACTCATAATTTAAAGTAACAAAGTCTCAAACTTATGTTTGTTCTGTCAAAACAGCGGCAACCATACATTAAAACGTCTACTACGTACCTCTATACATATATGCCATTTTGTATGACAGTTACCTGATTCGATTTGTTCTTTACAACTGTGCAAGAGCAAAAAGAGGTGATTTAATATAACGATTAAGTATTTTGCTGTGGTAATTATGGTATTTTTCCGATATGGATCAATTTTGATGTTATGAGCATTGCTATAGTAACGACCAGTTTCTGAAGATCCGACCCGCTTCAAAAATAATCTCCTGGTAATTATTATTAAACATGACACAGCGTGACGCTAACCTTTGTATTTGACTCCTGAATGCTGCTTTTGTCATTTTGACATTTTCACTGAGATGTCGGTCTTCAATTTCAGTGCGGTGAATAATTTTTCATTTAGGTTTTGCTGGCTAAAGCAGCAGTGATATTGGAGATTATACTGATGAAATAGATTTAAATAGTAACAAAGGCTAAGGTGCACTCATTACTATGAATGGGAGAATGTGCAACATGAAATATGGTGAAATAAGTCTTGTGTTGAACTGCACATGTGCATTGACTGGACCAACTTAAATATAGTTAAAAAAAAAATACGTTTTTTTTTTTTTTTTCAGCATAAGAAACAACATTAATGAGATGGTTCATGTCAGATCTTGTTGCTAATTTGAAATATTTTATTTAAATGTGAGTGAGACGATTAGTTTTGTGAGATTGCAGGATTTCCCCATTTAAGTCTGGTCTTGGATGCCCTCATTAGCTGCCCGGAGGCATTGCAAATATGACCACGGAGAGAACTGACTTTCATTGAAAGTAACTTTGATAGTATTCAGTTGGTCATGTGATCTCAACAGGCCACTGAAATGACCTGAGTCTTTATCTTGTGCCAGTGTACAGTGTGAATCTTGATGCACTGATTTGTGTCATTTTAATCACTTTATTTCATAATCCAAATTGTGTAAATTTTGTGTACAATCAGGTCTTACATTATGGATTGTTTTTTTCAGGTGTTGTCAGACCAAGGTCTCCAGCTGTGCCCAATCCTCCACTCTCTCTCCACACAGGTAACACAGCCGGCGTGCACACCAGTCCTTTATGTACCAGTTTAATTAGATGCCTGTAAATAAAGGACTGTAATGACTGCCATCCATCTCATCGGGACCACAGAGACATGGCTATCAGTGTTAGTTAACCCCTGCTCGGCTGGGGCGGACAGGGGCCACACATCCATAATCACAGAGCCTGACACCTGTGGTACACCGCACGGTTTGATTAATAATCGCAAACATGCCTGACCCACAATGCATTTCCCCAGCTGCTAGCTGAGTACAGCTAATACAGATTGCTTACGTCCACTTATTTATCCATCAGTTCAAATCCAGCAATTACCTCACTTTGGCAAACCTAATGCAGTTTTGGGTGCAAGTCTCAATCAGGGCAATTAGATTGTTAAATTTGTCCTTGCCTCAGGAAGTCCTGAAAGGGTCATAGAAAGAAGGAAAAACAATGCTATATGCACAGAATACAATACACCACAATAAAAAAAGAGGAGTATAAAATATATATATATATATATATATATATATATATATAGCTCAGTTTCAAAAGTTATTTTATTTTATTGTATATGTATTATGTAAAATAAGTATATATAATATATACAAATAAAATAATAAAATTTGCATTATTTCATATATATCTTTTTTTTTTTTTTAAATTGTCCTATTCAGCCTGTCATGTTAATACTTTTGCATATTTAGAGGGCATAATAAAAAAACTTGATGTCTAATGTAAAAAAATGAGTCTCCAAGCAAAACAGCCACTGCGTTAGAATTTGTTTAGACTTCTCATCTCTCATGTGACAGTACTTTAAATGTTATGGCAATATATTGTGTCTGTTTAATAGCTGCTGGATGAAGACCGAATGCTTATTATATCTGAGACAGAGAAGCTGTCAACCGCATGTCAACAGCTTCAGGTCTGTGCCAAGACTCCGGTTCAGGGGAAGAGCGCCATCTTTCAGAAGGTAATGCAATATAACCGCAGGCCTGTGCTTGTGAATCAGTGAGTGAATGGAGCAGATGAGACACAAATAGGGATTTTGTTTGTTTGACTTGACAATTTAATCCAGTAATTCACTTTAATTTATAAATTAGAATTGGATGATTCAAATTAGATTAATTTTAATATAGGCATTTAAAGAGAACGATAAAGACACAGGTCACTGCCACGTGTGATTAGATAATAAATCTGTTTCTCTTGCAAAGACCCTGACCTTACTCTATCGTGACTCCATTTAACCCGATAAAATGGCATGCTGTCTAGGGTCATCCTTCTGTTTTGATAAAGCAAAGGTCACAGCCAAAGGCGGGTTTAAATAGGTTTATAGAAGCTATGTTTGTGTCGTGCTGTGAAAACCAAGAAAACGATCTCCGGAAAACAAGCTCAATCAGAATCTCCCAGCATGTCTCGCCCTCGCATGGTTTCCAAGCATTTTATTTAGAAAAAAACAATTATGTGTGAACCAGTCTGTTCCACAAATCACCTGTCAGATATGTATAGATTTTTGTCGCAGCAAAATGATAACTTGTCTGAAATGTGAGCCCAAACAAGCAGCCATGTTGTACTTGTTATATTTTTTTTATTTTGGGTAGTTTGGTCAGCTAATGATGCATCTGTTTCTCGTCTTGTTCAGGTCGACTCATCCATACAGAATACCAAAGGCATCTTGACTGTGGTGGTCTACTTACTGCCGATCTGTAATAAGCTCATCAGAAAGGTTGGTAGCAACATGAAGATCTGGGATTATTATTTTTTTTTTTTAAATGTATTGGTATCGGTATATATTATATATTTAATTATGTTTGCTCATTTATATATATTTTTATATTTATATTACCTTCATGTCATCTAATACAAACTTATAGTTAAAGGTATAGCGGAGGATTTTCACGAATTTTAGAAAAGAACCGCCCTCTCCACTTTTTGAAAAAATGCACATGCGCAACACTCTACCTGCTCCCGAGAGGGAACGCCTATTAAACGTATGCACGAGCTAATCATAGCTTACATTAACTTTTACTAGCAGAGATTTTAAATGAATTTCTCCAAATAGCATGCCAAACTTTACCTGTCAAGTAGAAACTTCGCGACTGAGGCATCAGTGGGAAGCCCAACCTGTGTTTTGAGCGCACGCCATCGTGTGAATCGTGTGCACGAGCACGTACGACGGCCTTACGTAAACATATCACCAGAATGATTGACACTTAGGAGGACCAATAGTTTTGATAATCCACCCGGAAAAAGAAAATCCTCTGCTATACATTTAAGCTTTAAAATGAAATAAATATTCAGAAAATATATTTTTTTAAATATATATTTACGAAAACGGCTTTTCAAACAAGAAAAAAAAAGTAGGGCAGGACTTGATTTTGTCCATTGGGAATTAATTTGACCGTTAATTTGCCCCGCACTCACACCAGTGAAGAGATATCACTGCAAGAGGGAGGGATTACGATGGCACATGAATAATAAAAAAACAAAACAATGATGTGCATGGATAAATAATTTACAATAAATACTGCATTATTCCATAAATAATAAGAACTGTTCATTTTGATTTCATGTGTGCCGCGTCATCCTCCGGGTGGTTTCTACCGCGACCACGTAACTCTATCTTGGTCACGAGCCACTTCCTCTATTTATAGTACTCAACTCCTGTAAAAGGTGTACCTTTATAGATTCAGGTAGGCGTATAATATTCTCTCTTTCAGATTATATTATCTCAGTGTCTACTCTGATCACTAACCAAGCACAACCAAGCCTACCTGGGTGGTGTGGGTTAGCCTTCCGTTCAGTGCACCACAGCTGGCTCCTCGCCCTCAGAGGACAGCCATGCCTGCTTATGCACTCCCACGGCCCACACTATTGCGACTGGTTGGCAACCATGACCGACTTTGTAAAGTCTGTCGGGATATCGTTATACAAATCTATCTTTTTCAGACAGTCATCTCATGATACCCCAAATGAATTCTCACTCTAAAGCAATGAACAGACTGAGACTATACTATCAGAGTTTGAGGGCAGTCCTCATTCTCATTTTATTATTTCTTGCATAGACAAAAGCTAAATACACCCCTCTCTGCAAGCTGGAAGTTCCATGGGCCAGATACACAATTACATTTTAAGGCTTACCCCATCTCTGTTCAGTGTATGTGTTCTTCTCTAAGAATGTCAGGCGTCTTCTCTTGATGTTGTGGTTTTGTTGCTGGCTTCCGCTCGCTTGTATGCTCTCTCTCTCTCCAAAAGATCTCTTATTATAATCACTAATGACGCATAAAATCTCTACATTTACGCACATGCTGCTCATTTCCTGCGTGCCTTAATTGTTACATTACTTGCGTCGATTGCTTTATTTACCTGCTTCAACACTTTTATGTTTGCGTTAATGGCATTTGCAATACACAAATCAGTTTTCTACCTTTCTAGACATTTTATTTATTTATGTCTTTATATTTGGCAGTCACACACAACAATGTTCTTGTCCCTCAGAACCCAAATTCACCCACACACATAATGCAACATGCATCAACTTTACAGGATGTGGTAAACCTGTAAGAAAAAGTTTGGTGTTTTTGTCACCTTATGAAAACTTCATGGCCCCTAGAGATTTTCCAAGATCTGTAATTCTCTGCGTTTTATTATATCTTTTCTTATCTAATTGTTTAGAAGAGAAGACTCCATTTCTTTTGACACATGGTGACTTAAAAAAATGTATATGATCAAATCGTAGCATGTTTGTATTTAACTTTACCTTCTACCTTTAATTCCAGTGTCAATCCGAATGCAGTTGCCTGTCTTCTCCTCAGCACTGGAGGGAGAAGCAGCTGAGCACGCCTGTCAGCGAGGAAACTCTGAACGGCAAAAGCTCCAACGGCTTTGGGGTCAAATCCCTGGAGCAGCACATGGCCAATCTAACATTCCTGGAGAGCAAATAGATCTGAAAACCTGCCTGTTCTCCCATACACAGTGTATGGCAATGCACTCGCTCACAACGTGCCATTCTTTGTGATTCTGCCCATTCGCTTTGTGGTGTACGATAGTGTTAGCGTTACCAGGCTCATTCCAGATACCAAAAGATATTGAAGAAAAACCCTTCATTGCATGTGTTGAAGTCATTATGCAACTGTTTCAAATGTAATGGCTGGTAAATAAGCTACGGTTTTAACCGAAACAATATTCAACGGCGTTTCTCGTGATCAGCCAACATTGAGGTGTACATTCTAAAAAGTTTTGATGCAAAAAAACTGCACACTGTATTTAACATAACTGCCTCATGTTCAAGTTGATGCCAAATATATCCAGTTTTAATCATCTTCCTACACTGGTCTTGCCACATGGCAGTCTGCTCAAGGCTGTAAGACACAACTTCAGTGACTTTGGATATTGCTATGAGAAATTAGCATCTTTGTGTTTTGTTTGAGAGTTTACAGCAAGGGAAGTTACTTTCCAAAGAGGCATTTCTGAAGGATGTTAATGAAAAATACCATTTCCACTTTTAGAAGACAGTTCATCCTAAAATGTTTTTTTTTTGGCACCCTCATGTCGTTCCAAACCTGTATGACTTTTATTCTGTCAAACGCAAAACAAGATACTCCGCCCGGCCAAAAAAAAAAAAAGTCACTGTTTGGATTCAAACAGGCAAATAGCTTTTCATTTCTTAAACAACCATGTAGGAAGACACATCATGGTCATATTGTCAAGATTCATCAGGCTCAAACTGTGAAAGAATGGTTGGGAGGGAGCATGAAGAATAATTTCCAGAGTCCAGACCTTAAATTCATTGAAAGTCTTTGAGATGTGCTGGAGGAAACTTTACAGAGTGCTGGACTCTTGCATTGTCAATATAAGATCTTGACCAAAAATGTATTCATCTCTTGATGGAAATAAATGTTGTGACTTGTGATGTCTGGACTCAGAGGTGCCGATTCATGTGTGAAAATGATTCTTCACACTCCCTCCCAACCATTCTTTCACAGTTTGAGCCTGATGAATCTTGACATTGTCTTCCTGGAATATGGCCTTAAAGCGTCTTCCTACATGATAGTTTAAGAAATGAAAAGCGACACACTCCATCAGTTAGGGTTAGAAGAACTGCTGGCAAACATATAACATGCTAGAAACATAATAATCACAATAATGATCCACATTTTTTTTTGGCTGGGCAGTGTATTTTGAAGTTCCAAAAAATGTTTTTATCCATATAATGAAAGTCATTGGGTCGTTATATGGACAAAAACAGTTGAAACGTATTTTAAAAATATCTTCTTTTATGTTCCACAGAAGATCATAAAGGTTTGGAATGACATGAGGGTGAGTAAATGATGACAGTGTTTTTGGCTGAACTGTCCCTTTAAGTGTACTTTCTTGTAATAGTATTGACTGCCTTGTAGGTCACTGTGATTTCTATTTTTACTTCAATCCTAACAATGTAAGTCAAGCTTTGGTACATTAACCTAAAAGGTTAGAGTGAAGAAGGTATATAAATCAATAGTTTAACTTTAGGCTGTCGTGTACTGGAGAGCAACTTTTTAGTGTGGCACAGATTAAAAGGCTCTTCAGAATTGGGTTTCCACTCACACACCAATTGTAGTTGATACTTTGCTAAAATGTTCCTCTGATTTATACTGCAGTCAGTCAAACCATAAGCTTTAGAGATGATTGTGCAGCTATGACCTCAAGTTGTGTTAGTGTTGGACCATTGAATGATTGTTAAATCCGAAAAAAATCTAAATATACGTTATTTTTCTTATAATATTAATGACTGAGTGATTTATTTATGCACAAAACATGACATCTGAGGTTTTACACATTTCTTACTAACTCAGTTTTACACTAAGGTTATCCAATTTATCTATGAAGTACTTATTCTCCTCAATTAACACATTTATTAAAGCACATACTAACTTCAAAACTATTAAAGTGTTCTCTGTTGGGTACATGTTCAGCTATGGACACAATCCTATTGAAAATACATATTTACACACAATACTGATCACAAGATTTGGTAAGTTTTCTCTTATGCTTATGGTCTCTTATGCTCAAGGCTGCATTTATTTGATAAAATATTTTAAGATATAATTTATTCCTGCGATGGAATAAATAAATTTTCAGTCACCATTACTCCAGTCTTCAGTGTCACATGATCCTTCAAAAATTGCTGTCAAGAAATATTTATTATTAACATAAGTGTTGAAAACATTTTGTAATATAATGTTTACTGTCGCTTTTGATCAATTTAATGCACCCTTGCTGAATACAAATATTACTTTTAAAATGGTAGTGTACATTTTGCTTGTGATGTACTGTATGTAAATGTGTTATCTGTATAAAGTGCAAAATCTTGTTTGGGAAAATTACAAAATGTTCACATGGCTATTTATTATTTTGAGAGCACTGGCTTTAGTTTGGGTTAATGTGTAAAATTGATTGATTAAAAACAAAACATACACACATAGCATATGAACGGTGCAATACATGAACATACAGACAGTATGAGAGCCAGTTCAATGGGAATCTGCCCAGAAGAGAGCCGTTCCTTTATTTAGCATTTGTTCAAAACTACAATGATCTCCAGCAGTTTTATAGCAACCAGAAGGAAAATAATGTCTGTGAGGATATAGGCTTGTTCCTCCTCAAATGAAAATAGTTCTTAATGAAACAAACTAAACAATAACCATGAAAATGGCATCTTTGTGCATCTCATGAATAATGGTCCAACAAAATGCAACCCAGTGAAATCCAAGACTGTTCTGGATCCAGCAGACAGGTCTTCATTCCTTCAAGTCGTCATTTTCTCAAGATGTCTTTTTGAATTTAAGTGGCACAAAGCCATGATGCCATAGACGTTATTCCTCAAAGGAGACTCAGCAGCTTCAAAGTGCAAGTTGATCTCAGCAAGGCTCTTCTTGTTGGTTTCTTTTCACGATAACCTCCTCATATTGTTCTCTGGTCAGAAGGCCCTCTGTGATGCTCTTACTCTCTTCAAATTTAGGTAATATAACCGCAATGTATCCTTCTGTGGAAGGCTGTGCCAAAAATAATGAACGCACAAGTCACACACGTGGTCTTAGGCTTTTTTTTTTTCTTTGTACTGTGAGTTATGATGTATACAGATGCTCACCTTTTCCAATAATAGATCCGGCTTGTTCATAATGGCTTCATTTACTTCTAGGAGACGTCCTCTGATACAGCTGTGAAAATATAGGTTGAATTGAGATCATTTTATGATTATAGAAACTGAATGTGATATATATCCAGTGGTGCTCTATATAACTGACCTGTATATGGTGTATTCCTGTTCATCTGTACACGTTATTCTACACAGTGGTGCAAACTCTGTCAGGAACTGACCACCCTGCAGAATAAATTGTACATAATGTATTATAATGTTCAGGAAAAGAGTAAATTAAGATATTAGTAATTAATCACAATTATCATTCAATTCAAAGGTACCCACTCGCTTTGACTTTCCAGACACTTTGTTCTTCAGACGGCTGCATCCATCACTGATCTGGTAGTTTATGTTTTTAATTTTTCGTCCATTCTGAAGGATAGGATGAGACTCTGCAAGTGTGATGACGCATATTCTGATGAGAAGAAAATGTGAATTTAGAGATAATGGACACTTAAAAAAAAAAATAGACATGTCATGCATGCATGCTGACATGGTGTCATTTCAATCCACATCTCAGATTATATATTCAGATTGTGTGCAACTGTAATTTCTGTAAAAAATAAAATGTTTATAAACCATTTCATACAGTAAACATGGTTGATTTTTTATAGATAAAGATTGAAAGGCTGGATCTGGGATTTATGTACAGATCTGAATGTACATAAAATGTATTTGTTATGAGTTTTGATATTCACATACTAAAAAGAACCCTGTAAAAGTGTAAGTAGTTGAAGAACTTCACAGTAAAGAGGGAATAAATATAGGCTAACTTATATAATATATCTAGGCCTACCTGTTGGAGTGCTGTAGAATGCAGTGATCCTCACATACTTTTCCCTTCAGATCTGCGTCAGTATTTACACCAAACACATTAATTAATCAACAAGTTTAAAAAGCATAGTGTATATATTTAAAGAAAATCACACTTCAAAATGCTAACCTGAACATGCATTAAGCTAATAATATCAATTGAACATATCACCTGTTCTATACCAGCGTGTGAAATATCGCTCGATCACTGATGGGGCTTTCTTTTCACTGTCTTCCATGTCAATATCCACCGCTTATAACAGCGATTATCTCAAAAAGAAAGAAAAACCTTTAGAGAGACAGTCTGGTCAGATCCAAACAGAGACGCTTGAAGCCGGACGACAAATTAAGCTACACAAAAAACCCCGTCCGGCGTCCGCTCTGAATTTACATCCGGTTACACTAAGTTGTGGTGTCTGCCGGAATTTTACATCACTGTGTCATGCATATTTACTTTATATAATAATAAATGTATACCAATTGTTTTTCAATCACATTCAACTGTATTATTAGAGAAACCTAATTCTACTACAAATTTCAGGAACTACTATCATGGCATATTCTCCCGGTTCTTTTTAACTGTAACACACAGCAGCGTCGAAGATGTCAGCGCCTGTAATGGACACATGTCATGTCTCTTGTTGTGCTAATCGCACTCCCAATGTTGTGTCTTGGGGCAGAGGAGGTCTCATCGCATTTGGGACATGCAATTCAGTTGCCCTTTATAATCCACAGGTACCGTCTGAATGATTATTTACTTTAGTTGAAATGATGCTGATGCACTGTGGCATATTATTATTACACTTACATTATGTACTTACACATGTTCCGATTCTTTAATGCAATGATGTGCAAACTTAAAACTCAAAGCTAATGTAAGTGTACCTTGTGATAAAGCAGTTTAGTGAACTGTCAAATAAGATGTGACAGGTCACTGATACTGTGACAGGTTTGTTTCACCCTAATTTGATTTTTTATTGATTGTCATCAGGAAATAAGGATTGTCGAGTTGCTTAATAAACATACTGGAAGGGTGAATGCTGTCCAGTGGGTTCATAAACAAGATTGCAGTAAGTCTTTGACTTTAACCATCATTAATAAATTATCTTTATGCATATAGACATTATATTTCAACTTTCTGTCAAGGCCAGACACAATAAAAACAAAGGAACTTGTAGAAATGTAAGCTGTCTGTTTCTGTAGGTCCGGAAACCCAGCTGGTATCTGGTGGGTCAGATAATAATGTTATTGTTTGGGAGAAGCAGGATGGGAAGGTATGTGTTTACAATAACAGTAAATATAAATACTTATGCTGACAACATAATTGGGTCCTTTTTGTTATGCAGTACTTTTTTTTCATTGTACAGTATTTTCTTAATATATTATAAAATATTAAATCAAATCAACAACCTTTAAAGATATTTATTTTTTCATTTTTACAATATATATATATATATATATATATATATATATATATATATATATATATTCAATTTTACATAAATTTACTAGAACTGATGTTGCCATTTTGTTTTAAAACCATGTACTCTGGTTCTATGCTCTCAGTATCACTTTCCATCTATAGTGTTTTGTAATATCTTTGGAATAACAGCCGAATAGAATAGAATAGAAAGCCTTTATTGTCATTATACTCACGTACAATGAAATTAGGAAGTGCTTTCCTTGGTGCCAGAAAAAATATAACAAACAATATTACATATGACACAAATATAAAACCTATAGTAAAAAATGTAACAATTATGCAGTCAAATATTTATAAATATTGCAACACATCCGTTGTTTTAAGAAATCCTTAGTGATGCTAACACCCTTACTAACTGTTAGTAAACGGGAAAGTCCGTGGAAAATTCTAGAGAAACTGTAAAAAAAAAAAAAATTAAGAAAATAGTTAAATTAGATTAAAGTAAATGGATACCAAAAAAAATAAAATAATAATATATATATATATATATATATATGTATAATATATATATATATATATATATATATATATATATATATATATAAATTAAACATATATAAAATAAACATATATTCTATTAAATAAATTAAATTAGTTTAAAATACATAAATATAACTGATGAATATAAATAAATAAAAATTTGATTACAGAACAGGAATGACCCAGCTTTGTCAATTATATATATTCTGTGAAGTATCTTTTCTTCTGGTATATTTGTCTATAAATGGATAATCATAAAAGCTTAATTAAAAGAACACTAATAGTGATTTGAGTTGAGTTTGTCCCTCTTCTGCTCAGTTCACAGCATGCGCAGTGTGTTCAGGACACTCGGGGCCCGTGTGTGCAGTGGACGCCGTGTCTCTGTCCTCCTCTCACTTACTGGTGGCCTCAGCATCATCTGACTCCACTGTTAAACTCTGGACATGCACCTCTGGTACAGGTAAAATAAGAAGTGAGCTTTCAGTTCATGAGAGTGTGGATTGAAAGCACTCAATCTATTAATGCATTTTATTAATAAGTGTTTGAGGATTTTTCGAATTCTCCAAGCCTGACATCTGCTGGTCGGTTCTTGTAAATGATAACAAGCCCTTAATTCAAATTCAGTGCATGTAGTTCAAAATCTATTTATTTGTCATTGTAGGGATAAAGTAGCATTTGCTATGGATTGCGACCAAGAACAACAAAGATTAAATAGTACATTTAAATGTAGTAAGATTTAAAAATGTATTTGATCAGCAAGGATGCATTAAATTGACAGAAATAATTTGTAACATTATAAAATGTCTTCACTAATGTAACGTTCTGCATAACTTTCAAATAATCCTGAAAAAAGGTATCAAACATTTTAAGCAGCATTACTGTTTTCTTGAGCAGCAAATCAGCATTTTAGAATGATTTGTGAAGGATCATGTGACACTGAAGACTGGAGTAATGATGCTGAAAATCAGCTTTGCATCACAGGAATACATGACCTTTTAAATTACATTAAAATAGAAACCAGTTATTTTTAATTGTAATAATATTTCACAATATTACAGTTATTTCTGTATTTTTTTATCAAATAAACGCAGCCTTGCTGAGCATTATAGACTTTCTTCTCAAAAAAATCATACCCAGCCCAATCTTTTGAATGGTAGTGTATATTCAACATGTTTAATATGTCTATATCAAATACATGTGAGCTTGTCATGTATTTAGTGACTTTAGACAAGTCACAGTTACATAAGTAATAAGAAGAGGCTAATCATGAAGGAACTTTAAATCTCTCCCTAAAGATCAATGAATCAAGAATTAAGAGCTCAAACTATGAATGAAAGCTCATGCATCATTAATTGATCTTACTGCTTTCTTTCTGATGTCCATTCTTACTGTTCAGAAAGAGAGTGATATTTCCGTGGCCAAAGTTTGTGATGAATTCTTTGCAGAGTGTGTGAAAGCCATACAGTATATGGTCGGGTAAATGCAATATTTCTGTATTGTTTTGACACAATTTGAGTCATGCGATGATGATGATGATGATGATGAATTGCATCATCATCCCCTAACATTCAATTGACAGTAATCTAATGAGCTGTCACGCAGAACCCAAACTTCATTTTGAGTGCATTATTAGGTTTTCTGGGTAATTGGCCTTATATCAATATATATTTTTTTGGATTAGCAATACCCTACTTTAAAATAACAAGTTGTTATTTTCTTCATAAGGATTCATTATGAGTTAGACGGGTTGATTCTGGTGTTTGTGTTCTCTTCATTAGCTGAATGCCTCCAGACTGTATCTTTTGGGAGTGGGTTCATGATGGATGTGTCCTTGGTGCTGTTGCCAGGCAGCAGAGGTAAGCTGTGCCTGGAGCTCCGTGTTGATTTGCAGGACTGTCCATCCCTATCACAGGTTAAAATCTCATTCAGTGCTTTAAAAATGTCCTGGGGCGACGTTAGCCTGCCCTCTTACATTATTCACGCCTGGACTGTAGCTGTATTTTGCTTCTAGATGGCGTGAATAGACTTAGTCACTTGTCTGCCTCGTATGTCCATGTGAATGAGGAGGATAATTCCATCTCTTGCAGTTCCAGTGCTCGCCTGTGGAGGAGATGACAGCAGAGTTCACCTGTACGTGCAGCTCAGTGGACAGGTAAGACTGAGGGGTCTGTACTTTATATTAATGCTGTAAAGTCTGTCATGTAGGTGTGTGGATGTTATCTGGGGTTGTGTTTAGTTTCAGAGGCTTCTGACTCTGACAGGACATGAGGATTGGGTCCGATGTGTGGAGTGGGCCACGAAAGGTAGGACTTCTGAATGGAATAAATGTGCTTAGGAAGAAAATATTATATTTAGTGTGGTTAAAATGAAGCCTGTTTTAGGATCTTGATAATTAAAGACACAACAAAAACTAAATTTAACCTTTGTAGCCTTCAGTCCTTCAGAACGAGGTCTGAACAAAAGACATTAATACTTGTACTCGGGAAGGACTCTTAAACTGATTGAAAGTTAGAGTAAAGACATTTATAATGTTACAAAAGAATCAATTCATTCAAGAATCCTGAAAACATGTATCAAGGTTTCCACAGAAATATTAATCAGCACTGTTTTAAACATTGATAATAAGAAATGTTTCTTGACCATCAAATCAGCATATTAGGATGATTTCTGAAGGATCATGTGACACTGAAGACTGGAGCAATGATGCTGAAAATTCAGCTTTGCATCACAGGAATAAATTACATTGTAAAATAAATAAAATTGAATATTTAAATTTGAAAAAAGTAAATTGCAATGCTATTTCCCAGCTTTACTGTTTTTACTTATTATTTTTAATCAAATAATTGAATTCTTGATGTGCATAAGATTCTTCTTAAAATGTTTTTAAAAAATCTTACCGACCCCACACTTTTGAACGACAATGTCTGTTAGCTGTTAGGTGATGCTAGCTAAGATATTACAGTAACTGATAAACATATTTCAAATTTGACAGCCTTCTGGGAAAACAAATATACAGTACAGGCCAAAAGTTTGGACACATTACTATTTTTAATGTTTTTGAAAGAAGTTTCTTCTGCTCATCAAGCCTGCATTTATTTGATCAAAAATACAGAAAAAAATGTAATATTGTGCTATATTATTACAATTTAAAATAATTGGTTTTCAATTTATTATACTTTAAATTATCATTTATTTCGGTGATGCAAAGCTGAATTTTCAGGATCATTACTCCAGTCTATCAAATGATCCTTTAGAAATCATTCTAATATGATGATTCATTATCAAAGTTGGAAACAGTTCTGCTGCTTAATATTTTTTCATAACCTGTGATACTTTTTTAGGATACTTTGATAAATAAAAAAAGAAAAAGAAAAAAGAAAAGAAAAAAAAAGAAGCAAATGTTTTCAAGATAGAAATCTTTTATAACAACAATATACACTACTGGTCAGTAATTTGGGGTCAGTAATTTTTTTCTTTATTTTTTTTTTAAATAAATCAATAATTTTGTTCAGCAAGGATGTGTTAAATTGATAAAAAGTGATAATAAAGAAGATTTATATTAGAATTTTTTTTTTTTTTTTTGGAATAAATGCAGTTCTTTTTAACCTTTTATTCATCAAATATATTAGGCAGCAGAACTGTTTCCAACACTCATAATAAATCAGAACATTAGAATGATTTCTAAAGGATCATGTGATTGACTGGATGTCACATGTGACACTGAAGACTGGAGTAATGATCCTGAAAATTCAGCTTTGCATCACCGAAATAAATGATAATTTAAAGTATAATAAATTGAAAACCAATTATTTTAAATTGTAATAATATATCACAATATTACATTTTTTTCTGTATTTTTGATCAAATAAATGCAGGCTTGATGAGCAGAAGAAACTTCTTTCAAAAACATTAAAAATAATAATGTGTCCAAACTTTTGGCCTGTACTGTATATGACTCATAACAGAATGTGTTGTAGACTGTCTCTCCTTTCCAGCTACCTACCAGGAGTTGACCAAATTGACTATTTAGTTTTTACTTGCTAACTAAAAGTAATTTTAGTGGCTATTTATTAAAAAGAAATATGTCCCATCCAAATCAAAGACCCATTTAATACATATGATACAGTAACGGCAGTGAAAACGATTTAAAACGCCGGTATTGTCACTTTCACTCTCATGTGAAAATAAGGAGCTTGCTTAAATATATAACCGGGAAAGCATCACATACTACTTTCTCTACTAATTTTACTACTACACATACTACTTTTACTTTACTTGTGTTTGAACTGCTGAATGTGTAGATGGAGAGCTGTGGCTAGCCAGCTGTTCACAGGACTGTCTGATCAGAGTGTGGAGACTGTTTGCCAAGACTGTGGCTGAACCGGACCATCAGGCTGATGCTGTTATTAAAATGAAGGAGAACATCTTTCAAGTGTCTGGAGATGGTGAGGCTGGAGGCTTTGCGTGATTGTAATTTAGTTGTGTGATGACTTATAGAAATTGGTTATTGTTCAGTTGAATAGTTGCTTGATTATCTTTTTAGTTTTGAAACCATGTCTTGGTTTATAGATACTTAAAATCAAGGATTGTGTACACATTGTTTTGTAATCAGAGTCTAAAAATGAACTTGCCAGGACCTAAATGCAAAAATTTGACTGGCTAGTAAAGACTTTATTTCGTAAGTAAAGAAAAATGTGCAAGTTATTTATTTGCCCCTCACTGATAAATAAAGACATAGTGTATTACTGTCATAACTTCTTTCTCTATGTTTGTGCTCTAGAATTTGCTGTGAGTCTTGAAACGGTGTTGGCTGGACATGAAAACTGGGTTTATGGAATTCACTGGCAACCTCCATGTGTCAAAGGTATTCCTGAATGTTTTCATTTGATTTTGTGTCTTAATTAAACTGTAATGTGCTGTGAAATTAATTACCTGTTGACATTGCATTATTTTGTTTGTATTACCTTTTTATATTTATCCTGTCTCTGCCTGTGTTTTGTTACTTGTCTCCCCCTGCAGGTGACTCAGTGGAACAGCCCCTGAAGCTGCTCTCTGCCTCAATGGACAAAACCATGATCTTATGGGGGCCAGAGGAGGATTCAGGCGTGTGGGTGGAGCTGGTAAAGTCACCTTGTTTACTACTAAATAAATACTGTCATTGAAAAAAAAAAAATGGGTATTGGAAGGCATTATGCACTAGTGATACACCTTTTAGAATCAGAATCAGAATCACGGCAAGTACCGTATGAGCATATATATATAAAAAAATTAGGAAAATAAAATTAGAAACATTAACTATGCATTAGTGCAGTATGTGCAAAAGAGGAGCAGTGCAAATTCTCACAGTTTGACATAAGAAGGTACAGTATAGCACTAGAGTTATGTGTGTTAATGTAACACATGAGACAACATTGCTGGGTTTTTTGTTAATGTGTAATGGCCATAGTGGTGGATGCTGGATATTGATAATGAGGCCAGTTGTGGATGGAAAGAAATTGTTCTTGTGGCGTTAGGAATTAGTCTTGATGGACCTCAGCCTCCTGTTGGAGGGTAGTGCCTCAAACAGTTTGTGCCCACTGTGAGAGGGGTAAGAGGGCTGCCCGCTTCAGGGTCCTGGAATCGTACAGGTTCTGAAGAGGTAGCAGATTTCCACCAATCATCTTCTCAGCAGTGCGAATGACACACTGCAGCCTGCTTTTGTCCTTGGCATTGGCAGCAGTACCAGATGGTCATGAAAGAGGTGAGTATATGGACTCGATGATGGAGGTGTAGAAGTACACCATCATTGTCTTTGGTAGGTTGTACTTCTTTAGTTGCCACAGAAAGTAAATTCTTTAATCAGAGAGTTGATGTTCAGCACCTACTTGAGATCCTGGGTGATGATGATTCTCAGTATGGACTGGGGAGTCACACAGGATGGTAGCGCTAGGTTCTTCCTGAAGTCTACCACCATCTCCACTGTTTTCTCAGCATTAAGCTCCAGGTTGTTCTGTCTGCACCAGGTCACCAAATGGTCAAACACCTGTAGGCAGACTCATCCCTTTTAGAAATGAGCCCAATGAAGGTGGTGTCATTCGCAACGTCAGTAGTTTGACGGATTGGTGACTGGAGGTGCAGCTGTTAATTAAAGGGAGAAGAGTAAAGGGGGAAGAACACAGCCTTGGGGGAACCAGTACTGACGGTCCGGGAGTCAGAGACTTGGCTTAATAACTTTATTGTATTAACAAAAACTAGTTTGTGACTGCTATTTAACAGCCTTACCTTATAATACTGTTTATTCATGCAGGATATATCTGCCCTTTTTCGTCTAACTGCGTCAAATTTAGCCCACACACTGAGAATTGCACAGATAAGCTTTTTCTCTTCCATCTGTGTGAGGGACTGTGAATGATTGGCGAGTTCCTCTCAAAAATGGGATGGCGATACCTCAGATAACCTTAAATCTGGACATTTTTTTCACATCAGTTGTAATAAAAGGTTTTGATTGGCATTGCCACAGCAGATAACCGCATCGGCTGTGTGGTTGATTAAGAAGAGGTAGTCACTTTGATCTTGGCACACAGACAAAGGTCTCTGGGTTCAGATCAATGGCTCCTCCTGATTCTGACACTTGGAGCGTTTTAGTATGATGATGCACGTGTTTTGTCATACTAAGGCATGTCCAATTAAAAATGAAAGGCTGTGAGCTGTAGTTGTAAGAAGAAAGAGGTTGATTTCAGGTCTTGTGTTGTACCTGGATGCAGTGGGGTTGTTCCACATCTGTTATTTCTGCACTGCATGTGTCTTCTGTATTGAGTCGTAAAGGGCATATGATATGAGGTGGGTGTATACTGGGTTATCAGATGTGGATGAGAGCCTTTGAACTGACGGATTCATGGAGACTAAGTAAATAACTGTGGGTTATCATACATCCTTTCTGATTTCCACCTTCTGATCCCCTACTTCAGCTTTAGCTCAGGCTAAGAGATAAGTAACAGAATAAACAGATATAATATGTGCTCATAAATGGGGATTTATATTTTAATTTGTGCACTTGAAAAAACTAAACAAAGACTGATAAGGTTGTACCATAAAGGCCCTTTCACACTAAACATAAATATTTGTCAAAATAGATTTTGAATGGACACAATGGTTTCCTGTGGAGCAATTTACACCAGGAGTGAACATTTAGCTGATGACAAGCAACGATTTTGTGAGTGTGTAGAATTATTATTATTTTTTGCAGAGGATGAAGCAAGTCGGGTCAATAATATAAGCTAAATTATTAATTAATTTCGATACATATTTTTATAATATACACTTTATGCAAACCTCCAACAATTACATAATAAATTAAATAAGGCAGAGTCATTTTATAGACTTAATCTAACATTGTTTTTGCTGCCAATCTTTGATTAAATTAAATTAAATTTCTGTATACAATACAGTATTTCTTACTGTATTGTATTTGTCCTATTGTTTGTAATTTGCATCTTTATTCTTATATATAATAACAAAAATAAAATAATGAAAAGAACTGTTTTGTGATATGTATTGTTATCTGAAATTAGATTTTGGTCATATTGCCCACCCCTAGCTTTGCTATAGTTTTGGTGCGTAAAGGCCTGTGCTAATTACTTATCCATAAATATGTCAGTTTATGTTATCTAAAACTTGCCTTCATTGCACAGTTATTGACTGACTGCCAGTGCCCTACTAAGCAGAAAATGACCAACATCGCTTTGACTAATTAACACATCTACAAAGAAGAGTCTTCTCCATAATGATTAGACTAATTGGTCAGATTTAGTAGAGAACTGCTTTGCTGTGGAGTGGCCAGGCAAACCGCTGGGTAAAGTACACCCTCCTAATAACTCATGAACGGTGTGGGGGGGACTGAGACTCTGTTGTGCTAATGGTTTGTTCTCTCTGATAGACCAGAAGGGAGAATGGATGGATTATGATGATAGATCTTTAACATCTAGACCTCATGACACACACACACACACACACCTCCAGTTGGTGTACTATTGAGCTGCTCTCAATATCCATAATTGTTGAATTGCTCACTTTCAGCTTCATGAATCTCTCATCTATACAGGAATGAAACTATTAGTTTGTTCGGTAGTGATTACCTTTATCTTGTAAGATAAAGTGCGAGATAATCCAAGTAGTCATTTAGCAAACGCTTTTATCCACAGTGACTTGCAGTATACTTATTAAATCACCCTGTAACAGCCTGCGCTAAGTTCATTTCAAGGGCATAATGCTGATAGTTCATGGATTGCTTCTGGTGGGCTTCAAACCTACATTTTCTCATTGGTTCTGTCCAAAGTGTATTCAAATTTTTTTTTAAACGTTTATTAGTATGTGTATTCTCTGGGAATCGAATCTGCTGCCTTGCCAGCCCAGATCTTTCAACTTGTAGGCCACATCATTCACGCATGACCTGATGTAGTACTGAGGTGCTGTTCATTTCCAGAATATCAACCTCATGACAAGTTTCATGGTTCCCTGCATTGTTTTCTTTTGTGCCATCCCAAACTCTGTGGTTGTGTTAAACACACATTGTGCCACAGATCTATATCAGTGTTCAGTCCCTAAACAAGAGTGATTGCACATTTTACCCATGAGATTTGGCCGTGATATACGAGTAGCCATGTGGATGGAATTCAAAATCAATCTGGTTAATGTTGCATCACTCTTTCCAGAATGGCTCGCAGAGATCCGTGCCATTCAAAGTGAAGGGCTCTCTTTATCGCAGTCATTAGTTCCGCCATATTCACTCCGTAGTGTAGGATATGCCTGTGAAGGGCATGTCTCTCTATCGACGTATACCGAAGCATTGATAGCCCTTACGTTTGGTGGTTTGTCGATTTAGGTTTAAATCCGTGTTTTCCAGCCATCATGGCTCTGTCTGAACTGTCCTGCATGTCTTGTGGCAGTGTTAAAATCTCAGTGTTAGATAGCTGATTTGTCCATCTAGTGTTGTCGTTTTGATGAAGAGCTTAAGCTTACCACATGATCTGGCAATATCTTTGAGACATGCTCTGCTGGGCATGACAAGAGACTGTGAATCATTGAGCGGTGACACCCCTGAACGCGAGGGATCACCGCTGCTCTTAACACGGCTGCTGGAAGTGTCTTGTCCTGCTCAAGGTCAACGGGATACACCATTGTGATGCCTGTCAACTGACATTTTCATACCTGCTTTTCACAGCCGTAAGTGTGTGTTATTTTTTTAAAAATTATTTCTTCACTGAGTGTGTATTGGTAATGCAGATGTTGAGGCTGGAGCATCAGTCTTTGCTTGCACACAACCATAAATAAATGTAGAGACAGGTTATCGCTGATGGCATAATCATGACTAATTATCTTGTTTTATGCAATGTTACCGCTTGCTCTGTTGCACGACTCGCTTCCCCTATTACCGTGAGACACTCGAGCTGCATTAAGCATGTTAGACACGGGCCAGACAGAGGGCAAGCCGCGCTACAGTGTGCTGAAAAACAATTACAGTGCTTTGGTATTCATAGCCCAGCCCAGTCAGGGGAGTTTACACTGATTCATTCTTCATGTGACCATTTGTCTCCTAGCCTTCCGAGGCTCATATTTGATTTAATGTGTGCGTGATTACGTTCAACATCACATTATTGCATTCAAAGGAAGCAAACACGATTTATTTCTCATTTAATAGTCTCCTCTTTGCATACATTGTGCTTTTCGCTTGTCCGCCTGATTAATTGGTGTCCTCAGACTGTTACTTAACGGAGATGGAGCACAGCTGTGGACTCTCAACTCAGATTGCTCAGGATTCACGACTACTAATTAGCATCCTGCTTGACCAGCCGGTTCATCAGGGGCAGTGACACCAGCAAAGGCCTCTCTTATACAACTCTCACCATCAAGAACGTGACAGAACAGAGTGTAGTTCCCAGCTTTTTGTTTTCCTATAAAGTTGCTCTTTGGGATTGAATTGTAGCCACCCCAGGCAATTAACTCATAACAGCTGCAACACAATGTCATTCTCTCTGTATAATCAATTGAACAAAAAAAACCCAAAAGAGTTTATAACCATAGTTCTAATGAACATTTGTGAACAGCATTGCAAAGTTGTATGGTTGGAATTACAGCTATCAACCTGTAGTTAGAACCATAGTTTCTTGTTAGTATGACACAGGCTTGAATAGCTCATACTGTAGAACAAAATAAGCACAATCTATATCATTCGTTCCATATATATACAAATTACATTCACAGTTTAGTTTGTCGAGAGAATGAAAGTGCCGTTTTTGAATAGTGCGGGTGTATATGTGCCCTAGTACCCCGAAGGAACTCCAGAATATGACATATGGAGAACCCGTGATTGAATAAAACATCTGGGAATAAGGCAAAACAACAGAGAACAAAAACTTCTCAGATGCATTGCTTATTTACAGAAATAATCTTTTACATTTTGATCTCAATTCTCAAAATGATTCATTGGCAGTTATCACCACCTTTGTGACGTCAACTAACGTGATTGAACGACGGACGTGTGACAAAGTTACTATGGTTTTGGGAAACAGTCATGACTAGCTAGTTCATCGCACTATGGTAGTTATGCAACAAGCTACAGTGATGTATGGGAAACATACAACCAAAATGTCTTTCAAGGGGTGACCAGTCCACTATGGCATCCTTGAACAAAGCGTTTAACCCTAGTTTTTTTTTCCAGAGATATTGTGTAATATGTTGTTTTGGATTGAACAAATAAAATCAAAACTTCTTATTTAACAGACATTTTTAAGTAGTTACAAGAACTTTTCAGTTTTGATGTGTAGTATTGTACACTAGAATGTGGATAGGTTGAATAATTATTTGTCCATTGTTTCTTGTTGACCCCTGATTAAGGTTCGTGTTGGGGAAGTTGGAGGAAACACCCTGGGTTTCTATGGATGCCAGATGAGTCCAGACGGCTCTATGATTTTGGCTCATGCCTTTCACGGAGCGCTGCACCTCTGGCACTGTGACAGAAACCAGGTCAGATGTAACTGACAACATCCTTCAGTAACAAGCTCTTTATGCAGACATTACTGTTTACCTAATAAAATTGTGAAATAGAAGTCTATGGTTTATAGTAAATGGGGTAAATGACTATGGAGATTTGTGTGTTGCACAGGGAGAATGGAGGCCTAGTGTGGTCATTTCGGGTCACTTTAATGCAGTGCAGGACTTGAGCTGGGACCCCGAGGGAGAGTTTATCATCACTGTCGGATCAGACCAAACCACTAGACTCTTTACACCCTGGACGAGAAAAGGATGCTCACAGGTTTAAACAACTATCAGCACTTCAACCCATTGATTTTTGATTGATCAAACGCTGTCAGTTTCTTTTTATCTGGTGAAGATTGATCAACTCTTTCTGCGTTTTCAGATTACTTGGCACGAGATCTCGAGGCCGCAGATTCACGGCTTTGACATGCAGTGTCTGACTATGGTGGGGCGTTTTCAGTTTGTGTCCGGTGCTGACGAGAAGGTCCTGCGGGTGTTCAAGGCTCCACGGAATTTCGTGGAGAACTTGGCTAACATATCATGCACCTCTCTGGAGAAACTGCTGGGCTGTAATGTAAGTACTTAGAATCATCCAATCTTCAAACTTTAATTAGTTACGTCAAATAAAACCTCGGGTTTAATTACTCTTTGCGCTGTGTTAGATCATCAAGAGATTTTAAGATGAGTCTCACATTTTTCCATTATACTAATGCTAATGTTTATGCACATGCTCTTAGATATATAGCTAAATGAGTTTAATTTTCTGTAACTTGAGGTCATGGTAAATGAGACGGCATAAATGGCATTCTCCATTCAGGATGATCTTCTGTGTCACTCGTCTCGTGCTGCCAAACACAGTCGTGCTCGTATACAGAAAAATTGCAAGCATTTTGCTTTTATACAACCGTATATACAAAAAGTTTACCAGTTAGTAATGTAATATAAAAAAATGATTGTATTGAAGGGTTTATATAGAGAGGTTTTATGGTGTAGCTCTGTCTCCTGTGTGTTCAGGATATAGCAGACCTCCCAGAGGGAGCCAGCACTCCTGCCCTAGGCCTGTCCAACAAGGCAGTGTTTCAAGGTATGAACCCTTGGAAATCGTTGGCCACAGGAGAATTTGCATTGTGCTGATCCCAAGAAAGTGGTGAGGCAGTTGTTAACTTTTACTGTGGCGTGTGATCTGTTTACAGGTGATCTCGCATCACAGAGCCCTCAACAGGACAGTAAAGATTTCAATAGCATGTCCGACCAATATAAAGAGTCCTACTTTCATCCTGTCAAACTCACAGGTACTAACAATTGTATACACTCCAGTGTTTCTGAAATGGTGGATAAAGTTACATAGTAAAAAAAAAAGTTGGTTTTAGTGAAATTACCTCTTTCTCTCTAAGTAGGCAATATAATATACAAATGGCTTTATGGCAATAGTCAAAAGCTTGTGAGATTAACATCACCAGTTAGACACTGTAAGTGGACGAGTTACTCCTAGAAAACACTACATTTGTGACAAGCAGTTATTAAAAACAGTCTTCTCTGATTTATTAATGTATCTGGGGCATGAATCAGAGATACTGGAGACAAATGAGGGGGATGGGTGGAGGGTGAGTGTTGAAGCAGGGGGGTTTATGCCTCTATTGCTCCGGGCAAACAGTAGCAAACATTGTCAATTTGATTGAAAAAGCTCCTTAATCTGGAATCATAATTAGAAAGAAGGCTTATATAATTGCAAAGTTAAAATATTGATGACTCTGGGCTATGGGGAGCGCAATGAGGCGGACACAGAGTTGTTAATGGAATAATACCACTCTCTCCATCTCCCTTCTTCTGGAGGGGCAGAGAGGGAAATAATTAAAATAAAACTGCAAACCAGGGATGAAAAAAATAAAATAAAAAATGCCTGGTCTCCATTCCATTTCAATTGGGGCATGTGTTGCATAAGTGTCTGTGTATCTAAATGAGACAATATTATTTCAGGCTTGCACAAAGAGAGCTAAATTTGATTTACACCATGTCGTAAAGCTAACGGCCATTGAAAATTGTAGATAAAGCTGCTTTTGTTCCAAACAGCTTTGAGTAAATTGCTCAGCTGTGTATCTGTTGCTAAATGAAAAGATGACCCTTTTGAAAAATACCGTCTATAGGAGTCTGCTCATTTCTCATAATAACTATGTTTATATTTTGTGACTGTGTGTGTGTGTGTGTATTTCCAGAGCCTCCGACAGAGGACGACCTCTTGCAGAACACACTGTGGCCAGAGGTACAGAAGCTGTGAGTCTCCCATCAATTCTCATTTGTGCGCGTCTGCCCTCATTGGATGTTTTGCAGCAGGCACTAATGCTGCACCACATTATTGTTTAAACAGCTTGTGTGACATAAATAATGCAGCGTAATAGGTATTTTGAGCTCACAAGAACAACCATTTGTCCTGTATGTTGACACTAAACAAGAAAAGACAGAATTGTTAATTAAAATGTCTTTTTTCATTCTCTCTTCAACTTCCTACATTGAAACTAAGGCAGGAAACATACTGTATGCAAGTTTGTGAATAACAATGATTCAGGTTATGCAAGTTCGATGTTGTGTCATTGCGTTCTGAAATGTCAGACCACAGTTTGTTGCTTTCTCAAGTTTAGCATAAACCAGATATCGACTGATATTATTATTATTACTATTAATATTAATAATATAATAAAAATTAACAACCAGTAGCAATTCTTTTTAAATGTCTAATAACCATAAATGTAGAACTGATATTTAACAATTGTTTCATGTATGTGTTTTCGAACAGTGGTACTTTAAAATAATCATTATGCTACAAAAAACTTACAAAAATATTAATTATTAATGTTGAAAAATAATATAATAATATCATACATAATGTCATAAGCTCATAAGTCACAACACAAAGACACTTTAGACAAATGTTCATCACACCAAGAGTTACTTTACCATGGTAAACTGTCTTATATGATCAGTTAAGTCTTTCAGGTCCACTACTGTCACGAAACAACAGTTCAGTGTCATTTTAGTATTATTTCTATACTGTTATAGTATTTATTCATATTTTTGTATTTTCAGTTTTCATTCTAATTTAGTTTTAGTAATTTTGTTATATGCTTTTGTTTATTTTTATCTTTCTATTTAGCTTTAGGCCTAATTTTTATTTCACTCATTTTTACTCATTGTAGTACTTAAACTTATTTCAGTTAGTTTCCAAAGCAACAAGCAAATTTCAATTCAGCTTTATTTGAATACTTTGTTACCAAAAACAACAGATTTGCTTGGTGTTCAAATGTTTATTAGCTAGCTACCTGAATAGCATCCAGTTTAATAGCAGAGACATTTGAAGTCTCTATCGAACCCTTGCATACTGAGGTTTGTTATCGCCACAGCAATGCGAAGGGCCGTTTGCATTAGCCGAGCATTTGTTCCTGTGCTTACTTGCATATAGTATTTTCTGGCATAAGTTTCCTAAGCTTTTGCTAGCAGAGAATAATGCCATAAAATGACATACGACTCTGACATTTGCTGAAACTATCTGCAGTGTATTACAGAATTGGTTGCTTTTTGGCATTTTGCACTGGTTGGTGGGAATAATGGGCGTATTATTCAAAACAAGATTTGTGAAATTATTATTAAACCTTTAATGGGGTATTTTTCACAATTAAATATGAATTTTCCCCAAGGCATTTACATTCAATTGAAATGCACAGACTTGTATTATTTCAACATGCTCAAAAGAATTCAAAGTCGGTTTCCCTGATACACAGGCGGCACTGGATAAACTCTAATAATTTACATACACAGCTGTAAGCAGCTGAAGGCTTTGACAGCCTGGCTTCACAAGCTATTCATCCAGTGCTGGAAATTACTAAGCAGATCTGCTAATGGCTGCCAGAGCGCACTGCTTTCTTCCACTCCCATAAGCACAGGAGAGAGCTCACGGCAGCCCTGACACACAAATCATCCGTCGTGTTTGAATCACCGCCCCGACTGTCTCTGTGAACCTGTCACGGCGCTCGGGCTTTATTTGTGAGCAGGTACTGACAGAGCCCTCATTAACATCCCCTATCTCCGTGTCCTCTCCGCAGGTACGGGCACGGCTTCGAGATGTTTTGTCTGGCGTCTGATTCTGCGAAGACTGTGGTGGCCTCGGCATGTAAGGTACATTCACGCGGGTGACCAGATGGTCATTAGTGTCACACAAACGTAGCCGTGGACTGTAATAACAGGACACAGGAAAGCATGCGTGCATGAAGCTGCACCGATCCTTAAGTGGTTTTAAATATTTAGTAATTTGCCTTTTTAACAAGCTCGTGTCAGTTTAGCCCCTGATGTCCACGTTTAAGTTCATTTTCCTTCTCTTCGAGTAATGAGCCGCCTATCGTATTAAAAGCGCATTGAACTCTCATGACCAGGGCTGGTAACCAGCCTTACGTGCCCTCCGGCCGCCGTGACACACATTCTGAGACAGTTGAATGGAGATCATTGGTTTGTGTCCTGGTCTGGCCCCCGTGGTTCTGCCAAACCCACACTGATCGCACACAAAGCCCTTCCGGATGAAAGCACATTCTGCGTGTCACCTGCCATTGTTCACGCTCGAGCGGAGCCTGTGAGGTTTATTCAGTGGGGCTGAT
Organism: Squalius cephalus; assembly: GCF_949319135.1. Taxonomy (NCBI): domain Eukaryota; kingdom Metazoa; phylum Chordata; class Actinopteri; order Cypriniformes; family Leuciscidae; genus Squalius; species Squalius cephalus. The sequence continues at coordinate 9,204,085 of NC_137129.1, forward strand.
GGCGAGCTCAAATGGAGGTTCTGCAGGCTCAGAGGACTTTGCTGTGGACATGAGGTTGAGCCTCTAGCAGTGCTGGCTGAGCTGTAGGAAGGGGGGTTGAGGTTCAGAGAAAGAACACAAGCTCTGCTGAAAATGTGAAATGTTTTGATTTTGTATGTGGTTTTGAAAGATCTAGATGTGTCTTATGCCACAGGCCTCTAAACCAGAGCATGCTGCCATTCTCCTGTGGAGCACAAGTTCCTGGAAACAGCTTCAGTCGCTGCCCTGCCACAGCCTGACCATCACCCAGATGGCCTTCTCCCCAAACGGACGCCTTCTGTTAGCGGTTTCTCGAGACCGCACCTGGTCATTATGGAGACGTGGAAACCCTGACTCTGATACAGGTGAGCAAACCTGTGGCCAATAATTTGTCCATAATTGTAGTGATTAAATGTTAATATGACTACATCATCATAATAATAATAATTATTATTAATCATGATAATATTATTAAATAAAAAATATGAAACAAAATAATAAATATTACCATATTATTCACTGCATTTAAGAAAACTACTATAGTAATAATAGTAAATAAAATTAGATTTTACCACCTGGTTTTCTGTGCTAGTTTGTAGGACTGTACAATTTGGCACAAACAAATTGTGATTGTCAAAATGAATTGAACAAAATAAATTCACTGTAATATAATTTAGTGTTTAAGAACTGTGTTAAGTGTTTATCGTAATGTTTTTATTTTACAGTACAACTAAAATTACTATACTAATGTTTATGGCTGTCTTAATTTCTTTATTGTCAATCATTAAACCAATGAGCTTTTAATTAAGTGAAAACTGCAGGGAGCCCTTAAAGCATTTCTTTTGTTGACAACAGCATTTCATTACAAGTTTGGGAAGATGGTTGGTGCATATTGCGTTCCCAAATGCACTTTATAAGTGAACCAAACTCACAGCAGAGGCAGAGATGAGTTCGGGTGAACCGATCCGCTGGGAGACAGAGACTGAGAAAACTGCAGATCGTGAGCTCATCACGTGTTAAAGAGCGTACTGTTGTGCTTCACTCTGAAACATGCAAGCAATTAAATCCCAGCCTTTGCGATTTGATAACCACACAAAGCCATATTGTGATTTCGTTTTTATTTTGAGTAATCGTGCAGCCCTACATAAAACCCCTCAGAAGTAATGTTCAATAAGATGAATGTGAATGCTAACAGATAGCTTCCTCCAGGGTTTATAGACCTCCTGACTCATCGACAGCTTTTATCTTCCTCCATTTCTCTTTGTCAACACTGAGATTGCGGACTTCAGTTGTTCGCCCACTAAGATTCTCCTGCCGTTTAGCAGCAGTTGTCTAGCGCCACCCGTTTAATCACGTGTATTCTGAGCATACGGCACACGGCTAAATCACTGTTGACACAAGGTAACCAGAGGAGCGTCTGTTTTTCTTTCTCCATTTTCTGATGTGTCCGAGGCATCGCCGAGACATGCCGCAGTCTGTTCTCGTTGAGGCTGGTATTACTCAGCCTGTATGCTGGAGACGTGGAGAGGTTAGACAGTGTCACAGCTGATCAGAGAACAGGCCAGTATAGCGGTCCAGCTGTGTCATGTACGGAGAAATCTATCCGTCGCTGCCTGAGCTTAAATTAGCAGTGTTCGGTTGGTGTGTTCAGGGCACACACTGGCCAAAGTGGCATCATCAGAGTGTGATGACCTCGATAGCTAGACTTTGGGTGACCACAGATTCAGTCTAGAGAAATTAGAGCAAACACAGAGGCTAAACGTTACTACATTTTACTATTTTGTGAATGTTAATTTAGTAATGATACAGATGCGAATGCTCTTTTGTGTACATCACATCACATTTGTTGTCTTTTATGGTTTACCTGTTTGTTTGTTTTTTTCCAGAGACAAGCTTTTCTCTCTACGCAAACACTAGCAAGGACACAGCGGTTCACACACGCATCATTTGGTCATGTGACTGGAGCTCCGACAGCAAGTACTTTGTGACATCAAGTCGAGACAAGAAGGTAGGTCCAGTTTAACGTAGTGTTGCGCTAGTCCACATGGCAGTTGTTTTGAAATTGCACAGCCAGTTGTGTGAATGCAGCATTATGTAAAAGTTTTCAGCTACCAATATACCATTGTAGAAAACTAAAATGTCAGATAATGGAGGGACTGGCGAGTTAAAGCGGGTAATATAGAGTGCAACAATCCGGAAGTACAATCTCAAATTGAAAATTAGATTTTTAACGATAACTTGTAAACCTTTAAAGAAAGACCTACAGTTAGTTTCACTCAACCAAAGGCATATACCATTGATTCATATTTTATTGATATATCCTAAAGTCCTCCTGTGGTGAAAATTAAGCTTTTAATGTTGTTTATATGTCTATATGGTGTTTTTAATATGCTTTAAGACAAACCATGTACAAATTCATGTCAACACTGTTGCTGAGTATTTTCTCCTTAAAACGGCAGCGAACCAAAGACAGTCTCAAAAAGGCGGTTTTAAAATAGCTGGTGTTTCTGACGTCACAAACTACCTTGTAACCAATCACGTCAACGCGTGATCGTCAACAAGTGGATCTCAGCTGGTGCGAGTGAGTGGAGGCGGGGCTAGTTTGCATATTCATAGAACCGCGTATACTAAATGAGGCAAGGGTGAAGAGTTACAGTAAAGCTATTTTAAGGCATGAAGGCATTTTTAAATGTCATTTTGGTGATCAAAGATAAGTTTTAGGGGATGAAATTCTTGACTACAGGGGGACTTTAAATATCTTATTTTTTAAAAATACTCATGCTGTACAGAAAATTCCTCCAATTAGAGTCACTGCAAGCAAATTTCACCAAAAGACTGTATTCAGCTGGTCATGTGATCTCAACATGCTCACCGAGTACAACATGTTCCTGGATCAACATCTTTTTTGATCTTGGAACAACATTCCAATCAACCAATCAGATTTGAGGGACAAGTTTAGGCTTATAACCAGGATTAGGTTAGCCTGACGTCGTCATACTCAGATTCTAGTCAGAATGTGAGTCTGATACTGCTCCATTGAGCTGTGATTAAGGGGCGTGTTTCAACCGAACCAGGAAAGAAAATGCCTCTGCACTCAATTGGATAGAACTACAACCAATCAGAGAAACGGAGTAAGTGATGTATGTTTTTCATTCATGTTTCCGATCGACAAATGCCTTGATCGCGGTTCTCTGTTCCTCTTTTAAAATTAATGCGCTGTCGATATCTTCTATAACAGATCGCGATGGCAGAATCTACACATAATGTTTTATAAACAAAATTCGGGAGGAGCACGTTCAAATAATCAATCCAATCAACTTGTCATGAAAAAATAACCGTCTACGGTCTATACTATCAGCATGAGAGAAATGTATTCACTATGTCAACTCACCTAACATTCCTTGACAGTTTTCAGCATCCCTCTCACTCTCGGCTTGTTCTTCCACAGCCTGGAATACGGGGGGAGTACTTTGGGTTCGGGCCGAATACCGAGCCCGAAGCCTCTCCTCAGAGAGCACGCCAAATATGCATTTATTCTATCTGACTTATTTGTAAGTGTGAACTCGTGAAATCTCAATTCTCCAGCGGCAATCTTCTTTGTTGTAAACGAATTCAACCCAAGCGCTCGTTGGTGACGTGGATGATTACGTTACGTTGCTCATCTGTCCATCATCGCATAAAGCCCGCCCCTGACAATTTGATTGGTCCGAACAATTTTTGTTCGGGCATAATAGCTCCTCAACGGATCAAGTCCAGACCGAACTTCCCGACCTAAAAATTTTGTGGGCGGGGCTAAGTTCGGCTGGCATCCAGGCTAGGATTAGGTGCTTCTACACACCTCATATGATTTTAGGGATAAGTCATGGGTAGGGTTGGGTTTAGAGGTAGGGAATTTTCAGACAGGAATGGTGATCCAGGAACATATCTTATTTGGCAAAATCCCAATGACCTGTCTGCCCCCATGTAAAATAAAACCACTGCTATTAGGCTACTGTTATGATTGAAGTTTTGGTTTTTCATAAGTTCTATTTAATTCTTTATGTATAAAACCTTTTTGAATGAGAGTGAAAGGACTGCATGCAACTTTAAACTGTTTAACACCTTTCTAATAAGTACACCTCTCTCCTGCGGTCTGAGCTTTGACCTTTGACCCTGTGTGTGTTTATAGGTAATCATCTGGGGTCCTGGTGTCGGTGAGTGTGAGGGTGTAAGCGTGACTCCCTGCTCCTCTGTTCTGGATGTCGGAGATTCAGCCACTGCCGTGTCTATCTGCCCATTTCTCTGTTCAGACCAGAGGTGACCATTTTGTAACCAATGATCTTTATGTGACGCCATCATTAGAATTAGCATCATGTGTCTGGGAGAAATGCTTAATTATACGTGTATGTGTGTAGTTATTTGCTGGCTGTAGGTCTAGAGAATGGGCAGATTGTGCTGTATAAATGGAGGCCATCAGAGGATCTGTCATCTGGATCAGACTGGAGCAGATGTGGAGAAACTGATGCTTGGTATCCTTTTTTCTGCTCATATTCTTACCTCCCCTTTTTTACACTCTTGAAATGTCCAAACTAATGAGAAACGTGTATAAACCAGCTTTTGTCAACAAAATAGAAGCTTTAAGGGCTTCCTGCATTTTCCCACCCAAATAAAAGTGAGAAGGTTTAACGTTTCGAAAAGCAGAAATTATGACAGCCATAAATATTAGTAATTTTACAGTTTTACTGTAAAATTAGTATTATATTATTTTTCTTAAATACATTTAGTTAGAAATATTAGAATAGTTATAGTTCTTATTTTGTTTAAAGTTTTTAATTATAATTATTATAATTTTATATATGATTATATTTTATTTATGGATTTGTAATCATGATTTTGTGGCCAAATTGTGCAGCCCTACAGTCGGCACAGAAAATCTGACAAAAGTGAGCAGGTTCTTCAAAGCTTTTTAGCCAAAATAGACAAGCACATTATGCATCATAAGCCCCTAAAAATAATCTCACAGTTTCTCAGTCTTCAACTTACCTTCTCAGAAAGAGACATGATTTCAAGTCAAACAAGACAGTCGTACCTCCTCCCAGAATCCAGTGCTGGTGGTGTAATTGACAACAAAAGGGCCTCGTGTATCTGAGCTGGCCCACGCTGCTCGGGAGAAGCTTCAGGTTGATACGGGGGCTCCCGTGGGCAGCTTCCGCATTGATCCGTGAAGAGAGGGAATGAGGTGTCAGAGAGAGGCCAGGCCGTGTTGTGCATTCTGTTTCTCGCTTGCTATCTCTCTCTCTCCCACAGCGGATTGAGTCCCGACTGGCTAAACTCTCTTTCTGTAGGTGTAATTGATAAACCGTCTGTGTAGGCACTTACGCGTATCTCTTACCTAGAAGTCACTCACCTTAGAAGCTCAAGAAGTCAAAATTTGACTTTGCCTTGAACTCAGTGAGTTCTGAAAAGCAAGATCGATTCGTGTGTTTATTCGTCTGCCTGTATTATTTTTTAAATTGGCCAGCGTATAATCACCCCTTGAAGTATTTGGACAGGCAGAGCTGAAGTGAGACATTCAGGGGTGATTTGGGTTGCCTTGAATCAACGTCCTTCCATGCTTGTGGCTTTCCTTGACCACCCATCACAGTCAGAGTCACACGCTGGTGGTGAAGAGGCTGCGCTGGAGGCCAAGGCCGGGACGGGCAGGACATGGCGAGCAGCAGAGGAACGAAGAGCAAGCTTGGGTCCAGCTAGCCAGCGCTGGTGCCGACCATGTCGTCAAAATCTTCAACATCAAAATCTCAGCGCTGTGACGTGCGCTCTGGGTAATCTTCAGTGTCCAGCTGAAAAACGCAGTAATGAACTACACTCGCCTGATCAGCTCTGAAGTCGTCAGCGGGTCTGAATGGGGGATGATGCTGGGAGCAGTTTTCTCGTTCCCTTAAATCAGCTTCTGTTCTTTGAATTTCAGCACTATTACTTATGACCTGTAAACACAAACTAATATACTATTTATGATGTATAAAAAAACCACATTGCTCTGTATTACAATAAATGTCTCTTTTCTAGTAATGAAATGTCACAGGAGTGATTTATCTCAAGCTAACTATAATTCTTTTATTGGCTTTTTAAAGCGCCCACATTCCATGAACGGCAAATCCTCTTGTAATAACCTACAGCCCTAAGTGACGGTAAGAGAATAGAAAATCCGGCTCACATCCTCTCGTTTCCAGTGCCTGAAGGACAGATGAGCATTCGGATAAGATGTACAATGAGCCGTGAGGGCCATAGACTCACCAGGCGTGAATCATTCACAGGAGAAATAGTGTTTCATTTAGGAAATGTGCTCCTTTTTATTGAGCGCGTCCTTTATTGAAACCAATGACATTCATTCTTGAGACATTAAAGGAATGTTTTCTGGCTTCAATTCAACTTAAGTTGTATCGACAGCATCTGGGACATGCTTTTGATTACCACAGAAAATAATGAAGACTAAAATGCTAAAAATACTCAAGAAGTACTTTTTTGAAGTATAGCTGCAAGACTTAAACATAATGTTAACATGTTTTCGCAAGGGTTTATATGCATTTTGTCAACCTATCATGACGGTAAACACTGTAAATTTTCTATTATATGTACAAGAACATCAGAAACGGACACCACGTGAACACTATACTTCCAAATACTGACTGTTTTGGAAGTGTAGCTGCAAGACGACAAACAACATTAACACATTGTGTAAAATAAGAACTTGCAAACTTGGGTTTTTGCAAGGTTAAATGCAATTTGCCAACTTGTCATGGCAGAACACCAGAAAAGGGTTTTATTTCAGCTACACACATTAAACTCAGTACATGAACACCTTGGAAAAATCCCCATACTTGACCAATGCCAAGCCGTGTTCAACATCTAGTGGAAAACCTTCCCATGTGTCAAAATATTTTTCTGTGGTAAACTTTAACATTTCTTAACTTTATCTGTTCTATTGACGCAATTCACTGCGTTCTATTTTGAGGACACCCGCTGGCCCATTTCTGTGTTGTGCTGTTGTGAGAAGTGAAAAGGTCTTCTACGTCCTGTCTAGTACTGACATGTTAAATATTTGAGCACTTGATGGAATGGGAAAACTGACTGTGACATGAAGGCTTCATCCTCCACCATCCAGTTTGGCATGAAGTCCCTGCACGCTCAATAATTCATTATACTGAATGTACAGAAGCACTTGTGACAGATTCACCCGCCTTGCCTTTCTGTTTGTTTTATGATTGTGTAAAAGTGTGTGTGAGAGAGATCAAAACATGGGCTCATTGAAAACTCTACACTGTGCAATCATATCATTTGAAAAGAAAGTTTCGTTTTGCCATTATTTACTCACCCTCACGTCATTGTAAACCCTGAATGTGGCTCTCTGGAATGCTTCATTCTCCACATCCAACTGTATGATATAAGCAACACTGTACTATATCTGTCCGCTCTCTTTCAATCACATACAACTGGAGCTGTGCAGACTTAATTATCGATTGTCGTGAAAATAACCGCATATTAGCAAAGTCCCTTTCAAGGAAAGTCTGTTCACTCGGCGGCCATATTTGCAACGCCTCCAGGGCTATTTCGGGCATCCAAGACCAAGTCCTATCTATTTGAATAGGGGAATCCTGAAATCTCAAAAACTGCTTGTGGAACTCACAATTAAATATCATAATTAAAATCGGCAACAAAATCTGACGTGAACTGTCCCATAAAGTTGTTTATGCTCAAATAGCGTTAAAAAGCTATTTTTAGGCTTGACCAGCCAATGCGCATGTGCAGCCCTAAGCTCGAGCCTCAGATCAGAGATAGGCTTTTTTACTTAGAAGACGTGACGTATTCCGCCATGTTGCACGTAATACGTTGCAGTTTCTCCCATTCATAGGAGTGAACCGTCTCTAACTAGTCTTTGATATTAGTCAACATGAAATTTACTTTTTTAATGGAATATTGCAGTATTTATTATAACTGATCCGTGCACGTAATTATTTATCCCCAATCAATTCCAGACAAAATCAAGTCCTATTTTTCTTGTTCCACATGGAAAAGACAGAAAAGACTATCGCAACTTCCGTTTCATGCCGAACTTAATGCTGTTACTGTATGTAATAGTGTATAGTGTGTGTAATACCAAATATATTATATAGAGTCTTTAAAGGGACTTTGGTAGCCTACTACTGCAGTGTTCGCCTTGTTGCTAGGCTGACTGTTATGCACCTATATTATAATCGACTAGTTCTTAGCTGAAGCTTGCAGTAAGATAAAAAACAGTTCTTATCCACATTTATTTAGCGCCAAATTTAATATTTTAACAGGAATGAAAATGAGGCTGTGAGGGATAGAGGTGTGTTTAAGTTGTTCAGCTGACGAAACATCTTTCCAAAAAACGTTTTTAGTAGACAAAAATTATATTTTGTGTACATGTTGCTACTCTGACTAAGATCTATTAACAGGAATATCACACTTGTAGATAGTTTGTTTTCATACTTCATTTTTTAACATAAAATGACACATTTTGAAGAATGTAAATGTTTTTTTTTTTCATAATAAAGGGATCTGAAGAAAGTCATACAGATTTGGACCAACATGAAGGAGAGTAAATTACAGAATATTCATTTGTGACTGAACTTTCACTTTTTAAGTAGATTTTGGTGTATTTCCTGTCTTTATTTCCAAATGAGGTGCTTGATAAATAATGAAAATAGAATAATTTAAATTATTTTATTAATAAAACATTTTTTGCAATAATTTATTAAAAATGTTATGATTTCCATGCAGTTTAAGGGTACAAGAAATATGAAATGAACACATCCACTTTGATTTGTTCAAGAGCTCCTGTGTGTCTGTGTGTGTGCCAGTGCAAACACACGGGACGGTACCGCAGTGGAGCACACAAGTGTACACTTCCAAAAAGCACTGTATAGAAAAACAAAACAACAGATTTGTGGAGTTCCTCTTTTTTTCTTTTTTTTTTTTTTTCTTTCTTTTTGTTCTTGATGGGCAGTGATGAGTTTTCTGAACTCAAAAGAGATGATAAATTCAAAAAATTATAAAAAAATAAAGCAAAAGGACCAAAAAAAAAAAAAAAGAGCGGTAAGTCTTCCAGCACAGAATAAATAGTTTGTATAGCAATGTGTAAACTTGTAGACAGCACGTTTTCACACAGTGGCAAACAGACATACACGCTCACTGCTAACATTCTGTCTTTTTAACGTCATTTGTAACACCCCCCACTATCATTGTATTGTACCTCTACAGAAAAAAAATAAGTTGTTTACATTATATACATTAGAAGTTGTTCATTCTCCTGGGGTGATGACAAGGCCTTGCTATTGTTTGTTACATGATGCAAAGATAGACCAGTTCACACCAGAATACGCATGGAGTCCAGCCCAAAATTTTCACAAATCTTGTAGACTGAATTCATGAATCTCTTTGCACAAACGACTGTTTTCTTGCTTTAGAAGAACACAACACTTAGATCATTTTCAGGTTTTTTTTAAGGTAAAATCACAGATTTAAGTGACCAACAAATCAGCTCTTCACTTCATTTCCAAGGTTATTGCCAAGATGGTCATAAACAACCAGATGTGCATTCAATAGACCATGATGCATTCTCAAAAGCAACGCATTAACGGGTTAACCTTGTGTTTCGCTTGATTCACAAACACATGCACACACAGTGATTTGAATCCACAGTATAGAACATAAAAAAAATCATATATTGCACTACCTTGTATCTCATTATCCAGTTTTTGTGTTTTTCCAGTGATTTCCTTCAAACGAGACTGTCACAAATTCACTTTTCCCATAACGGTAATGACATGTTCACATAGACGGATCAGTGCTTACCATTCCATTGTAAAAAGAACAGTTTGTGGTGCATGGTATGTCTTCATGTGGTGCTATAAATGTCTTCATATTTGTTTTTAGTACACTTCATAGTGTCAGACAGTCTTTATGGTTGTTCTGAGAAGCATGATCTCTTTGACAATATGTCTGTGCAATGTCAACATTAGTGTCATAATTACACACCAAAAGTACAGGTAGTGTAAAAGATATTTTGGATATGATTCTGCCTTCCAGCTTAATGTACCATCAAGAACACACTGTAAATATACTTATCTATACAGTTATAATGAGCTAATTATTGCCACTTTCATAATTATTATAATTGTGCATTTGTCAGTAATGGAGTAAAATTATCTGCAAAAAAATGTAATATATATATATAATGTATGCATAGGATACCATGCATGAAAGATTAAAAAATAAATAATTCTTTTTAATCAATCTAATACATTCTTTGTGTATACATACTTTACCGTATGATTACTCTGAATAAGAATCTCTTGATAATCTCTTGTTCATAATTACGTCACCAGGCTTCTGTTGCCTCAACTAATTCATATTATGGTTATCATTATGATTTAAAAGTACTGAATTATGCCCACTCCTTGAGCAGATGTTTGGCCGGATCACTTGTAAACATCCCATTCACTTAACTAGTAATAAAATAGATATTTGAGTTGCTCTTTTGGATGATTTTCTAAAAATTATTATTTGAATACTAAAGTTCCCGTTTATGCTTGGAAGTTTAAACCTCATTAACCAGGGGCCTAATTTATAAAATGTGTGTACGCACAGATTTGAACATACAGTGTGTGAATGCTAAAATCCACGCCAACGTTCATATTTATAAGAACGTAAAAGTGCTCAGCGCCACATCAGGTTCTAAGCAGACGTACACGCTTCTCCTTGTGGCAGAGTTGGAGTACTGCAGGTATTTGGAAATATAAGCAATTTTTGCCGCTGCGCACAATTTCAAGAACATTTGCTATTTATAGATTTCACATCTGGATCAAACGTTTTATGAATCAGGCCCCAGCAACTCGAAGATCAAATAGGACCAGTGGATTTCAGTATGAGAATCTACCCATTTGTAAAAGGTTGTAATAACAGTATTGACCGTATACTGTAAGTTTACATGTCAGATATGCCATATACTGTTTAAAAAAATGAAATGCAATATGTAAATGTGAGCTAGCCCTTTTACTTCTACTGATTCACCGAGCTTCATGGTTGCTTATCACCGTCCATTCCTCCATTAAAATATATTGAAATTATAATCTTTTAGGAGATCAGAGCATGTTTGTTAATGCCATATTAATGAAAGTTGTAGATTATTACCATAACATATTTTAACAGGAGGTTAAAAGGCGATGAGAAACAATGAACAAATAAAGCCAGTTATAAATTCTATCTATTGTTTTTTAATGTCCAGTGTACACTATTCTCTTGATTCTCTAATATAGGACATTAAATGTGATGTTCACATGTGCCAACGATGATCATCATATTGTGGGATACTGACAGTTGAACGTGCCAAACAACATATCATAAAGACATTGAAGAAGAATAAACAATAATGTTGAAATGAACTTGGAAATAAGAGCTGATTGTAGTCAGAATGAAAACTCAGTCATAGTCATATGCTGCACAAGTCCCCTCCGTGTACTGAAAAACTCATTGTGTATTAGAAACGTCAGTCTAGGTCGTGGCCGTCATGCTAAGACAAGCTCCCGTGGCGTTGTGGGATTTTTGCGTATCTGTGTTGTTTTATTTAAAGGTCTTTGTCATCGTGACACATTAGTGAGCGTGAGGTACAATGACAATCACTGTTAGCAAACGAACCGTGTTGTTTCAGTCTCCTCTTTCTTCCCCGAAAAGTTGAGACGATAAATACCCACGAATGTTGCGTTATAATCAGATAACAGCCATACAGAAGGAAGTCACGAGTTAGTGAAATTCTCGATGAACTGACTTATAGTTAGGAATAGGATAATATGTGAAGTCACTGTTTTCGTCATCCGGTCGACGCGATTGGACGACAGGCACACACGTACAGTAACAAATCTGACAGAAACTAAAACCAAGACACCGACGGTGAGATATCAGCCGAAACAAACTCTTGCCATTGATATGAACGATACGTAGCTTATTTCCGATAATTCATATTTTGATTACATTTCCAGATTTACAAAACAGCTTTAGCTGATGCTCCCTATCTCTGCAAGACATTGTGCAAAGTTCACAGCACACAATAACATTTCTATAGCAACTATGAGGTTATTTCACTGTTGCTAAGAGCGAGGTGATGTATTTCACAATGTCACTCTGCCATTTCTCCTCTGGAACAACACGGCACACACACACACGCCTCAACCCGAGCCCTTTTAGCCCAAGCTACAACCGTAGAGGATTCACAAATGTTTGGGTTTTTTTCATCAACCAAAAGAGAGGAAAAAAAAACGAACAAGAAACAAACAGAGGGAGGGTAAACTGAGAGACTGCACCAGAAAGTCAAAACGAGGCTTTGTTCTTACGTGACTCGACTTATTAAGTTAATTACACTTGTGCTCATTTTTCAGTCCCACTGTTTAATACAATATCGTCCTTCTGTCTTGCTGCGTGGACCGCTTCTTTTGTGTAACCTCGCAGCTTTCTGTGAGGATATTTTGGTTTTGCTCTGCATGGAGTACCACTTCCCTGTTATTATCGCAATTTGTGAGTCTTCTTGTTTTGTAACAGCCGGTCACATGACGGCGATTGTACATCCGAAGCATGGGGCCTGCATCTGTGTGTTCAGTCCTGGTATGCAGGATCAACTTGCTCGACTGTAATGGAAGACTGACTCTCTAAAATCGCCGGATTTGTCTCTTACATCCCTTTCGGCTGGACCTGTGGCTCTTTTGAGGTCGCAGTTGCGCGACTTCTAATGTGACATTATGCGATAAACCAAAGTGGTACTCTCGGTACTCTGTAACCAGGACAGGCCTACATGATGCTAGCTGTTTTTGAAGACAAACAATGTGTGGTACACGTCTATCCAGGTGAGAACGGTTGGCCTGTGTTTACACTCCCTTGTTATCTTTAGTAAAAAATCGAGACACAAATAGTCTTATTTACCATTAACCACTTTTTCACACCATTGGGACACTGAAGCAATACAACAAATTCATATCGGTTTGCAACGTCGTACGTGTCTGTTCCTGGTTCGTCGACTGTTTGTAAAGTTCTACGGAGCACCAGGCCTCATCAGAATAATTCATTTCACAGCATAATCAAAGCTCACTTTGATGTTCAAATATGATATTTACATGGCTGTTGACGTGTTGAATAAAGAGGAGGAGTCCTCGGTCACATCCGCTGCCCCTTTCCCGCAAGTTTCAGCAGAACCAATGTGCACAGATTTCGTGGAAAGGCTGCCGGCGGAAGCGTCTCTTTTTTAGCAGCCCAGGCTACAGCGCCTGTCCTCCGTTGATCCACGCTGCTGTTTGGGGTGGGGGGTGTGGGGGCGTTGAGTCTATCGAGTTAGGAACGGGAGGTGACGGGATATAGATAATGGGTTGGGTTGCTGTGTGAGAACCTCCGGTCACCTCCCTCCTAGCCTGAAGATCAGTCCTGCTCTGATGTGGCTATGGATGGTGGGACGGGGGTCATGGATGGATGAAGAGTCGGACCCCCCCACCCCGGGTTGCTCACACACTTCTGTTAACCGCTGATATTGCTCAGTCTGTCTTTTCAAAAAAAAGCTGATCGCTTCCTGGGAGTGCAGTGCAGGGCAGTGGTAAGGCTCACAGGCCGGACACCATAACCCTGTAGGAGGGGGGCATGTGTCTGTGACGGGGGCTGGAGGCCGGGCTGCTCGTGGGACTGCTGCAGCTCGCGTCCACCCCTCCTATGGAGGGTAGATATGCGTGATGCAGGATCGGCAGCTGTAGGGACAGCCTGCGCTGTATGCTGTGAACACAAATCAAACAGAGCAAAATGGTTATTATACATAAAATACCCAATTCCTCATTTTCTTTAATGCTCTTTAGTTACTGTGTGTTTAATAGTGGGGAAGAACTCTTGTATGGCAGTAACAGACGTTCATCTATAATTATATCACAAAGCACATTTAAAGCAGACTTTGCCACATACATCATGTTTCGTTCTTAATCAAGGGTTCAAGGTTTAACTGGTTAGCATGACCCCTTTAGTCCCTGCTGGTGGATGCCAGAACTACACCATCTGGACCTACACTACCATTTAAAAGTTTGGGGCCTGTAATATGTTTTTGTATGCTCACCAAAGCTGCATTTATTTGCCTTATTTGAAAAATACAGTAAAAACAGTAATGTGAACTATTTTTACAATCCAAAAAAAAAAAAAAAAAAAGTTTTCTATTTGAATATATTTTAAAATGTAATTTATTCCTGTGATGGCAAATCTGAACTGAAAACTGCCATTACTCCAGTTTTTAGTGTCACATGATCCTTCAGAAATCATCTTATTGTTATCAATGTTGAAAACAGTTGTCATTCTTAATATTCTTGCTGAAAACTTGGTAACTAAAAAGTTCTAAAAACCCCTTTAAAAAATAGAAATCGTTTATAACATTATAAATGCCTTTGCTTTTAATGTGTCCTTTCTGACTAAAAAAAAAAAAAAAAAAAATCTTACTAGCCCCAAACTTTTATTATTAGTGTATAAAGCATCTTTCTCCATTTTTTTGACAACAACAATGAAATCACACATATTCAATTACATTACAGTATATATATATATATATATATTTTTTTTTTTTTTTTTTTTTTTTGGTGCCATGAATCCTGTATGTACCTGGCAGTGTGGATCACCTCATATAAAGTACATTTCATTCCTGTGTCTAGATTCAAACTGCACCACAAGAGGCCGAAGCCCTTTAAATCAATTACAGAAACCAAATAGCAGTTATATAAAGTGCACACACCACACCTCTCATGATTGGTTTTATGATTGGAGTCTCTTTGAGTTATTACTTTCAATCAAATATTAATTTCATACATCAATTAAGGAAAATGTCTTCTGTGTTTAGAAATAATTAACACTGATTAGTCAGATGTTGCAGGTTCACATGCAAAACAAAAAAAATAAAAAATACTCTTTATGCAAGTGTTATTAAACTAAATATGTATTTGTTTATTCTTTACTGCCGACAAGGAGAACAGCCACAATAAATGAATTCGCTGCATATTCCCATGGCAGAGGTGGTGTTATTTTGCAAGGTCAAGACTCCATCAGCTACTGGGGTAAGTGTGTGAGAGTATGTGCGAGTGAGAGTGCGTGTGTGTGTGTGTTTGATGAACAGTGACAGTGCAGAATCCCTCCTCTGTGAGATCAAACATTCATGTGCTGGGACAGCCTGTAGTCCTCTAATTCTACTCTCATGTCTATTTTCAGGGTCCAGTGCCTTTCGCTCTCACTAGATATATCACACATTATGTAACCACAGCCCCCCTCCCACGTCTCCCTCTCTCTGTCCCTGAACCTCTACTTGCTTTCATTTACTTTTTTGTATTATTTCTCACCTTCACGTAAATGAGTCTATACAGCAATGTATGTTGTATCTGTTCACCTTGTTTTTAACGCAAGAGTGGACCTGACCATTGGTATTTGGTATGTGTTTACTCTAATGTGCAAGGCTTCCGGTGTCATTCGCTTCCAGATATTGTAGCTGTACAAAAACTGCCCGTTACGCTGCTTGATGTTGAAAACTGGTAATTGTTAAAATATTATTTTAATTCATTATCATAATCATAAACACACCGGTTTGTAGCACTAATAGTTTGACCATTTACCGCACTTTGTTATTCTTCTAGTTATGTACCAATAGCGGCTAGTAAATCAGAAGAAAAAAGCCATCTAAAGACCCATAAAAAGAACTTATAGCTAGTCAGTAACAGGTGGTTTTGCAGAGATGGATATTCTCATTCTAGAGAGCAAAATAAAAAATAAAAATAAAAATTCTAATCAGTTCTAATCAGTTTAACATTAGTCATGATAATTTTTTGGTCCGTTTTCCTAAGAAAGATGTGGTAAAGTAAATAGTATATACACTGTATGTATATATATATATATATATATATATATATATATATATATATATAACTGACGAGTTTATGGTCATTGAATGAATTTTAATAGGTATGACTATGGGTCACAAGAAAAATATATAGAAAATAAATTTGATTCATTTCTCATTGTTTCTAAGAGAATATGCACAGTTAATGCAGCGTCAGATGCCAAAAACTCGTCAGTTTATACTTTCAGTTTCTGTAGTGAATAATTGACTGCCATATGAGACTTCTTCACCGGCATAACTGTCACGCAAATTTTTACTTTTTTAAATTGGACTTTTTTACCTTATCACCAGTTGCTCGCAAAATGATGGACAATGATTCACATTTTTGTGCGCGTCATTTTCCGTGATAATAAATTATAGTTAATTAGTTAGATAGTTAATTATTAAATTAATAATTAAATAAGTAACAAGCAAACTTAAACTTAAATTTGCTGATGCAGGTTCAAAAAGACTCTTGAAAAAGAAAAAAGATTTTTTGCCCCTCCCCCAACTCAAGAGTTAAATGTATAGCTAAAAGCATGTAGATTTTTCTCAGACTTATACTTTTGCCTTAATACTGTCATTGTCTAACAAATCTTTCGTCAAATGTTATGTCTGGTAAGTTGGACTGATATTTTGTTCCAGAAACTTTTTTTGGCCTAAAGTGCAAGAGTAAACTCACTGTTCTGGTGAGTTGATGTCTTCTAGTGGACCTCTGCTTATCCTAGAAGGATCCATGGATCCCCACTGAGCCTGAGGTTTCTGCTCTAAGTGGTTCTTCAGAGATTTCTCTCCATCTGAAAACAAAGACATGATGTTCAGAATGCTGCCTTTCCATCAGGATGTCAGTGGTGGATTCAGCTGAAGAAGATGTTGAGTCAGAACACCTTATATGACACCTCAGGTTGACATGTTTGGGGGTGAAAAATGTATAACACCAATAAATTGTTCTTCTCTGGGTGACAGACTCAGGAACAGAGGAAAAGAGTTTCACATACTGAAATGAGTCACGACTGACAGCTGTGTGTGATCGACAGGTGAGGAACACAAGGTTTGATATCTACCTTTGCCATCAGTGAAGTTGCGTATGCTCAGGATATTGTTGACATCTTGGTAGTGGTTTTGTTTAATGTATGGAGTCTTTTCTGGAGTGTCCTGGAGTTGCATGGTAACCTCTTCCAGTTCCTTATCCAACTGTAACACAAATTCAAAAATCCAGTAGCACTTTACAATAAGGTCCCATTAGTAATGCATTAGCTAACAATGAGCAATCAATTTGTTATAGTATTTCTGAATCTTTGTCAAAATTAGCTCATAAAATACAACTGTTCATTGTTAGTTCATGTTAGTAATAATTTGGTAATTTATGTCGAATGAAATCGGAAAAGCTTCCGTCACCTCTGTAATTCTCATTCGGAGGCGGTGGTTGTCTGTCTGTAGTCCGTCCAGACGGGAAGTGTTGGCCTGGTTAACACTGGTTACTGAGGTGGAAGTCTTAGAGTCTTCCTTCTTCTGGTTCTGGGTGAACTTTAACCTCCGGTTCTGTGTGGCAGCATCCGGGTTTGTTCGCATTGTTACAAACTAACAAACGAGAAGAGAACAAGGACATAATATTGAGATCTTTTGGCATTGAGTCTGCTTAGGATGTATTTGTTTAGAGGTAGAGTCGAATCTTTCAAATTTCAGTGTGTTCATTTCCAGAGGGCTCCAGGGAATGCAAAGTAAGCACTATTCTCAATTATATTCCGGTGAACTTGCTAGGGATTTGCACAAATCAAAATGCCAGAATGTGGCTTTCGCTGACCTCTACAATTCTTTCCCAATTGCTGGATCAGGCTGTACATTGCAGTACTTACCTTTGGCACAAAAACCAGACACAGCGTGATGGTGCTGCAGAAGATGATGACCAGTGCCACGATGCAGAACTGCACATTAGGCTGATCTCGGGTCAGGAAGGACACTGCTGCCCCAATGATACACATGATGCCCACATTATACACACTCATACCGATGTACTTGCTGTCGTTCAGGGCTGGAATGCTCACATTTCTGGTCTCCCAGGCCAAAAAACACCCAAACAACTAGACAAAAAAAAAAGAGAAAAGTGCAATGAATTATAAGAGCAGTGAAATCTTAAGTTTTGCATAGACAATCATTCATTTTCACCTTCATCGCCATCTGCAGTTCTCAGTTTACAGTGATGAATCATAAAGCCAGTGAGAATGAACTGTGGCTGACTTATTTAACACCCTAATTCCTCTAAAGGCAGCTAACAACACCTGTCCAACTCTCAGGAAGTCAGAGAAGTAATCAAAGCACCTTTGTGTGCGACTAGAGTGAACTCTGAGAAATATGACTCAGCTAACATAATGACGCACACTCGGAGATCTGATTCTGCACCCACTCGCCTCAAACCTATTCAATCCTAATCCAATCACAGCCCGTCTCAATAGTTTTCCTTATTCACCCTCTCATTCTCTCTCCCTCTCTCGTTCTACAGGAACACGTCAGCTGTAAGTGAAGCCGTGCAGCAGGTTTTTAAGCAGCAGGTTTTCAAACATGACAAGAGGAAGGTAGAGGAAGTTTTCTGAAATGGCACATAGGCCTATAAGAGAATGTGAGTGTGATGGCATTAGCAGTTGTTCACTATTATGATTTGATGACTTTCATTTTAAATACATTTCAGCTTCGATGTAACATTGACACCTTTACAGCTGTAGTTTTTAGAGAGAAGAGAGACCAAAGAGACTGGAAGAGATACTCTGTGGTCCACAGATAAACTTTGACACGGATCGTCTACTGTAGAGCTGGGTAAAAACAGAGGTAATGGCCTGCCAGTCAACCGAACCACCTGCCGCTATTACAGCAGCAAGAACAAGAAGACAGATCATTTCCAAAGAGCACAAAGTGAGTAAGAGGGCAGATTTTTATTTGAGGATGTTGCCACCATTGACTCAGAGATTATGGTCTGTGCTATGGGCAATTAAATGACTGGGGGCATTTTGGTTCCTGAGGCACCTTACCAGTAATCTAAAGTGAGGTTAATTGGAAAGAGCAATCTTGCTCATATTATATCTCCTCCTAGGGGTACAATATATCAAAGTCCAGGTAGTGAGTTCGCTAAATGTGGATTTCCGGAAGGAAATACCATCCCAGTAAGCACTGTTTGTAAGGAGGCAAAAGAACAATGTTGAAGTTTACAGCAGTTTCTTAATCTTTTTGACTCCATTTCTAAAAACACAATATTTGAAGGCACGCCAATATAGGCTACTTTTAGTGCTTCTGCTGTAATGTCAAAGCTGCTTATTTGCAAATTTTTTTCTATATATATATATATACAGAAATTAGGAGTGGAAATATATAATATTTTCAGTTTCAGAAACTAAAAGTTCACCAGGGTTTACACTTTCACAGCAATGAATTTACATGAATTCTTTTACTTTCTTTTTTTTATACTGATTTTTTAAACTCACAAATAGCAATTTCTAAACAATAAAATATTTTAGAGCTTGACACAACTAGAAAAATTATATTCATTGTAAAAATGGCCAAAACTTTTTAGGATTTTATTCATTTCTGCTTTTCCAGGTCTAGAAATCACACTTTCAAAATTCTGTGGCAAGACAAAATGACAGCTGTTGAAAAAACCAAACTTATTTTAATGCTTAATTTAACTCATTTTAAGCCATATTGCGCCCCTCTTTGCTGAGGCCCATTATTTGATAACCATTAGTTTACAGTAAGTTTTGGTTACAGTAAGACTTTTTAGTTCAGTATAAACAACATAAAAGACTGATATTTAAGCAATAAGCAGGGGGTGTTCATTTTGTCACTGTAAGAGCTGTTCTTAAGCCTAAAACTAGGGGTCAAATCATAGTAATGCAGACCTCAAATGGCTTAGGTTTTTTGATTTGTAGCTTTTATAAAGTATGATAAAAGACAACATTGTTCCCTAATAATTATCCGAGTACTCTAATTTGTGTTTGTTAACACTCGGGTGGGTCATGAAAATTAGATAACTGTATGTATGGCATTTGTATTTCCTGATGTATTGCAAATGGATTTTCATGACAGTGAGATATAGTGTATATAATAATTTAGCAAGTAGCAGAATATTCAGACTCGGTTGTCTGCGGGAGCAGATGGCGATCATGTTGTTGCTCTCTAGAATGTTCTCACTCACCATAAGGAGGCCTTTGTAGGCATAGACAATCCCCAGCCAAATGGTCATGTGCGTGTTCTCGCAATGCTCCAGGAAGGGCCGGATTGCGATGTCTCGTCCCTGAGGATCTGCCTGTGGAGACACAGTGAGAAAACCAATGAGTGGAAATAATCCTGGCTAAAAAACACCTTTGTCACTAACAACAATAACAAAATACAGAGCCAGGGCTTATTTGCCTTGACTTAAATGCGTTTAATATGAAGGTTGATTTGGGGTTGAATTTAAGAATTTATTAAATACATTTGCATTTAGATTTAGAAGTAAATTTGCTAAATTGCATTTGCATCGAGTATCGATACTGAGGATGAAGGCATTACAGGAACTGGGATCATTTAACCTCCTATGGGAGACCAACCTTAATGGACTTTCTCAGAGATAGTAACAATAATATAGTCACCTCAACGGGATGCCACTTGAGAGTAAACGATTAACAATAACTCTTTATGGGTCAGGCATTGATCGCTTGATATTGATCGAGATATTTACAGTATTAATATGCAAGACAGATCAGGAGTGGACTGCGAAGGAGATCTGAGGAAAGAGAAGATCTCAACCGAGTTCCCCTCAAAGTGCTGGGTCTAAAAGTAGCCAAGCTCTAACCCACTTTCTGCTGCCCCAGTTTGAAAAACCTTAAGCTTGCCATGCAACAACCCGGACACAAAGATAGACAGGGATCCAGCCTCCAAACGCATTCCTAAGTCTTGCCGATTTTTCCCAGTTTAGTCACAGAGCGTAACACCCCCAGCTTTCATCCGCCGCTTGTGTGGCTCTATCAGCATGATTTGAGTTTGGCATTAAGGAGTTCACAGCACAGAAGACATCTTCACAAAGTGACGGTGCGAGTAAAGTGGGCCAGCCAACACAACAAGTTCTATTTATAAATGACACATTCCAAGATGTGATGAATCCTAGAAGTCAAACAGACATTGTCAGACAATTTTTAAACTCAGCGAGAGAACAGATTAGAGAGGAACTGCTGATGATGTGTAGTCTGCGAAAAATTTAGATGTGATAAAGTGCTTCTACAATAGCAACGAATGACATAGCAAAAAATAACTATCTTTCCCATCACTGAAAGCAACACAATAATGCTTTTACTTCTCTGTTAAACATTCAAGTGTTCCTTCTGACCTAAAAAACACAAGCTACAAAAGATAAAACTTAAATAAACTGCTTATTTCTAACTGCACAACAACAAGAGCTCTGCTTTCCTCATAGCCTGAGCTGTAGTTAGTGGAGCTGTGTGGTGTTGCCAGGCAACAGTCGGTGGGTTGGGCTTGAAGAGAGTGCTGGGTGCTCAGTTATTTCTCACTGCATTAGGCGTCTAATGTAATTGTTCACTGGAAGCTGGAAGGATGTGTGACTGACAGAGTGTCTTTGGAGAGACGGTGACAAGAGGGACACAGTTAGCTGAGAAGAGAGAATTATATCAGTTTATAGACTGGAATGAACCATATGGACACTGAGAACTGCAAACAGACAGCCATTAGGTGTGTCTGTACAGTAGCAGGTTTAGACACAGAAGGGGCAGCATACAGATAACCCTATAACTCCTGCCTGAGACTTTTCACTAACAAATGTATTATTAAAGCCTAGCTAACTAAATGGTGGAAGATTGCATATGTAAATTATGCAATATATATATATATATATATATATATATATATATTCCCCCTCTCTCCACCCCGTGGCTTTTTATCTCACAACTCTGACTTTTTTTCTCACAATTGCGAGTTTTACATCTAATATAAAGTCGCAATTGCAAGTTATAAAGTCAGAATTGCGTGATATAGTTGAAATTGTGAGAAATAAACTTGAAATTCAGACTTTTTTCTCAGAATTGCAGGTTTGTATCTTGCAATTCTGACTTTATAACACACAATTGGGAGATATAATGTCAGAATTGCATGATATAAAGTCGCAATTGTGTGTTATAAAGTCAGAATTGTGAGATATAAACTTGCAATTTTGAGATAAAAAGTCCGTCTTTATAACTGTAACGATCAGCAGTGAGAGTGCCCAGGATAACCATCAGAGGGCACTCCAACCCGGACAATCACCACACATCCACAAACTACATTTCCCATAAACCTTTGCCCAGACTAATCAGCCATGATCACATTCACCTGTATGTCTTTACCTTGTTTAGCTCACCCCATATAAGCCTGGTTTTCACATTCATTCCCTGCAAAGTCTTGTTTAGTGTTTGTACTGCAATTCTGAGTGTGTTTGTATCCTGTTTCTCCTGTGTCCTGGTTACCTTGATTCTCTGCCTGTTTCCTCGGATTTCTCTCCTTGCCTCAGCCCTTTTCTGTTATTGTTTGGATTGCTTGTTTGTGTATGACCCTTGCCTGGATTTGGATTACGTTTTTGGATTACCCTGTTCAATAAATACTGACTTTATAACGCGCAATTGCGAGTTTATGTCTCACAATTATGACTTTATAACACGCAATTGTGACTTTATATCACGAAATTCTGACTTTATATCTCGCAATTCAGAAAAATAAAGAACTGCAAGATGTAAACTAGAAAGTGTATTTCTAATAACAGCATGTCTTTCCTGTCATTTTTTTATCAGTTTAATACGTCATTGCTAAATAAAACTTTCAATTAAAAAAAAAAAAAAAACTAATCCAAACATTTGAACGATAGCGTTTTATTGTATGTGATCTCATTTCTTAATGCATTAAAGCCTAGGTCTTCAACCCTGCTTCTGGAGACCCAACTGTCAGGCAAAATTTATTTCCATCCTGCTTCAGCTCACCTGGCATGCGATTTTTCAAGTGATCCTGAAGACCTTGATTAGCTGGGTCAGGTGTAACTCGACCCACTCCGAGCGGGATTTGAATCGGGGGTCTCCGGCATGAGAGGCGGACACGCTAACAAGGTAACAAGGACGTTAAAGACGTCAGTCGACAGTGTGCCTCTTGAGGCCAAGGGAGTGAGATTTACCAGCACAGCTCTTAGTACTAGCTGGCCTATGTTACACACGATTAGGATCTCAATTAGGATTTGATTAGGATTGTAGCTAAACTCTGCATGACAGTGTGTCCCCAGGAAGACCTATAGGCATTAAAGTTTACATGGTGTGATCCTGTCCTCCATATATCTCAATCTGAGCATGAAAAAAAATGAATCAACCTAAAATGATGGGGAGAGAGAAAGAGTCATGGACTTCAGGGTTCTCTGCCTCGGTCATTTCTCCATGAGCATATATTTTATTCCATTGAGAGTTTAGTACAGCATGAATGAGATTTCTATTATCCAGCCTCTTTCTAAGACCTTTGATTTTGAGCTAAGCTCTTGTTTAAGAGAAATGATAGTTATAATACTCATTTGTACGGGTCAGTCACCCTTCTGTCTGTCTGTTTCTCTCTGACATGGCTTCTTGTGACCACAATCTCTTATCTGTAGTAATCCTTTAACATTACACCCTGTGATCTCTGCGTGCCACTGCTTGTAGTATGGAGAGGCAGATATTGTTCAATGGAGCTGAGAGTTGTTTAACGAGAAGTTAAGTCAATTATTCAGCCATCAAATCTTAAGGTCAACTCGAACGTCTAATTCCACAGCAAAGACATGACACACATCAAGGAACAAGGTTTAGCACCATGGTTCAAAACCAACACTCACCAAGTACCAAATACAAATAAAAACAGCTCAGGTCAGTAAATAACACACTCACTTTTCCCATGTTTGCCAGAATGCAATATAATACATTATCTAAATTAAAAATGATAGAATGATCTCACGTGAGCGATTCAAATCGAAGACAATTTATCTAGGATGTGGCAGAATGTGGAATATTCATTGCAATAATCCACCGAAAAGAAAATATTACGAACAAAATTATGATTTTTGACAGTTTGCCTCATCTCATATATATTGAAATTGATGCAATGGCCTGCACAGCATGCTATACATTTATATATATATATATGTATATACTATTATTTATTATTTATATTTATATATATATATACTATTATTATTTTAAAAGTTTGGGGTCGGCAGCATTTTTTTTTATTCTTACTTTTTCTTAGACTCTTACGTCACCAAGGCTGCATTTATTTGATCAAATTATTCAATTTATTATTCAATGATTGAATAATATCAATTCCTATGAGTTTTCAGACTCCAGTCTTCAGCATATTAGAATGATTTCTGAAGGATCATGTGACACACACGATCCTTCAGAAATCATTCTAATATGCTGATTTGCCGCTCAAGAAACATTTCTTAGAATTATCAATGTTGAGAACAATTTGCTGCTTAATATTTTTGTGGAAACCGTGATGCATTTTTTTCCTTCAGGATTCTTTAATAAACAGAAAGTTCAAAAGAACAGCTTTTAATTGAATTACATTATTTTAATCCAAAATATACTTCCATTATGCCACTTTCTCTGATCACTTGCATTTTGCAGGTGTGGCAAATGTAAATTTTGGACCATGTTTAGCACTTTCCTGCTCGCTGACTGCATCTCTGTGTGGCTCCTCCAGGGTTACATCTACCTGCTCCAGTTTGAGGATGAACCTGCAGCTGCACGCTGAGGCTTTGCAGATCTGTCTCCCTCTGGTGTGAGCTTATTTTTGGAGTCCACTGCTCTAAACTCCACTTCAAATGCAGTGACTTCAAAGTGGCCCTGCTGCAGTCCCTGCGGCTGAGCCTGGGAGCTGCCATCACTGATTCATTACAGGCTAAATGCATCATTAGACCAGGAATCAAACCCCGAACATCAAGCGCATTTAAATATGCAAATGAGAACTTGCAGTGGCATGTTTCAGATTGCCTTTGTTATTGCAGCCTAAAATGCTTTTTATTGACATCATTCTTTAATCTAATGCTCCGGAATATCTCGGTTTTAATCACAACTCCCATCTGCTCGCTCTCCGCGAGTCTCCGATGCAAATGACTTTCGCTATGTTGCCGTCACGTGACTGCCGTACCACGCACCCTTCGCCCGACACAAACGCACTCACTTATGAACATGCAGCTAATTTGCGAATAACAACCTTCATAAATGGAGTTCGAGTGCTCGCTGTCAAACGTTATTAGAGCTCACACATGGGCGAACATTTGAATCGGGTGACTACTGGGATTATACTGAGGTATGCACACAGATGCGCTCTCAGTATTACGGTCACGGACACATAAACACTCGCATACACTCACACACTCGCAAAATTGGAAGGCCATAAAGCATACAGCATGTTTTCTTTTCCGGGGGACAGTTGCGATTTGTGACTCGGGTCATCTATACATCCTTGTTGAGTCAAGGACACGGAGAGGTCCCACACACGATAAGCCATCAGCCCTGATAACTCATTAGGACTGCTGTTTTTTTCCCCCACGAAGGCAGGCGTAGCAAACTGTGAGTGATGGAGGATGGCCGCCCTCCATCATAGTGCACTCTGCTGCCCCCATGATTACTGAAGCCACAAGCACCTTTCTGTGCCGTGGACATCAGGGTGCGGAAAAGAGTAGATGGGTGTTTGTGCGACTGTCCTCTAACCATGACCAACATTGTTTATAAATACACCACATCTTAAATTCTGTATGTGTTCACATTCGGTGATGGGAATAATAGTAGTGGAAATCAAATGTGAAACATTTTTGGAATGAAATGGCTGACTTCACATAGTATTGCAAGTACCATCGCATATTGCAATTATGGCTTAAAGGGGACCTATTATCCCCCTTTTCAAAGTCTTGATTTTGTTTTAGGGGTCTACTAGAATAGGTTTTCATGCTTGAATGTTCAATAAACACAATATTTTTCTCTGATTTACATTATTTCAGCACCTCTCTTCCCAGTCTGTCAGTAACGATCTGTTTTGTTCCTGTCTCTATGAAGCCCATCCTCCTGAAAAGCGCAATGTGCTCTGATTGGTCGGCTGGACCAGTGTGTTGTGATTGGTCAACTGCTTCAAACGTGTTTCGGAAATGTCACGTCCCTTACTATAACCGTGAGTTTCAACACACTATACACAACTTAACCAGGCCTCGTCCCCTTTTTTGCACATGTCTTGGGTGGGAATTATTTAAATGAGGAATATTGTGACGTGTACATTCCCGGATAAATAATAAAAAGAACACTGCATGTGAGGTCTGAACTGACCCAGTGCACTTCTCATTAAACAAACTGCCAGCCTACTTCAAACACTGTCTGATCTAATCCTCGAGGTAAAGTCCCACTTGCGTCTCATTTACTTTATCATGCCTGGGATCATCCGCACCTCATTTTCTCTTGTTCTCGGTTTACCTTGCCTTCATTGACTCCATTGAGGTGCACGTCCTGTCCAGGATATTACCCCTTGTGTTAACATTAATTAAACATGATTATAAAGCTCTGAGTGAACGTGATTTCTTTTGATGATGTTAATTCCGTACAAGATACTGAATGTTCCCGGTTGTAATAACAAATGTGTCGATTATTATGTGCACGGCTACTGTCAAGATCTGTTAGGCTGGTCCTGCTGGAGTTGAATTTAATACAGAATTTAGTTTTTAGGAAAGTTAAGCCAAAACTATACTTACCAAAAACTATACCAAAACAAAAAAACTATACTTTCATCAGTGAGACAAAACTCTCTCTTTTTTCTCATTTTCTGTCTTTGGCAGACTCAAATGTGTGCATGCACATCATATTCCTGTCATTGCTAGCCGAGATAGCAGAAATTGAGTCCTTGGAGGCTCCATGGAGGTGTTGTGATGTGTACTGGACTGTATTATGCAGACTACCGAATGTACAGATGGGCTGCTTAACAGAAGGAGAATTTTGTTAGGATTGAAGTCAGTATTGAAGTAAAAGAATTGAAAGTGGTGGGAAAAAAATCACATTATGAAATAAATATTTTTCTCCAAAACACATTGGGAACAATTATTTGCCCCCTTTTATTAAATACTTTTTGAACCTCCTTTTCCCAAGATAACAGCTCTGAGTCTTCTCCTATAATGCCTGATGAGTTTGGAGAACACCTGACAAGAGATCAGAGACCATTCCTCCATACAGAATCTCTCCAGATCCTTCAGTTTCCCAGATCTTCTCTTCAGTTCAGCCCACTCATTTTCTATAGGGTTCAGGTCTGGGGACTGGGATGGCCATTGCAGATGCTTGGTTTTGTGCTCAGTGTCCCATTTTTGGTTTGATTTTGATGTTTGTTTTTGGATCACAGTCCTGTTGGAAGATCCAAACATGGCCCGTCATAAGATTTCTAGCACAGGCTTTGATTTTTTATCTGTTGGTATTTGATTGAATTCACGATGCCATGTATCTGAACAAGATGTCCAGGACCTCTGGCAGAAAATGAAGCCCACAGCATTAAAGATACAGCAGAGTATTTCATTTTACACATGGGGTACTTTTTATTCCCTGTATGAACCAAACCCATTTTAAGTGTTTGCTGCAAAAAAGCTCTTTTTTTTTTTTGGTTCATCTGTCCACAGAACTGACACTACTGGGACTTCAAACAGGACGGGTTCTATGGTCAGATAAACAAAACAAAACAAAAAAAGCTTTTTTGGCAGCAAACACTTCAGATGGGTTTGGTTCATACAGGGATAAGAAAAAAAACCCATGTGTATGAAGGATCTGGAGAGATTCTGTATGGAGGAATGGTCTCTGATCTCTTGTCAGGCGTTCTCCAAACTCATCAGGCATTATAGGAGAAGACTCAGAGCTGTTATCTTGGAAAAAGGAGGTTGCAAAAAGTATTTAATAAAAGGGGGCAAATAATTGTTCCCAACGTCTTTTGGAGAAAAGCATTTATTTCATAATGTGATTTTCTCCCTTCAATCCTTTTACTTCAATGAAAGGTTCGATTTTTGCTAATTTATTTAATAAAATATCAAAAGGATTAACGATGCAGATTTAATTTTTACAGCCATCTTTGATCATATTTACCAAGGGGGCAAATAATTCTGACCAGCACTGAATAATATATTTCAATATATTATTTGCAATAAGTAATTGCAATGGTATAACCCATTTTAGGGACAGAAAAATTACACTTTAAAATCAGCTATAGAAATGTTAATATTTTTATATAATATATTTATAAATATGAACATTTCTATAGATGATTTTAAAAAGTAATTTTATCTTTGCCTAAATTCTGATTGGGTGGGCATCTGCATTTCACTCCATTCACACCTTACAATTACCATGTTAACACCTGTCATAACATGAGCAGAATATGTGATTTTTCCTTGCTGTCTTCAGGGCCAGGTCACCTGACATGGCCCCCAAGCAAGGAAACGTTGAAGTGTGATCATGTGACCGCCTCTTTCTTCCACTTGTCTGTTCTCCTAGGCAACCCTAAAGCTGTGAGCTGCATGACAACTTTAAAGAGTGTTGTAACACAGATATGTAGTGTTTCTTAGGACCTCAACAACATGCTGCTAGAGCAAGAACACAGTAAATGACTACAAACATTAACGGACGGACGGACAGACTACATCGAGGTCAGGCGTAAGTAAAAACATGAACACACTGGAGAGTTTAAGCTACACTAACCATAGTTTAACCATCAACACACTGAGAAAAACTATTATTTGTAGTAAGATTGTAGTTATACAAATTGTAATTGATTTATTTTATTATAATTTTGCAATATCATGGTGACTGAATACTATTGGACGTCAGGGAGTGGCACTGTCTCCTGGATTATGTGCCAATGAAATTCACTGGCTTCAGGAAAACTGATGCACTGCCACACCAAATTGCTCTTTTCTGGCTACTGCACATTGTCCGGATGTGTACAACTCTTGTTTTTTGTTCCCTAGCTCGCCTCAGTGCCAAATTGGAGTACTGTGATTGTAGGTGGCCATTTGAACCAAATACTTTGCACTGACTTCAGAGGGACTCGAAGATAAAAAAAAATAAAAGAGGATACACGCTTGGCTTCTGCACCTCTGCATTTGGAAGCATGTTAAAAAGGAGCAGCCTATTTGGATTTTTCTGAGCGGCAGCCATGTTCCCCTCCCATCGGCCCACTTTATACCAGCCAAGAGGCCAGCAATCTGTCTCTTTAACTAAGAGGAACAGGGAAAGGGAACTGCTTTTGGAAGGACTGTTTCTTTTGCATTCTGATGAGTCGAGTAAATCTCACAGTCAGAAAACAGAAATGTGATGTTGTAGAACATCATGAAGAGAAACAGACTGTGCTTTTGCAGTTGACACATTGTGAATATCTCAGCCTATCAAAAAAGGACAAGCTTTTGAGGACATTTTGATTCTCAAATTTTTTAATTCATCTACTCAGCGTGTGTGCACAAGAAAGAGAACGGGAGACAGAGAGAAAAATAGAGACAAAGAGAGATCTTAGCCTGACAAATGACTTAATGATTAATAGTATGGAACTCTATTAATTTGTTTCCATAGATACAAACGAGCAGCTCAGTTCCAAGTCTGTTGGAATGTTCTGCTCAACAGTGATAACGGGTCTCTCCTAACTTCACTCCTTATGATACATCAAACTGCACAATGTCAGCCAATGAAATAATCCTGCAGTCACGCTCCTCACATGCAATTATGCATATGATGGGATGTCTCCTCATTTTATACTCGTTTCTTTCACTCACACTCCATTTGCATTCACGTTAGTCACGCTGCTGACAGTGTCACATGACTTCAGATCTGTGGAGTATGTACTGAATGCACGCACACATGTCCCTGTCAGATTTTTGCAGGTGTGAAAGAGTGTGCATTGGTGTATTTTTGTGTGCGTGTGTGCGTTGGGCAAGGGGAACTGATGTCCGCCTGACTTCAGCTGGATGCTCTCCAGGCTGTGGGCTGGCAGGGTTTCAGGGGGTGCAGTTGAAAACGAAGGAGGGGGGCTCGACTCCATCCGGCTGCCAGGCAGCCTGTCTTACTGTCAGATGGTCAGAGCTGGTTTGTTATCGGGTCTCAGCTGCTCAGACTGAAAACAGTGTCAGTCGGCAGGCCGGTGCCACAGGAGGTCATCAGCCATCAGGGGCGCTAGAGAGGTTGAGTTTGAAAGCATTGAGAAAATGTTCTGTAACTCCAGCAATGGAGACGCATGTCTGTTCCTACAAAGCTCTTCTCGTAGGAAGCTACTGTATCATATTTGATACGCAATTTCTAAGGCCTATAAATTATTGACATGATTAAAACTTTTCTAAAAAACATGTTGTACACAATCTACTATGTGCCTTCTGTCATCTGATTGATAGTTTATACTTTATATAAAAGGCCTTTTAGTATCCTTCTGAAAATGTTCCTCCTTAGGTCGTGGTTGTTTCTTGTTTTGCTGAAATGGAACATGAAAATAAAATTTGCGACATCTGAATGTAACATTTTTGACAAGCCAAACATGTCAGTAGTCTTTGAGTAACATGTAATTATTTCAGCCATGAAATAAACTTCCATCAAATTCCGTAAAATAAGAGTAATGAACTACACAAAAAAGCATTTAGAATGTCTCCAGCAGTTTTTATAATTAGCCAAAAATCTAATATAATTCACCCTTCACAGATGTTATCTTGTCCGTCAAAAACTTAGGCTGACTGTCGGTTGGAATATTAGAACTAAAAACATCGACATAAACTTTTGAGCATCAATCACTTCACTGAATATTTGCCAGCTAAGAAATAAATAACTCTTATCTTACGATCCATCTGTTTTCAAATCTACATCATTTGAAAAGCACAACATTGATGTCCGTCAGAAAATAACACGGTAGTATTTGCGTGAATCAGAGGTCCAGTGAGTACACGCATTTCCTAGAAAACCCACACTACTGATATTTTTGTACTAAAAAATATCATAGCAATATAATCATACTAATTTAATATCATCATACTAATTTGATTAATAAGAGGAATCGAAATTCAATTTAAAATTCATAGTATTTGGTGCATTCCCTTTTTGCTTAATTTTTTTATTTAATCAAATTTCTCCTAAATAAACAGTTTATTTTTAAGTTTAAATAAAAGAATAAGGTAATAAAAAATGCTTAGTCCATTTTATTTCTCTTTTAATTTTTTTTTTATTTCAAATTCCCTACAAATAAAATGTATTTCCAGTTAAAAAAAAATTAAATAAGTTTGAGCAAAGTATACCTTTTACATTATTTTTTGTTCTTATTTCCCTCCAAATTCTTCCAAAAATACTTTTGTTTATTTCCAGGTTTAAACAAATAATAAAAGATTCAATGTGGTCTCAGACTGTCAGACCCCACTATATTTCACTCCTACATCATTGCATAAATTATTTATCAATTTCTCTCAAAGATGAATCTAAAAAAAAAAATCAGCTCATTTGGAGTCGTGCGGTAATGACGGACCACCTGCAGCCCGCCACATCGATCCAATCCCTCAGATCGGCCTGCAGCACCTGCCTCTCATATCGGCCAAATGACACATTTCATTCTCACGGAGACTCGAATCTTATGAGAGTAATGAAGAGCTGTTTGTGGCTGAGTTATCTGGCTCGGGAGGTCTGTGCGGTGCCAGCGCCATCGACCCACGCTTCAAATCAGCTCTCTTTCACACACAGAACCATTTTGGGGGTGTGAGCTTCAACACACGGCTTCATATTAAGACTGGAGAGAGCGAGAGAGAGCGTGAGAGAGAGAGCGTGAGAGAGAGAGAGAGAGAGAGAGAGAGAGAGAGAGAGAGAGAGAGAGAGAGAGAGAGAGAGAGAGCTTCTTGTGTAAGGAGTTTGTTCTGTATGATCATTTTCAGGGCCAATAGAACACAAATATAGCTTGTGTTCACATAAAAGACGATGTTGGGAAAAAAGCCCAATAAATAGGTTAATCAAAAAGTTCCTGCAAGTGGATCTGACCGATCCTGGTGAGTGGATCCTGGCACCAGTCAAGATGATTAAAAATACATGCGTTCTCCAAGCTAATTCATCATGAAATCTTAATGAGAGCAGACGTTACACACAAAGTAGCATCAGCAAATAGAGGAAAACTCTGAACCTTGCCCATAATGCACCCTGTAACCAAGATTTCTTTCATTGTACAGCAAAATCTTTCATCGCTTAGTGTTCAAAACCTGTATGACTTACTTTCTTCTTTAGAAATTTAGAAATATGTTCATACAATGAAAAGCAATGGGGTCCAAAACAACATAAGAAAGTTACACAAATTTGAAATGACATGAGGGTGAGTAAATGATGGTGGAATCTTTTTTTTTTTTGGTGAACTATCCCTTTGCATAAGGTACAGTCTGACATCGATATTGCAGAGTTTGCCTTGGCTTTTACAAGATCACTCTGTGTTAATATTGTACACTCTGACAAGCAACAACGATAAAAGGCCGGAAAACTTGAACTGTGTGCACTGAGCAGCACCATCAGATCTGGATCCCAAAAGGAACGAAACCCACTGCGGACTATAAATTCATTACAGCTGGTCTGATTGCAGGCCAAGTCTGTCGAGATCTCAGAGCTGATGAGAGCGGGAGGAGGAACGGGCAGACAGTCTGTGTGATTGCATAAGAGAACAGACTGATAAAGAGAAAAGACACTCTTTAACAGTGTAGCTGTAGCATTCTGGACTATGTATTATATGATTTCAATCATCATTGCAAAAGCTACCAAATTAAAATTGCCCATTCAACCACTCTGGAGATAAGGATGGGCCATATCGAGATGGCAGTGTGGAACAAATTACAGTCAGAATCAATACATGTCAAGCTCTGATGTGAACATTACAGTGTGTGCGGATGTTATGGGACCGTTCTCTCCATCCAGCTCCTGATCATGGCTGTTATTAGAAACAAATTCCTAAAACTAACCATGTACAAAAATAAAATTTGATCTGCTCTAATGTGTGGTTCTCCAAAGCACATCCTTCCTTAATTTAGTCTTTTACTCTATGGGTATGTTTTCACAACAATGTTGTACTAAAAACGGAAAAGATTTTCCTTTGCTTTTTTTTGGTGTACAGAAGACAACGTTGTCTGTTCAAATGGATCAGCGAAAACCGATGCGATAACACTTTGTATAGAAACACTACGACCCGTAGACTGGACAAATTCACAAATTTTCACAAATCCACATTTTTGTAGTTTACAACGAAGACGAAAACGTTTTAAAAAATGTGTACTTTGGAACCCGTTTTCAAAAGCTTGCGTTTTCAGGCCCCCAAAACGCCGTTGTTTTGTAAATGAATGGCCAAAACGCATTAAAAGTTTTCGTTTTTTAGTTGAAAACTAAACTGAAGTTACAGTACCAGATGCAACATCACTGCTCATCCACACCAGCAGATGGCGAGACTCAAACACATGACAATTAAAACATGCAGCTGTTAATTACCACATAAATAAGATAAGCAGTAAACATGCGCTGCGTCCAAAATCGAATACTTCCCTACTATATAGTATTTGAAAAACAGAAGGCGAAAAGTCCTTGGATGACCTACTACTCTGGAGAGATTCTGAAGTGTGCATTCGATGGCATTACTATCCCATGAGGCCAAGGGAGAGGATTTATGAATGGAAGTGAAGCTATGCAAATGACACTGGTAGGTCACATGATAACATGGTGA
The DNA here is from genome assembly GCF_949319135.1 of Squalius cephalus. Classification (NCBI taxonomy): domain Eukaryota; kingdom Metazoa; phylum Chordata; class Actinopteri; order Cypriniformes; family Leuciscidae; genus Squalius; species Squalius cephalus. The sequence continues at coordinate 9,237,782 of NC_137129.1, forward strand.
GTGTACTACATAGAACATACCTTTTTAATGGTCGCAAAGTAAGTTCAAATTCAAATTTAGTACGTGAATTCGGGCGCACCGCTGGTCTCTTTCCAACTTATTTTGCAACGCGGATTTAAGCAATATTCTGTGAATTCGCAAGACTTCCGATTCATTCGAAATCTCGCACATTCACAGGAAATAATTTACTTCACATTGAAAATTTTAAGACTGGCTATGTGAATCAAAATGAAAAGATAAATAATTCATAAATAGAAAATTATATATACACGTAACAAAATTAAGCAACTGTCTCATAAAAAGCTGTTTGCCTGGGTTACAATACGTTATTAATAGGTGTTTACTTCAAAGGCCCTTTGAAGCCCTTTGATGTGGCCTTGTTTTGGCCCCGTGGAGCTGTGCATGTGAAGGGCATCAGGGGCCACAGACCTCTCTGATGTCTCCTTTGCCCTGCCCACTTACTTAACACAGACATCTCTAACCAACACAAAATTAATTATGAAAGAAAAGACTAATCACAATTCAGCACTTAAATAAGTCATAATAATAGATTCAAACACAAGCTAAATCACATCCGACACCATGCAAAACCGTTAAAACACTGCCTTTCTTTGTTGTTCTGAAATATGTACAGAGATACAATCTTAATTATAGATTTGGTAGATGAGCAGAGACACACACACACACACACACACACAGGCTCCTGATTGGCACGTCCCATCGCAGCAGTCTGTTGTGGCATGCAGGTTAATGAATGTGCAGATGGCGGTCAGGAGGGGGGCTGTGCCTGCAGTCGGCTCCATCTCCCCTCTTCTCTCATTCTTCACGTCTCTCTTTCTCCTTTAACATCTTATTTACCTACGTTATTCCCACCACGTGCAGCTTTACAGCTCTCTCAGTGATCACCTGCTGCGTACTGCCGTTTCGCATGCAAGTGTGTGTGCATCCCGTGAGCAGAAAGCTCACTTGATTTCACAGCTTTCCTAACAAGGGATTCGGCAGGGCAATCACAATAGCGTTATTACTGCCTACTCACGCAGCAGAGAGCTGTAACTGGGGACAAAGGCGGGGTTAAATATGTTCGGCAGGCACCTGCGGCATGGATCGCGGAAGCATGAAATCTCAGGCTAAACATGTCCTGAAGGACAGAGGCTCCGTGCGGGACAGGGCAGGAGGGCAGGAGGGCGGGGTGAGGAGCGGTGATTAGGAAGGCAGCCTTGCATGAGTGTGTCGAGGAGAACGCGGGGGAGAGAGCAGACTTGTGTACGGACTCCCACGGCCTGCTGCACTAAGTGACTGTTGTAGGGTTTAATAGTGCCATATGGTTTACATCTCCACTCACACCATGCCTTTCCTCCAGTGCTTGTGTGCGTATTGATCCTGAGGGCTCTTTCCTTCCCCTCCTCTTCCCTTCCCCTCCACTTCGCTCTCGCTCTCAAATCTCTCGGTTTCCGGACCGCAGAGAGGATGGAGGCCTCCACAGCAGACTGATGGCGATAAGAGCAGGAAGCAGAAGCACTCTGGGTAGAGACAGTAGACGATGTTCCCACCACATTGAGATTTCCATCTGTGATGTGCATTGAGTTCTCCGCAATGCTGCTAGATTGTTTTTAGGGACTGAACAGGCTGATCGCATGCAGCGATTGCTTTAAGAATACATGGGTAGCACAGTTTCATTTGAACATATTTAAGCAAAAAAGAGTGCTACAAGTGCTATTGTGAAATTCAGCATGTTCCACCAATTAAACGATGAGGTAGCTTGAAAGTACAGTATTGGAAAATAAAAACACAGCTTGTTTTCAGTCATACACAGATTGCTGTGATGTTCTGGGTTGTGTTTCCCAAAAGCATCGTTAACCAACTATGGTCACAAGTTCCATTGTTATCAGCATATTTCAACGAGTCGGTGTTTCATGAAAACATAATTCCAAAGAGCATTCGCAAACAGCATAGCAAAGTTGTGTGGTTGGAACAACAGCTCTCGACTTGTTTGCAAGACATGTGAACTCAATAAATCCTTATCTTGAGCCAAATAAGCAAGCTGACATTCAGTACAATCTAGATCTTTTATTGAGAATACATACAAATTTACATTTACATCTTTTAGTTTGTCAAGAGATTTAAAGCGTCGTTTTTGAAGAGTGTGCATGTGCAAACGTGCTCTAGTACATAAGAACGAGCCTATGATTGAATCTGGAAATAAAGCAAAATAACTGAGAAAATAGTCCTCAGATGCAATGTCCGTAATTTATTGCAGAACATCTAGCATTAATTCGATCTCAAACAGATTCATTAAAAGTAGTTATTGCTCCACCACCTGCATGACATCATTAACCAACGCGGTTGAACGACCAATTTGCGACAATTCGAGAAACAGTCGTGACTACCTAGTTGATTTCTTTAATGATGCATCGTACTATGATAGTTAAGCAGCGAGTTAAGTCGTTGTACGGGAAACGCACCCCTGGATGGTTGCTAGGGTGTTGCTTACTGGCCCCAAAACTCTATGACAGAGGCCCACTATCCGGCAGAGTTTAGGTCCGTCTCCAAACACACCTGAAAAAGCTAATCAAGGTCTTCAGGATCACTAGAAAGTTAAAAGCAGGTGAGTTTGATATGGGTTGGAGTAAAATTCTGCAGGACAAAGGCCCTACAGGACAGGAGTTGAAGAGCCCTGCTCTCTAATATTCTAGATGTGGCTCGGGTATTGTATTGGTCTACAGGATTTTTTTTTTCATCTTTGATGTGCTTTGAGTTCCCTGCAATGCTGCTAGATTGTTTTTAGGGAGTTAAGAGGCTGATCGTATGCAGTAATTGCTTTAAGACTGCACGGGTAGTGCAGTTTCACTCAAACACATGTATATTGTATAGAAATATTTACTGTAAATAATATCCCACAAACAAGAGTGCTCTTGTGAATTTCAGCATGTGCCACCAATGAAACGGTGAGGTACCTGACAGTGTTTGAAAATAAAATAAAAACTTGCTCAGAGATACAGATGCTGTTAGCTGCTATAATATTTAGCTTGGAGTTCAAAATTTTGTTTCTTGCCTACCGGCATTTAAAAAATACCGCAGTTCTGAACCTGGTAAAAAAAATTCAATAAGACCAGTTTAGTAGCAGTTTGCAAAGCAGTTTTGGGAGCAACTACATTTTAAACTGATAAGCGACATCTGTGCTTCTCCACTCTGGATAAGCACCAGCCGCCACTGCACACATCTGAGTCTTAAGGCCTCTTAAATGTAATGCCGTGTAATGAACTGTGGGGCACAAAGAAACACACGTTCCCTTCACAGCTGCTGATAGATTATGAGTGTGTTTGGGCAGCAAATTTTCATTTTCTGTTTCTTGGACTGGGGACTGTACAATTAAACTAGATTTTCACATTTTCTGTAGTAAATGTGAGTGTGCAAAACCCGCCACCACAATGCTAGATTGTTCTGGAAGATTGCGCGGACATTTCTACGCAGATACCAGGGTTTTCAGAATGGTTGCATGTTCTGCATAGTCTCTAGGGCAGGGATGGGCAAACTCTGTCCTGGAGGGCCACTGTCCTGCAGAGTTTAGCACCAACCCTGATAAAACTCACCTGCCTGTAGCCTTCTAGTAATCCTGAAGAAATTGATTAGATGGTTCAGGTGTGTTTGATTAGGGTTGGAGCTAAACTCTGCAGGACAGCGGCCCTGCAGGACCGAGTTGGCCCATGCCTTCTCTAGGGTGTTGCTGGGTGATTGCTTATTAGCCCAAAGTCTCTGTGACAGCTCTTCAACTTTAGTTCTGGAGGTCCACTATCCTGCAGAGCTTAGACACACCTGGATAAGCTAATCAAGGTCTTCAAGATCACTAGAAAGTGACAGACAGGTGAGTTTAATCAGAGTTGGAGCTAAACTCTGCAGGACCGCGGAGTTGAAGAGCCCGGCTCTGTGATATTCTGGTCTCTAGCTATTGTTCGGGTCCCTCCATTGTACATAGGTCTACAGTATTTTTTTGTGCCTGCTTTATGGTCTGCCAGGTGAAAATTTTAAGGTCATTCGCTTTGAAAAGTAATAGCACACTTTTCACAACAAGCCACATGATTTGAGGGCACATTCAAAATTCATGTCTGTTGTGAGTTAGATGGCAAAGTTTAATACTTAGGGTTAGTGTTCAGTGCCTTAAAGGGATACTCCACTTTTTTCGGAAATAAGCTCATTTTACATCTCCCCCAGAGTTAAACAGTTGAGTTTTACCGTTTTTGAATCCATTCAGCCGAACTCCGGGTCTGACGGTACCACTTTTAGCATAGCTTAGCACAGATCATTGATTCTGATGAGTCCAGTAGCACTTCTTTCAAAATGACCAAAGAGTTTCAATATTTTTCCTATTTAAAACTTGACTCTTCTGTAGTTAAACCGTGTACTAAGATCGACGGAAAATGAAAAGTTGCGATTTTCTAAGCCTATATGGCTAGGAACTACTCTCATTCCAGCGTAATAATCAAGGAACTGTGCGGCTGTACCATGAGTGCAGCAGGCGTAATGATATGACGCAGCGCCTGAAAATAGTCCCCAGCTCGATAACTTCTTCCAACGTGACCGGGACTAAGTTTGTCTAACCTATTAGACCTATTTTCAGGCGCTGCGTCATATCATTACGCCTGCTGCACTCATGGTACAGCCGCACAGTTCCTTGATTATTACGCCGGAATGAGAGTAGTTCCTAGTCATATAGGCTTAGAAAATCGCAACTTTTCATTTTCCGTCGATCTTAGTACACGGTTTAACTACAGAAGAGTCAAGTTTTAAATAGGAAAAATATTGAAACTCTTTGGTCATTTTGAAAGAAATGCTACTGGACTCATCAGAATCAATGATCTGTGCTAAGCTATGCTAAAAGTGGTACCGTCAGACCCGGAGTTCGGCTGAATGGATTCTAAAACGGTAAAACTCAACTGTTTAACTCTGGGGGAGATGTAAAATGAGCATATTTCCGAAAAAAGTGGAGTATCCCTTTAACAAGCACTACTAACATTTCAAAGAATATCACATATCATTTCAAGGCTGCTAATTATGAAGCTCAGATTACGGCCACAAATCAGAGCAATAAAACCCCAAGGTCCGCATCTAAACCCTCTCCCAAACCTCATACCTAGACTGCCACTTCCAGAGAAGTGAGGACTGTTTCCAAATCCAAAGCAAATATAATCAGACGATGCAGCAGACAGGATCACAAATCAACCTGACATCCTATTCATCATTTTAGCCAAATAAACCAACACCCACACTACCACTGTTATTTACAATCACATGATGTATGGATGAATACATAAGTGTCTCGTTGCAGCATTGGACTCAAGGGAGGATGGCCACCAGTGACTAAGGGGACCGTGAGCAAACACTTCTTTATAAGATCCGCTGTGACTCAGAGAGGGCAGATCATATGAGTGCTGCTCTCTGGTTCATGTCACCAGCTGTGTGCGTCATTATGCCCAGGTGGGTTGGCACCCAGCCAGCTCCCCTGCCACCGCCAAGGGTTTAATTAGTTGAGCCTCAAGGCTGCGGAGTCCCGGATGCCTCGGGGGATGGAGGAGGGTGATGAATGTCACACGCGATAGCGTGACGTTACCCAGACATGACACCGTAGCTCTGTTCCATCTTGCTCAATATAGCGCATATCCGTAGCAGGTGAGTTTACGGAAGAGATCTGCCTTTTACCCATGGGACAAGGAGAGAAAAGCATCTCCTCAAAGACTCAAGGAGTTGATGCAGCTGTGCGCTCAGCATCTGTATGCATCCTGCCACCACACTGCTGATGCAGCAAGAAAGATGTGCACACAAGGGAGAAGAATGCTGCCCTCGCTCCCCCACACACTGATGAACAGCAGCCAACCGTCCATCCACCCAACATGCAGGTTATTCAGAGCCCTATACCAACATTTAGATGTATTATGAACACACATTTACTTAAAGCCCCCATGTAGTCAATAATTATATCCCTTAAAACTCATCTTTGATCACCAAAATTACATATTTAAAAGTTTTTTCCTTGAAAAAAATTGCTTGAATGTAACTCTACACCCTTGCCTCATTTAGTAAACGCGGATCAATGAATATGCAAATTATCCCCGCCCCCACTCACTCGCATCAGCTCAGAAATCCACTCATTGACGATCACAAGTTGACGTGATTGGTTACAAGGTAGTTTGTGATGTCAGAAACACCAGCGATGTCAAGCTGTGTTTTTGAGACTGTCTTTGGTTCACTGCAGTTTTAAGGAGAAAATACTAAACAATGGTGTTGACTTATGAATTTGCACATGGTTTGTCTTAAAGCATATTAAAAACACCACATAGACATATAAACAACATTAAAAACTTGATTTTCACCACTGGGGGACTTTAACACTTTCTAAATAGTAGTGTGAAAAAACCCACCAGTGACAATCATTTGTATTAAAAAGGCCCAAAAGTAAAATTTCATCACCACATCATTCTGCACCACAGCAAATTAAATTGTATTTTCCTAAAACTTGTGAGCTTGCAGCCTGAATGTGCTGATAAAATGTAAAGACAAACGTTTCTAATGCACTTGCTGCACAATAAACATGCAGAGAATCAATATTCATGAGTAGATGAGCAGTTCTTCTAATGAATCACTAAAAGTTGAATCAGTCTGACAAATCCTTCTCTGAATAAACTGGCATAATCTATCAGAACAGTTACTGAATTACAATTGAAAAGACTCAGAAACTAAGTTATTGGTTAGAATCAGTCTAAAGAATTCTTCACTGATTTAACTGACTGAATAGTAATCCATCAGAATTGTTATTAAATTACCATCTGACTCACTTATTGAACCGCAAATCTTTCAGTCATGTCTGACTTGAAATGAAACTGTTTTGTTCACTTAAGGTCTGTGAAACAGTATCATTATCAAAGAAGTATTCAAAATTATTATAATTACGGAATTGTTGTTGATGTGAAGTGTAGCTTTTTCCAAGATTACTACAAAAAATGTATTTCTTTTTTTATGTATTAAAATGTTACTAGATTAGTATTTTTATGTACACAAATTGGTGGGGGGAATGGGATGTATTTGGCTCCCCAGAATTATGAAATGTACCATGATATTTGAAAATTCTATAGATTCACACTGAACTATTAAGGGAAGCAATCTATTTTTTTTTATCTGTGGGTATTATGGTTTTACTACAAATACCAATGTGAAACAATGGCCATTATCCAATAACTACGGTAAATGCTGCCTGATAAGAGAGAGACACACAACACACACACTGTGATGACAATGCTTACAACAGCTATAGTGGAGACACATGGAGGACACAGAGGTATTGCAGCTATGCGTTTCTCTCTCCATTTTTCTTTCTATTACATGCCCTCATATTCGCTCTCTCACTCTCAAACACACAGACTAATGGATTTTCTTCTTTGTGAGGAGCTGTAGAGTTGAGTGTAATGGATATGTCTGGGGCCGTGATTGAGAGTGTCTGTTCAGGACCAGAAGAGAGCAAGAGAAATAGAGACAGAGCGAGAGAGAGCAAGGAAGAGAGAGAGAGAGAGAGAGAGAGAGAGAGAGAGAGAGAGAGAGAGAGAGAGAGAGAGAGAGAGAGAGAGAGAGAGAGAGAGAGAGAGAGAGAGAGAGAGAGAGAGAGAGAGAGAGAGAGAGAGAGAGAGATTCTCTATATTCCTCAAGAATGCTGATTTTTTTAGTCATTCAATTTTTTTTTTTTTTTTTGACATTATTACTTTAGTAGCAATAAGTCAAGAAACAATGGGGTTTCGGATTTTGAAACATTATTACATCATAGTGCGACGAAAGACTGCCTCCGTAGAAGATCAATGCCTACTTCTACATCATTGCCTCTTCAGCCTCGCCCACCAATTTGCACACATCATGTAGTAGTAAATACGAGACGGACACAAACACAGGATTACTCAAGCAACAAATCGATAGAGACGCCTCTAGTGTCAAGTTGTGGGAAAACACTGTCTTTGCATTGCCATCCTTGTGATCCTAACATTAAGAAAGACTCATTTCAGAACATTAAGAGTCAGTAAGGCTTTTGTTATTGTTTTGATCGAAGCCATTCGTTGTAATCCTGAATAAAAGCTTCAGTGAGACATTACAACACGTTTCGTTTATTTAAAACATGACACAGCAAATGACAATGTATACGTTTTACACTTTATCGAAAAGCATGAACGATTAATAGCCTATAAGAACGAATTTATTCATAATTCCGTTTACATGAAACACCACAAGTTATCCAGTAAGTTATAACTTTGGTCATTCCAAGTACTTACTTATTTTAATATGCATAACTGTTACCCATCATAGCAGTGGCCGTTTACTTCCAAGTCTTGAATGTGGCATGCCTATCAAAATGAAGTGTTCGAAGGAGAGGGTCAAAAACAGGACAGAAAAGAGCTTATTTACTTCTAAATCTTGATAACATTATAAGTGGACCTCAGAGAACATTATAAAATAAAACAATAAAAAAATTCAGTTCATGAAAAATTGTACTGACCCCAAACTTTTGAAAGGTAGAGTACAGTATGCAGTTATCCATGAAATTATACTCAACATCTATGGTGAATTGATGAAAACTGGGCTCCGTTTTGCCATTTAGACATCAAAAGTGACCGAAATGACCTGAATTTACCCCATCAGCATGTCAGTGCATGATAAATGGGCTTCAGAGAGCTCCAAATCTCTTGAAATAGCTGAATAAACAATATCATATTCAGCTGCAGGGGACTCAGACCCTTAACAATCTGTACATCAGATGGCCCTGATGGACAGCGCTTCTTTCTAAGTACAGGAACCCTTGACACTGTCTTTAATTTAGAAGGCCTCTAATTGGTAAATTGCATCCCCCTTATGCTCAATCAGCAGTCGCATAGCAACAGTGAGCCCAGAGACAGAGTCTGCTTATCCAGACCACATGAATGCAAGAGACAATGGGAAGACAGGATGATTTAAGAGAGATGGAGGGAGAGACATTTTCTTGGATCATGAGGAGCGAACTGGATTTCATAAAGCTTAGCGGTAAGGCCCAAAATGCACACAACCAATAGGACCCGTCACATTAGACATTCAAGAAAGACTCATTCAGGATTATGTTAAATATACACTTAATAAACCACCATCAATCATCTCTTGTCTACTACAAATACTGTATACGTCTTTGGCAACATAAACAGAGCCCCAACAAACTCCTGTCAAAATGACTGATGTGTAAGGCAGACAATAACCATGTCCACATGATCCCGCTGCTCCTGAAAGCAAGGTTTTCACTCCTGTTCCTCACACTTGATCAATGGAGGAGAGAGGTGGGTGGCTTTCCAGTCCTAAATGACCCAGTTTGTTTTGTTGAGCCATTGATTCCTGCAAACCACAGCCGTTTAACATAAGGAGTCCTACAATGCCTTTCAGATTCCTGAACACGCACGCATACACTTCTGCAAATGTACTGAATGAACATGATATACAAAACAAAAAGCTTAGGACACAAATGGACAGATGGCTTTTATTTTGGGGACCAGCTAACAAACATGCTACTGCTTATTAAACATGCTAAATGTTTTAATAAAAATGCAAAAACGCATTTTGTGCGGTGAATGAAACCACAAGGATTCAAGAGAAATGTTCACAAAATGTATGCATTTACAAAATTGAAGTCATGTTTAAAACCAAGTTAATAATTTGGCATACTGCTGGATGCATGCAATTAATGGAAATAAATAAATGTAAAAAATTATAAAAAAGAAATAGCATTTCTTATACATTTAAATAAATGAAAATTAAACAAATACATATATTATGCATTTAAAAGACAGAGGTTTTACAACTACTTTTGTTTACTTTTATACAATTTTGGTACTTAAGCAATTTGATGTCTCATGTAAAATGTGGTTTATAAAAGCAAATCCACCACTAAGAATAACTAATTTAGTAGATAAAAGGACATTATCTCTCTATAAAATGAATGGAAATCAATCAAATGTCCCCAAAATGCTAGAATATACATGCCTATTCATTAGATTGGTCCCCTGCCAACAAAGTGAATCATTCCAGCTGTACAGTCACATCAGACCCCATCACACTCCAGACCTGCATCTAAATCAATCCACTATCAAAGCGCACAAGTTTAGGCCAATTATTTCATGTATTAAAGGTTCGCCCTAAAATAAGCATTTGCACGTGAAAAGACCCCATGACTCACGGCTGTCTGCCTGTCCTCAGTCTGACACCGAGAGTGAGGAAAAACTGCCATTGGAACACTTCGAACACTTTGACAGACGGCTCCCTTTCAGGAAAATACATGAGAGAGTCCCTTATATTATATGAGCGTGTTCCTGTGTTTTTCTGTGTTCAGAAATCTGCAAACACGTCTGGTATAATGCTCTTCTCCATCATTTCATCCATCATCATGATTTGATGAATTACCGCTGCCGTGATTGATAGAAAATGTACTGAAATGTCTCTATTAAATAGTATTCGGTTTACCGTCTGCTTTCTACAGGCAGGAACAGCTTCACCTTTAATTACGGCAGGTAAATGGAGATGACTTTTGTAAATAAGATGCTATAATGCGTCTAATTTACATAGAAAGCAGGTATGTTTGTGCTGAAAAAAAAAATGACATGATGATAATAGTGCAGCACTATTTCAGCACATTTTGTGGCTGGTTAAACTGTATGGGTGGTAATTGAATAAGACGTGGGTTATTGTGCTGGAATATTGCATGCAAAAGTGACACAACTGTTTAGTGAATTCAAGAAGAGTAAAAGTACTGTATGCTGGACGCTTCGCTGGATTATGAGAACAGGAGCATCTCAATGTACTCAAAATGTTTGCATTTTGTTAGTTTAAGTTACATCTTACACACATTCTACATACTTGTCATGATGTGTGTGCATTTGCAGGTATCCGTCATTACAGCGCCTGTCCAAAGCCTTTCCCTGTATTTTTGTCTTGGGGATCAGCAATGACAGCACTGGTTTATGTGTGTCAGAAGCCTTGGCTGTTGCCATGGCAATGCCACACTACAATAGTGTGTGTGTGTGTGTGTGTGTGCAGGCAGACTGCGCTTGCTGCAGCGTCGACACAAGAACAGGAGCGAGAACGGTGAGTGTTGCAGAAGAAACCTGCTGAATGCTAATCAGCTCCTCCACAGTTTGTCCTTCATCAGACCAGAGAAACACTCAGGATCTACATTATACGTGCGCGCTCACTCTCTCTCTCTCTCTCTCCATTCTACAACACATACCAATATCCACAAGAAGAAACATTTTGTTTGTCAATCTATTTAAGGTTCAATCAAAGTTAATCCAATACTGTATTCTGTTTGTGGGTATAGTTGACAAATCCATGTCCATGAATGTTTTTTTTTTCTTCTTTTAAACAAAATGTTCAGTTTTACAGATATTTTAGTGTTTCATAGATCTATAGATTTATGTTCTATAGATTGTTTTAATGTTTTTGAATGAAGTGCTCAAAAATTCAGTAAAAACGGCAACGTGAACTGTTACAATTTAAATTGTCATTTCATCAAAGCTGAAATGATTACAGTCTTCACTCAAAAAAATGTTGAACAAATGAAACGGGTAATGGTAACAGTGGGCTACTAATAAACTAAATGTGTTTTAAATACACAATAACAAGGTTTATATATGTATCATTAATAAATCCAATTTGTTTCAATGTCATACATTTTAACCAACTGAATATTGCTTGTTCTAGAGCTAGCACCATTTTAACAATGATCATACTTTTTTATTTAAATTTTAATGGTTTTCACAATGAACAGATTTATGCTGATCTTAAGCAATATGAATAAATGCATTTTAAAAAAAAGATTATTTAAATAAAATCAAATAGATGCAAATCTTACCTGTTTCATTTACGACTAGCAAATATGCATCATGTTAAAGGGTCATTTCACCCGTGGAGACATGAATGTGTATTGAAAGTGGGTCATTTATGTAGAAGAAATGTGAAATTATTTTTGAATTTGGAGCTTTCTAGACTGAGAAAAGCCAGAAAATGTATTTTTGGCTTATGTGGATAAAAGACAACAACTCCCAGAATGCACTTGCTTCGCTGCCCTACAAGGCCACTCCCAAGCCATGCCTACCGGTAAGACAGCGCAGTTGAAAACAAAAACATCAAGGCAAGGCTAGGCTACGAGTGAGTCTCCGTGACGAGTTTGCCCAAAATGTCCGGGATTCGGCTTTTGCGTTCTACAGTCGCCATTCATCATGTTTACTGTGGCGAGCAGGACGAGGCTGAGGGGCGCGGGAGAACGGCGCGAGGCCAGTGGCGTGATTACTGACGACCGACACCTGTGAGGCACTGTTCTCGTATCTCGCACGGAGGAGCAGGTATTTTCTTAGCAATGGTAAAACACACATCAACCGATCACGCCACCGGCCTCGCGTCTTTCAACCGATCACGCCACCGGCCTCGCGTCTTTCTCCCGCGGCGCTAGCCTCGTCCTGCTCCCTGTATTACTGTGATTACTGATGAGCGCGCCTGTGAGATGCACCGGTCTCATGGGCTATCTCTCACGGAGGTGCGGGTATTTTCTTAGCAATGTTAAAACGCAAATCAACCGATCACTTGTTTAGCATTCATGTAAACATTACATTCAGATTCACCAATCGGGGTGAATTCAGTTAGATTGAAACAAAAGGTGAGCATGTAAACAATGGATGGCGACCGCAGAAAGCAAAAGCTGAATCCCGGACATTTTTGTCGATCTCGACGGCCGGACATGTCCGGGAAATAGAGTATGGTAACCCCTACTACTCAGCTTTCTTCGTCCCTGTTTTCTGCAGGTTTCTGCCGTTGAAATCAAACGCACTCGCACTGATCTGTGATAGGTCTGTTAGCGCATTAGGTCCAACCCCCTATGGGCGGGTTTGAAAGGGTGGATCTAGTGCTTGTAGTCTTAACAGAAATCCCCCCCTCTTACACTTCCTCCTACAATGACGCAAAATGACGATTTTTGCGTCATTGTAGGAGGAAGTGTAAAGAGGTAAATACAGATTTCTCTCGTCTCGGGGGAAAATGAAAAAATGTTGCATGACCATTCAATAGTATGACTGGGTTTCTAACAATGCAAAGCTTAATGCAAATGGGTGAAGTGTCCCTTTAAGTTTATTAGCTTGTTTATATATTAAAACTGTGTAATCCAAACAGATGGAAATTTGATATGAAATTCAAATGCGTTTTTTTTTTTTGTTGAGTGTTCAGTGAAAACAGTTTTGCTGCTTAATATGCTTGTGGTAACCGTGATACTTTTTTTCCGGATTCTTTGAAGAATAGAGAGTGCAAACGAACAGCATTTATTTGAAATATAAATCTTATGTAACATTATAAATGTCTTTACTGCTACTTTTGATCAATTTAATGCATCACTGCATAATAAAAGTTGTAATTTCACTTTAAACATTATTTTGCTGTTCACTAGTTACGAGAGATGCATTAAATATTGAAATATTACAATACGAGTTCAAATTTTACATGTAGTCTTTCAGTTCATATGAGGTCATAGAAACTACTATACAAATTGACATGAATTAGAAAAAGATTGCTTAAAATAGTTCTGGAAGAAGTAAAGCATGTCACACTGCAGGGCACATTTAGACATGTCATGTCAACCACCCTCATGTATTTTAGTAAAGAACAGGTATAAAACTTTAAAAATCTTCCGCATGTTTTTCTTTGTCATAATGCAGCACATATGGCCCAGTTTTTTACTTTTTACAAATGTCTGCAAAGTTTGAGTACTTAATGTGGATCTGAGGAAGCATCAACTGAGCTGGTTTTCAGCAGAGCAGCGAGTGAAGCTCTAAACACAGAAGTTTGCAGCTCACATCAATGCTGTCCGCTGCACTCAGATCTGTTTACATTCCTCCGTTTCATGTCCCTGACAGACTGTCCACTGTAATTGTCTCCAGCCTCACATACATTCATTTTAAATAAACACACACTCAGTGTCCTACAGCAGTCAACAATAGCTTATTCCTGACCCAAACGTGATGCAGCGATTCTTCAAAATAACATAAAAGCCCTAAAGTTCCATTCACACTGACAGAGTTTCAACTTAGAGGTTCCTAAATTGCTGTACTGCTGGTTACTAATAGTCATGCCTAGTAAATCCAACAACATCAGGCGACAAATCATTCAAGCTTCACTGTCTGCTCAACTTTGTTGCATCCTCAGCGGTCACTAACACTGGCATCAGATGGCCAACTTTCATTGAAAATGAATGACTTTTAAACTCTTTCTTGCTAAAATTGCAGTTGATGTGAACACCTACGAAATGGCTTTATTGAAGCCCAAAGACATTGTCCATTCCCGATTCTTTGACCTTTGAGAAACGCTTATGGCCTGAAATAACTACATATACAGTAGAGGACAGGGCAAAGGAGGAAGGAGAAGCTCGTCTAAACACTCTAGAGTGATGGGAAAGTTAATGGGCCTTTTCCTAGGACCAATCAATCTGCGCTAATCTCCCTGCCGAGAGTTCTCTGGAGAGACGGCGGCCATGATTCCATCGGTGTGACGGCAAAGTCCGCTCAGCCACATCGCCTGTTAGTCGCCAGGCCTTTCACTCTTTAACACACTAAGTACAGGGATCATACACCTCAGGAATTGACAGACAGATGGAAAGGAAAGCTGCACGCCATTAAAAACATACCTTTAAAGGGATAGTTCACCCAAACAATTTAAATCTGTCATTACTTACTCATCCTTATGTCGTTCCAAACCCTTAAGACTTTGGTTTATCTTCGAAACACAATTTAAGATTTTTTTTTTTTCAATGAAACCTGAGAGGTTTCTATCCCTCAAAGGAAAGTCCAGGTAACCAAAAACTTAGAAGAACCAAAAAGGTCATAAAGGCATTGTAAAATGAATCCATATGAATCGAGTGGTTGAATCCAAGTCGATGTGATCTCTTTATATGATGAACAGATTTAATTTAGCCTTTTTTTCCACATATAAACACATAGAGCGCATCACATATGGTAAACACCAAAGCTGATGCGAGCGCCACACGTTAGAACAAACCTCATTGGTTATTGTACATCACATGCTTAAGCTTCATGGTTTAGATGTAAATATTGTACAATTCATATGGATTCATTTTACGATGCCTTTATGACCTTTTTGGATCTTCAAAGTTTTGGTTACATGGACTTTCAAAAGAGGGACAGAAAGTTTCTGTCACAAGATGAAGACGGAGGAAGACGAAGGTACACAGGATCCAATGCGAAGTGATTTTAATAATACAATAAAAACAGGAACAGACAGAAGTTTTAACAGTGTGTGTGTGTGAAACAGGGGTAAACACACACAAAACGCAAACATAGACCGACAACTGAAACAGAGCAACTAAATACACAGTGATCTGATGAGTGTCCATGAGAACTGATGACTGGCGGGAAACTAAGACAAAGAAACACATGTGACTGAAAATAACAAACCAAAGGTCCATGAAAACAAAAACTAAGAAAAGTGTGAAAGTTTCGTTAAAAATATTCGTTCGAAATACCAGTCATATGGGTTTGGAACGACATGAGGGTGAGTAAATTAAGAGAGAATTCTCTTTTTATTTTGTGAACTATCCCTTTAAATAAAGAAAACAACCACACACAAATCAAGGTAACTTTAATAGCTATCCAATCAGGTCTGATCTTTTTGCTTTGCTTTCAGCTAAACACGTCTAATCATTGTCTGACTCAGGTCCATGAAGGCACATGACTAAATGCACATGACTAAAGCAAGCAGACGTTTAAAATGTCCAGCCCATTTTGAAGCCCTGCTCAATCACACACTTCCCCTTATGTGTCAACATGGGACGGGCTCGTGAAAATGGCTTTTTTTCCAAGCAATTGTGCCAATGTCCCACATTCCAGCTGGCCTATGTCCCCAACCGCCGTGGATGTGGGGGCAGGGCGTCTCACTTCCTGAACCAAAAAAACCGCAGATGGTAATAAAACCTTGGCCGCTACGTACTCCCCCAGTGATCCCAGCTCCCTGTGACTATGATTTAGTTGGGATTGATTAACCATTACTACCTGGTCGAGGGATTCTGCTGAATCGTTACATACAACATTAATAATAACCAATTGGACTCGCCTCCAAGCTGTACTCTTCCACAGTTCTCTTCAGGGGATCCACGATCTGCCAGCATATGAGGATGCACAAATCAATCAGCAACATCCCACCCACGATGATAAAGAGCTTCTGGTCCTTGATAATCTGGAAGAGAAAAAAAAAAAAGAAAAGCAATGGATGAGGTGATTAAGGGATGAGAAAGAGGCAGAGATGGGCAGGATCCATCAATGGGCTGTTCGCTCAATTCAAACGCATGATCTTCTCTCGCATTCTGAACCTTTGTGGATGAAAGCGCTGCTCCTGTCTGATCTTTTTTTCTTTTCTTCTATTTAACAGTGGTTGACCTGAACAGAACCTAAATCAAAAGAAAGGTCATCGCGAGGAGGCCTGCGCGTATTCAGACGGCGGGAACGAACAAATTCTTCCATGATTCAGAATAAAAATGCTAACTCGTTTTGATCTGATGTCTTTTGATGGCTTACCAATAGCCAAACCCTTGCGTCGTGGGAAACAAGGAGGTGGCGAGGAACTCTATGACCATTGAGCGCCATACTGAATTCTATCAGAATGGATGCTCTTTATCTTCAATCAAACAGAGGTTGATGGTTTCATTAAATGGCCAGACATGTGAAATAACACAGGATCATGATGCTTCAAGATGCATTAGCACAATCACTGGAAGCAATGCTTGGCCATATGACCATAGAACTTCACTTTATTGCACAAAATCTCCTTTTATCTCAGCAAACGGAAGGTGATGATGGATCAAATACGAATAGCAGTCCTAAATCCCCCACCCCACATTTTTACGGCTACAAATAGCACCTGAACTTAAAAATTAAGTTTAAGTTGTTTGCAATAGCAAATAAGTTATTTACTAAGTGAAAATAGCAGCCTTTTCTTTGCACTAACTGTAACTATTCATAGTTTGTGCAAATAGTGTCAGATACAGTTTGCACCTCAGTGTATTGTAGTACATTATAAAAGAGTGTGCAATAATAACAAAAATAACAACAGTATATATTATTATATGTATTAAAATAATGAATTAATCAAATTTCAGGACTTCCTGATAGGAACTTTATTTCAACTTTTGGAATATATTCTTTATTTTTGATGTAACAATCACTTCTTTGAGGTGATATGCGATGGGAAAAGGGAGAAGAATAGGATCAGAAATACATGGATTCGAATTTCAAATTCACATCAAAACCTAAATGGAGAGTCTCTACTCTACCGGTTGCTGGAGTGGCTTCTTTTGTCATTCTTTCTGGCCTAACCAGGAAGGCGGGCAGAGTTAGTGTAAATAGCCTTTGCCAGAAAGATGGCAATTGTAAATATACCCTCCAAAAAAATAATTACAATTGATTCTCAGAAGACTCTGTCTAGGTCATAGGTATAAAAAATGGAAAAAGAAATAACTGTTTTTAAACTAAAAAACTACTTTTCACCCCCATCTGCCATTAGAAATTTGCTAAAGTATCCCCTTAAAGTTTAAGCAAACACTGTTGCATCTGGCCTAATTATAGACATCTGTGCACGTTTAACAGGTAAGTAGTGCTTTAACATCGAAAGAATGACACACTTCACCTTTAATGGCGCTAATCATGAGCTTGTAAACCAATAACACTTGGTTTTAAGACCCAATAGTTTAAGCTTTTGTATTCACAGTTCAAATTGCTCACCGTTTGTACAAGATTATTGCAGCAGGTCTACAAGAGCATGTGGTGCATTAGTGTCAGATTGTGTTTGTGCTCAGTCTATGTTATGCAGGCCATCATGTGCTTGTGTCTGATTGAATTTACAGATGCACACATCTCTGATGCCATCTATTTGTGACAGTGTATGTTCCATAATGCAGTCTGAATGATGCATTATGCAGTATGTGGATGTGTACGTAGGTTTATGTCATAAAATAATGAATATTTTAACTTATTCTGCACCCCCAAAAATAATTCTAACTGTATATTCAGATAAAATAAACAAAAAAAAAGAGGAAGAATCAGACTGATAGACCAAAGAAATTGACGGCTTAAAGGGGTAGTTCACCTAAAAATGTAGTCTTTCAAGTCAAGAAGTCAAAATCAAGTATTTCATGCTTCTTAAAATTATGTAAAAGCACCATACTGTAAATGTATCATAAAGTGTTCCATATAACTCATGCGTTATATATCAAGTCTTCTGAAGCAGGGTTATTATCTTTAACTAAACCAAAAACAATAGTTAAAAAATTGTATTAATTGAAATAAATGTTAACTAAAATAAAACGCTTATTTTATTTCAGCAAGTTGCCAAACATGTCTCATTTCCATTTAGTTTAATTTAACACAATTAAATAACTAAAACTAAATACACTAAAACTAATAAATAAAAATGACAAAACACAGTTTAGTGCAAAAAGAAAATATGTAAATAGAATATAATTCAAAATATGAACAAAAATTATAACAATATAGCAATGATACTAAGCTCTAAGATTTTTCCGCCCTAGCTCACCTTGAGAGAAGCAACAATGTCTGATTCATGAAAGAATTTATTCATCTCACTGACTCAATAACAGCTCTCTGGATTTTTTAATGGTTTCATGATAAAGTTTTTGTTGTTGTTGTTTTCAGTCCCAATATAATTGCATGAAAAATGCAACGAGGAAGGATTTCAGAACATTTGAACCATTTTTGTCCATGTAATGAAAGTCAGTGGGGTCCAAAACAACACTGGATTCCTTAGACTTTCACTGTATGGACATAAAAACACTGAGTATCTTTTTTGTGTTGCACAGAATAAAAATCATCCAGGTTTGGAGTGACATGAGGGTGAGTAAATAATGACTCTAAGACTAAAAATCTGTGGTCCAACAAATTTTAGAGAATATATATATACCTACGTTAAACTAAAAACATGTATACAAAAAAAGAAACAACTAAAGCAAACATCACTGTGTGCTGTGAAAGCAAGCTTGTGTGTGTATCTGCTTCATCTCCCTTTGTTTCTTCACGGTCCACAGAGGTGATTGACTTAACCCTCGCTGCGCCCTGAGGGAGAGACTGTAACAGACCGCTCAGACCACCGGACCCGCACCGAGCGGCGGCTGATTTGCGATGGGCTGTCCGCGGAGTCACATACTGTGAGACTGCTTCTCAGCTTGATAAAGAGATGGCACACCCACATGCACACTCACAAAACACAGTCCTGACAGCAGCCATCACTTTAGAGTGCCAAAGCCCAGCAGTCCATCACTGTGTGGAGCGGGAGTCCGCTCACTGCCAGCTTCCTGCACACTGAAGTGCCAGAGGGAATTAAAGCCCTGAGCCTGGGCATTACCTGTCTCTGAATTTATTTATATGCAGTGGGTCTAGTTAAGAACTGCTAATTGAGTGTGAAAGTGCAATTGAAGAGAAGACACCAGGAAAAAAAAACTGACATTCAATGTATCAAGCTGGAATTACATCACATACTCCTTCTAAACGTTTGATTGGACATCTGTTATCAGGGATGACAGGATTTTTGTTGTTCCTTAATTAAAATTAAAATAAATAAAATAGATTTTGACATACTGTATACATTGCAATGTGTTCGACTTCATGAAGCTAGAATAAAGCGTTTTTTTATTTGTTTAAAAGCAGAGGGACTGTTCTTTTTGTGAAAATGATCAAAAACGCTGGCGGCGGCTAGCAATTTAAAAAAAAACTAAATGCTGGCGGGGAAAGAGTTAATAAACACTACAACAGTATAGGCTATAAATAATTAGGAATGTCCCGATCAAGTTTTTTTGTGCCTCCGATCTGATCAGTCACTGGATATTCAGTTTACTGAGCCTCGATCCGATACTTGTAAGTGTTCAGTGCAATTCAAGTACATTAAAGTTATTAAAATCAATCCAATGTATACAGGGATGTGCAGAGAGTTTCTCAAGGGCAGGAGCTCAAATGTAAAAAAGGGGCATCTATCACTACAGAGTAATTCCAATATAACAATTACTACAGTAATTACATTTATAGTAACAATATTATTATTTAGTAATTATATTTAACCTAATAATAAGATACTCTCTCTCTCATATATCTTAACCCTTTGGCGCATATTATCACACCGGTGTGATTTGAACGTTCAGTGCATCATGTGATCAACTGCTAAATTTAAAGGTGCTTTGGTGTTTTAGCTGGAGCTGAGCCACAGACAGACGCGCTCAGCGCTTGACATATGACAACTATTCCGTGTTTTCAACCACATATGGTTTATTTTAGGTTTCAGACATTTAAATACACATAAGTACTAGCAAAACAATACATTTGTATTGTACATCTATGGAAGCGGCAATAGTAATCCTTTGTATTGTAATTTGATGACGTGATCTGATACACATTGTATAGGTAACTATATAGTTTGCTCTATTCTTCTCCCTCTTCACCGGTCACTTACTTTCGTGTATTTCGGGAGAAGTGGATGAATTTTCGTGATCCGATTCTCTGAATTGCAGAGCAAACTAACATGGCGGTGCCATCGCATGTCATAGATCAACTAACATGATCATTATAAAAGGTTTTTAAATGACAAAACACACTCACGTACACATATTTGAGAATCGGAATATCAGATAGTTCATGATATAGTTAACAAGTTTGTGAATATGTTTAATAAAAAACGAAAAACGTATTAAAAGCAATACATCTATTATCCAGCACTGTTGTGGCTGCGGTGTGTCACATGACAAGCATGACACGTCACCATGGAAATAATAAGGTAATACGCTGATTTCACGCAGCCACCATTTTGAAATCGAAAGTGAGGCTCCGGTGGGAAAAACCCTGGAAGTAAAGATAAACAACAATGCCTTTGGACTACCAACCTGAAGCTGCTGCCGCGATTTACACTATTGGATGTTAATATCCAATATAGGATATGTATATAGTTCATTCCTGCTTCTTTTTTTACTTTCTGAATTATATTAAAAAAAAAATTTATTTATAAATGAATTTCACTGTATATAGTCTAAAGTATAAAAGAAATGTATGTACAGTTTTAGAATTGACACAACATCATTAAACACAACAATAGAGAGCCTAAGTCCCGCCCCTCCGCTTCCGGCTCATGGGACCTTATTTCGGAAAAAATATGTATGGAAGTCAATGGCGAGAGATAACTTATCTTTTTATTCCGTCTGAACTGTGCCCTGAACTACACATATGATGTTTGTCAATTTAAAAGGTAATTATGAAGGTCAAGAAAGTCGCAGTTTGTCATAAAACAGAAGAGTAACGTTTAGTTTTATGTGAAAATCGCTCAATGAACTACCAGGGTTATTATAGTTTTGCATTTTTCATTAGTTTTTATTTTTATTTCGTTTTGACTTTTTGTTTTCAAATTCAGTTTAGTTTTAATTAGTTTTTAAAGTAGGTTTGCTAGTTTAGTTTAGTTTTTATTTTTTGAAAATGCTTAGTTTTAGTTTAGTTTTTATTAGTTTTAGTGTTAGTTTTAGTCTTTTTTTGTAATTTGGGTTATTTGTCAGGGGCAAGATTCAAAAAAGTCGGAAAAAGTATTGTGTAATAATAAAAACATAATACAATTTTAGAAAAAAATTCACACCCCATTGAAATTCCTTTACCTCTTACAAAATCCACACACTGTACCAAAAATCTACACATCTTCTATACAGAATTCACACCCTATACAAATACCACAGCTGTACAATTTTCACACCCTATACTAAATTTACCCTATGGGGAGAGTGGGGTGATTTGTGCCAGGGGGGGGGGGAGTAGTTTCACCCCTTGTTTCTGGAAAACCATAGAAGAAATTGGTCATGTGACCACATAATTTTGAAAAGCAATCACTTTTACTCATCCTCCAAAGAAGAGAGACACATGGCATGAGAGTTAAGCACATTTTAGTGCAAAAAAACAGTTTTTTCCCTTTCAAAGTAAAATTTCTATGATTAAGGTTTTTTGATTGTAGTGTCTGAAAAATTATAGACAAGTTTGAAAACATTTCACACATGTTTTAGTGCTTTAGTAGGCTACACAATGAGTCTATACAGTTAGCATGATGTTAGCTCTTAACTGCTGGATCATGCTAGTTTTTCAAACTTGTGGGTCCGGGGTGATTTGTGCCAAAGGGCCTGGGTTAAGTTGTGCCAGATCCAGACCACCTAGACCTACATACTCACAGGGGATAATCTTGAGAAGTGAGGAGATGGGCATGCCTCATCATTGTTTGACTTAGGCCTTCCTGCTATTTGTTTAATTTAGCTAACACTGATTTCAGTTTTGAGTTTGCACTACATTATTAAAGAGAAGTTTTATTCCGTTTTTAAGTGGCCTATGTCACAATAGTATGTTTAGAAATTAGCCTAGTCACTTTATTCTTATATGTTACATAATTGACAGACAGCGCTATGTCAACAGGCATCTACTGCCAAAGCCTTTTTGCCTGAAATGAGTCACAAATATCATATATTGTGTTGCTATGGTGCTCTAAATGGTTGCTAGGGCGTAGCTTGATAGCTTCACAATGATCCTGAGAGACTGATTGGTCGTCTGAGTAAAATGAGCCCGCCCCCTTGTCTCTATGACACTGTGATCCAGAGTTATGTTCAATACAAAATCCCTATGCAATTGACCATAGTAGGAAAAACGCATGCTATGGTTTTCCAGGGTGACAATATCTAAAATAAACCTTAAATGAGTAATTTTGTATTGAATTTGTCTTGCTTTCATATAGCATTACAGTTCATAACATTAAAATGTTCTGTTTTACTTCAGAAATCACTGGCACAATTTACCCCAATGTATTCCCCTAAAGGCACAACTTACCCCGCACCAGGGGCAAGTTGTGCCATGAGACCACTTTTTCCCCAAAAGCTATATTTCTGAAACTATTTATTTCAGATCCAAAGTTATTGTTCTCAGGGATGCACCACATCCTGAAATATATGTACATCGTTAAGTTGAAGGAATTACTGCCATGGCCTCACTTTAAAGTCACTTTGAGTAAAAACTGGCACAACTCACCCCACTTTCCCTACAGTCAATAGCCTACTCATCTGGATTGAAGCAGCAAACATTAAGTGTAAAAGTAAAAAAATGACATAACATTATTTAATATTTGAATCAAAGCTTATATAGTGTTTTGACATCGACAACCACAACCAAAAAGTGCATTTTACCTCAAACTTGCGACTAGTTAACTTTCTAAAAAAAGGCGCAATCGCTTCTCGGGTCGACATTAACACACTGACAAAATTATATTCAGAATTTAAAATATTTTGATACCACTTTTTAATGTGTGATTGTAAGGTGTTCACGAGATACAGATACTAACCTTTAGCGAACTTGCTTTCAACATCGAACGAACACTCGACTCGTTCTCATGGAGACGGTGTGCACGGAGGGGCTGTGTGTGTGTGTGTGTGTGTGTGTGTGAGTGTGTGTGCGCGCGCGCATGTGAGAGACGCATGAGTGACAGAGACGGAGGGAGAGCAGGGAAAGGAAATGCAGCTGAACGAATACGCTGCGTGTTTTAAATAGCGTTAAAAAATGAAAGACCTTGACAAAGACGAAAACTAAGGACATTTACTCTATAATTTTATTTTATTTTAGTTAGTTTTGCCAAACACACATTACAGTTTTAGTTAGTTATCGTTTTTTTGTAATGCCTCGTTTTTATTTTTATTTCAGTTAACGACAATGTTTTTTCCCACCTAGTTTTCGTTTTTTCGTTAGTTTTCGTTAACGATTATAACCTTGTGAACTACATCTCTCGTCTCGCACTATGTACGTCACAAGATCCGTTGCTCGTATGTGTGTATTCTGTCCTATTTATGATTCTGTCTCAAAACACTCAGGCATGACGGCGTAACGTTACGATTATAATGTAAGACTATAGAAAACATGACAGACGTTAGCTTCAGTAAAGTTAGCTTCATTCATTGAGAGAAAAGGTATGACGTCGCATGTCCGCCTTCTGGGTTTGTAGTCTTTGTAATTACGTATTTTCACAGTCTTATACCTCAGCAGTTTTACATCAAGCTGCGACTTTCTTGACTTTAAAATGTATCTTTTAAATTGACAAACATCATATGTGTAAATCAGGGCACAATTCAAACGAGATCAAAATATTTGTTGTCTCTCGCCATTGACTACCATACAATATTTTTCCGAAATAAGGTCCCATGGTGGTCGACCGGAAGGGGAGGGACTTAGGCTCTCTATACGCCATCGCATTCACGGTTCTCCTGTGATTAAAGGCGACACTTCCGGTTTTCTTCCCACCGGAGCCTCGCTTTCGATTTCAAAATAACGGCTGCGTGAAATCAGCGTATACGTTGTAAAATACCGGTCGGCTTAAAAAATGCTGGGGGCTTAGCTAGAATTTTTAGCACCGAAAGGGTTAAATAAATAAATAACTTACTTTGTTAAAAAAAGTGCACATCAAATATGCTAAACACGGAAGCTCGATCGTACATGTGATACACGTTAAAAACAGACCTTACTGGTTCTCGTGCGTCATGCATGCACATTTGCGGTTCTTCGTTTAATTTTAAAGGCGGCTGCCAAACCCCCTTGAAGGGGCATACTGCCACCTACTGCACAACACCTGCTTGACAGTTGACGAAAAATAAAGGATCGGGCTTTGGATAGCCAATACCGATCAGTTAAAAAACATGCCCTGATACCAATCCCTGAGATCGGCTTGGGACATCCCTAATATAGGAAGATTCCTTTGAAGTTATGAGTTCTCTCGGTTACCTAGTTTACCTGCAGCATTGTTTATCACCCTCTGTCTTGCTCTCTCTTTCTGTATATATTCTGCTTGAAATCATGCCACTGATTCTGACTGCAGCAGTGGAAGCAGGCTGTGAGCTCTATTAATAAAGATGGCCAGCAGGGTGCTGGAGCTGTGGCTAGCCATCCTTTACAGCACTGTCATACAGTATCAGCTGCCTCACTCGCCACATTCTTACGCTGCATTGAAAAACAAGAGCAGGGAGAGAAAGAGCGTATGAAAGGAGGTCAGTGTGCATGCACGAATCTGTTGTGTTAAAGACCTGCATGGATGCGCTTGTGCGCACACTTCCCCATAGTGGGATGCTTTTTCTTGCGGAGGAAATTCACACGCAGACTTGTGAAGATCGTGTCTAGCGGAGCAGGAAGACATTGTTCTTTAGAAGAGATCAGAGATTCATTGGTTAGTTCTTGATATGTCAGGAAAGTGAGCATGGAGACTGCAAACTGACCTTCAGTGAAGAGTGGATTTCTATGTTTTAGCTTTTTTGGCAGTTGAAAAATTAGACAGCTGACAGCCCAGTGGCAACATTGCTTTCCCATGATGCTTTAAGCATGGAACCTGTCTCTCCTTCTACAAATATCTCTCTCTTTCATTGTTTCTCCATCTCATCATCTACTGTACATCTCCATTACAACATCCATGTATAAACTGCAGTATAATTTCATCAAGTTCTGTTTTTTTTTTTTTTTTTGTATTATAATTCTTAAAAATATATAAAAATCTTATCATAAAACAGTGAAATGTGATCATTATAAGGCAGATGACAAATGATACCAGTTCTTGTGTGTTCTGCCACACTGGAACCCAATTAATCCTGCCATATGACCAAAAGTTTGGGGTCAGTAAGATGTTTTTAAAAGAAATGAATAGTTTTGATCAGCAATGCACATTACATTGATAAAAAGTAACAGTAAAGACATTTATAATGTTACAAAAGTTTCTATTTCAAATAAATGCTGTTCTTTTGAACTTTGTATTCATCACAGAATCCTGTAAAAATGTATCATGGTTTTAAAAAATATATACACTATATATTAAGCAGCACAATTGTAAAATAATAAGAAATGTTTCTTGAGCAGCAAAATCAGCATATTAGAATGATTTCTGAAGGATCATGTGACACTGAAGAGTGGAGTAATGATGCTGAAAATTCAGCTTTGCCATCACAGGAATAATTTTTTTTTTTTTTAAATATATTATTTAGAAAACAGTTATTTAAAATTGTAATAATATCTCACAATAGTTTTGTATTCCTTAGTGAGCATGAGAACATTTTCAAAAACAAAAACATTTACTGACCCTAAACTTTTGAACGGTAGAGTATCTGTTTCCAGTATATTATTAATGAAATTGAATCATTTTCATTGATCATGATAATGATAATTTGAAAGGGTATATTTGTTTTCGCTAGTGTGACCTGAACCTGTAATGTTGCTTTGTCAGGTTTACTTTAAGATATAAATAGAGTGCTATGTTGTAACTGAAATGCTTTGAAAGTCTATTTCTCACCTTCTTCTTCATCTTTACATTCTTGAAGATGGCGTGCACTCTCCAGGTCTTCGCAAACATGGCGCCAAATGCTGTTGTGTAACCCACAATGAGGATCCATGTACGGACCTAAAAACGTTAAATGTGAAAGTAAAACATGGTTGTTACAAACCAATAGTTAGGCACTGGAATGCTACCCCAAAAGCCAAGGTTAGACTGTAACACCAGTCTATAGAATACAAAGCAGCAGAAACTGCAAAACCATAAAAATATAGTGATCCGACTTCTACTATTAGAAAGCAAATCGGGTGGGCAAGGTGTGTTGTAGACAAGTTGTAGAAGTTCCTGAAGCTTTTTTCTTTTCTTTTTGTTCTCTCTTCATCTTCTGACCCTCTTCCACAGATATAGTCTTCTTTATTCTGAGCTCCTCCGGGAAAGTAATTCTCAGCATCTATAAGGCAGGACTGTCACTACATCTTGTTTTGTTGAGATTTGATGTGGTTTTATGTGATGTATTGCGTGTTGCGCTGGATTCTACTGAATTAAATTAACTCAACATGTGATAATGAATTTATAGTTGTCATTAGTTGTCAGATATGTTAATAGTTGCATCTGTAAAAATGGTCACATATTATAGTTTATAAACCTTAATTAGATTGTTGTAACTTGTAACTGTATTTATTGGTAAAAAAAAAACTTTTTTAGCACTTTAGTTTAGGGTCCAATTCTCACTATTAACTAGTTACTTAATAGTATGCATATTACTAGAATTTTGGCTGTTTATTAGTACTTATTGAGCACTTATTAATGCCTTTTTCTGCATGACCATATTCTACATCCCTTAATCCTACTCAATACCTAAACTTAACAACTACCTTACTAACGATTAATAAGCAGTAATTAGGAATTTATTGAGGCAAAAGTCGTAGTTAATAGTGAGAATCGTCCCCCAATCTAAAGTGTGACCGAAAACATTCATTAAAAATACAAATAATTAATTTCTAATTGATTGAAAATATAATAATTAATTTCCATCTGACACAAAAATATGTTGCTAATGTTCAAAATATATTAGCGGAAAAAGTCCTTATTGTTGATTCCTAACCATTTGTCTTTGAGTCCAAGATAAAAGAATATTAATTGCCCAAATTCACCCCATTCTTGATATCGCAGGCCGTAGAGAACAGAGCCCGTCTCAGGCAGGTAGCATGTGCCCTGCTCAACACATTTGTGAGCTATATTTCCCCTGTGACTGGAGTTACTGCAGTAGCCAAAGCCTCATAATTAAAAGGTGGATTATGGTCACATGCAAACAGACAGTGGAGGCGTGACGAGACACATCCAATCCTGCTTACTCAGTTTGGTGATACAACCTGAGTAGAGGTGAAAAGCGTTCAGATTCAAATATAGAGGAGACCAGGGACAGTTGTCCCTGTGGAGGTTGGCACAGGGGAAGCTATCGAAATCTCAAAAAGGTTTTGAGTCAGACATCCAGTTGCACAAATGCTTGTTTTCTCTAGCACTGGTTAGTCATGTTGGTTTACAACACCAACGAAATTCTAAATTAGAATAATTAACAATATCCTTCAAACTAAAATTCCAATTTCATCATATGTTTGCTTATCATTGTGACAATTTATCCATTACAGCACATAAATGTACACTCAAAACACTTACGGGACAAAAAAAAGACAACTAACCCATGGTCTAGACATTTTCATATCTGATTCACAGAAATCAGTCATTACTCACAGTACAGAGGGTCTCAAACTCCTTGTCTGACACAAAAGATCCATCCAGACCAAAGAGGAAAATGGAGGCGTACGACAGCAGGCCACCCAGAATGATCAGGTTGTTCATATAGGGACTCGACATTTTGATCAGCCTGAAGATGGAGGGAAGCACACAGCCGATACATTAAATATTCACATTTCATTTATTATTAACAACTGCAATTAAATGAGCATCTACATCCATGACTGTATCATATATACCGTGGGATCCAAAAGCCCAAAACCACTAGTAAAAATGCCTTTATTTTGCATTATTTTAAAACGTTTATGCAAAATAATAATTTAAATAAAAGATTGAATGAAAGAGCATCTTCTGTGAATCAAGAATATCTGACAAAAATACAAATCCTGAATAATACATAATAAAATATAATTACATAATTATATTAATAATTAATTTTCAGCAGTCATTACTCCAGTCTTCAGTGTCACATGATCATTTAGAAATCATTCTGATTTGGTGCTCAAGATTTTTTTTTTTAAACTTTGTGTTAATTATCTATCATAACTTTTCTATTTTAAATTTTTTTTTTAAATCCTAAAACTGATTTCCACATGAAACAAAAGATCCCAGATTTCCAGTGTGGTCTCAGACTCAGGTCTCACTCTTGAACTATTTCCTGTCGTAGTCTCGCTCAGCCCTGACCTGTGGTTGCGGTTTTTGATGTTAAAGAAGAGGAAGGCTCCTGCCATGAGCATGCCCAGGATAGTGATGGTAGACAGGATGCTGTAGAGAGGGACGTTTATTTGCCGGCGCTGCAGACGCACAAACGTCCGATCCTTCGGCGGTTCAACACCTACGAGAGTCATGATGGTTCACAGTCAGTTACTCTTGGAGTCATCTCAAAGAACGTCATCTCAGAGAAAGCTCTCAACATTTCCCTGTGTAATTTAAATGACTAAGATTTTAAAATGCCATTCATGTGACATACAGTATTAGCTCTATTTCTGCACAATGTTATATAATAATATTTGTGGATGGGTTTAAAAACGGTGACCGTGATGTAAGATGTGATTAGATCTTACATCATAATGAGAAGTTGGAAGACAGTAGAGCACTTAAACCAAATGAGTCATCAAAATGAGTCAAGAGTTATTTGCGTGACTTAGACAACCTTGGTGATTTCATGTACAACTGTGAGGCTTTACTAATATTAGCTCAAAAGCAAATGGTTTACTCTTTTTCATTTAGAAAGCAATCTCAGTTGGGGTGAGTGTTTGGAGATTTTTTCCTCTCTTAACTCTTTTCCCGCCAGAGTATTATTTTTAAGTTGCATTTTTGATCATATCATACACAAATATTTCATGGCCCCCAGAATAATTTGTTGTATGAATATGTAAACAGTGAATATATCAAAAGAAAGAACATAGCCTAAAACATTTTATTCAGCTTCATTCATCATTTTTTTTTTTATCAACACTTTGAATGTGGGTACGTTTCTTCAAAAAAACATTTTTAACAAAAAGTTAAGAAAATCATGTTTTTGTCAAAGACTTTGCCAGACCGGAATTACAACACAGATTGAGTCCATCAACATAACAAAGCTTGCACAGCCCTTTACCTCTTTGCAGGTTTCGGCATTTTTCTCAGTAACGTTGGGCAGTTTTGATTTGTATGCTGTTGCATCGTGCTGATGACATTAGCTTACTTTAGCATTAACAACTTCTATCCGCTCCTTCTGGTTTGCGGCCCTACCCTATAACAGTAAAAACACGTTTTTCTGGAAAAACTCATCGATTGGCTGGGAAGTGTGTTGTCATAAATGATGGAAAATCTCAACAATGGCGGGGAAAGAGTTAAGTATGCCAGATGATTCCTTCAGATTCCCTCTGAACAAGCTCCGTTAAAGTAAGACAATTAAACGTTTTACTTCTTGTCCAACACTGTGTTCCTCAGAGGCAATTTAAAAAAAAAATACAGGGAATAAAGAAACAAAACAAACAAAAGAATGTCAATGTGGCCAAACAGAAAAAATACTCCTGAATTATTCAGATGACCACACACAGAACAGTGGGTAGACAACATTGGCAGGCGTGTGAACCGTCTGTCTCTCTCTCACTCAAACGCTGACCCGCAAACACAAACAAACGGGGCTTTTCCTACCTTGGAACCTGATGGTGTTGTTGATAAGGTCCAGTACATCTGCAATGGCGTTGTACTCGCCCACCTTCACCTCTTGACCCTCTGTGAAAGAAAGCAAGAACAAGAGGACGACCGAGATAAGAGCAGTGTGTTCAAAGCCGGCGGCCCCCAGAGAGAAACATGACAATAGACAGTACATTTAGTTTCTGTGCGCTTCACTGCAGAACCTGCCCAACATATTGTCCCAAAATACTCTGACCTGAAAAAGTATGTAAATTGCAACCTCACGCATTTGCACATCAATTAAAAGACACCTGATTAGAGAGTCTGGAAAAACAATGAATTGAAACATTGATCTCATGATGAATAACTCAGAAAACCTAGCTTTTCTAACAAGGATGCATTGTTAATTTTGACTTTGGCTTTGGCAAAAATGTCCTTTAAAGGTGCAGTAAGTGATTTCTGGTAAGAGCTGTTAATATTTGAAATCACCAAAACAAACACACCCCAACCCAAAAGGATCACACCCCTATCTTGATGTCTCCGCCCCCCACATGTACACGCTATGCAACACAGGCAACGACTGGCGGAATCTGCTGTGCCTGCTGCCCGAGGATGTCATCAGTAAGTGAAAGCAATTTGTGTTACTATGATAATTCAAGTTGAATGTCTAATTGTTGTATAGCTCCTCTACTCCTTCGATGGCAAAGTCATCCCTTCCATCCCAGAAAATAAAACACAATTTTCAAGTACAGCTCCCTACATAACACGATAGTCTAAGTAACTAATATATTACAAATGTGACAAGATTAAGGGTTTATAGTAGCCTGGGTGCCAGCCCGAACCCCGCCCACAACATTTTTTGGTCGGGAAGTTCGGTCTGGACTCGATCAGTTGAGGAGTAATTATGCTCGGCTCCCAGAAGGCCGAGCCAATCAAATTGCCAGGGCGGGCTTTAATCGATAAAGGACAGATGATCTGTGGTTACGTAATCACCCACGTCACCAAAGAGCGCTTGTTTTGAATTGGTTTTCAACAAAGATGACTGCAGCTGGAGAATTGAGATGTTTAGATTCTGCTATCGCGTCTGTTATAAAAGAAATCGACAGCGCATTCATTTTAAAAGACGAACAGAGAACCGCAATCAAGGCATTTGTCGATCGGAAAGATGTGTTTGCAGTCCTTCCTACGGGATTCGGCAAAAGTGTAATTTATCAGCTGACTCCGATGGTCGCTAAGAAGATAGGACGCAATGAAAACCCTGTGGTCATTGTGGTTTCTCCTTTGGTTACACTCATGGAGTGCTTTATTATTACTTTACTCATTACTTTACTACTTCTTCCTTCATGTGTGCAGTTGAGCTCTGTTGACAACTATGCATCGCTCAACATACGTCACATACTGCGTTGCTCTGATTGGTTGTAGGTCTATCCAATTGAGTGCAGAATTATTATTTTTTCCTGGTTCGGTTAAGACACGCCTCATAATCAAAGCCCTATGGAGCAGTATCAGACTCACATTCTGCCTAGAATATGAGTATGACGAAATCAGGCTAGGTTTATAGCGATCCTTAAAAGCAGAAATCAAAAGAAAAAACATATTCAGGCCTTCCCGCTCCTTAAAGTCTCTCTAGTGCTGGAAAGCTTCTCCGATATTAACGCGGGTCCTACCTCTTGCCTGATCGTAACCCTTCTTTTTAAAGTTATATTCCCCAGGCATTTTTTTCTTTTGTGTTTTCTCTGGAAATCTCTAGTTGTTCTGCTAATGTCTTTCTTGTGCACTGAGCTCTCTCTCCTCCCCCATCATGAGTGGACATGCCCCTTACTGCTGATTGGCTACAAGTGTGCTTTGATGCTCAGTCCGATGCATTTTTCAACAACCATGGAAAGCCAGAGTTCTCGCGAGAGCACAAGTTGAATTTGCTCAGCGAGTTACTCTGGCGTCGAGTAATGATGCTCATTAAATATGCCCTTGTATCCGAGCTGCACCAATCACATCGGCTTATCTGATATAGCTCTGTGCACCAGTTCTGTGACGTCGAAGTCATTAGTAAACATTGCAAGATGGCTATGGATGAACACTATGGATGATGGCTATTGTTTGAAACAGCTTTGGTCGCTACAGTGAACGAGTTAGACTTGACTTTTTTATCTAAAAGTAGAACAGAAGACGGTGTTCGAATCGTTCCTTTGCAAGAAGGGTGTTTTTGCTGTTTTGCCGACCAGATACGGTAAGAGTCTAATCTACCAGTTAGCTCCGCTGGTAGCTAAGCGATAACTTGTTGTGATTGGTCGTAGTGTTATCCAATTGCGTGCAGTGAGATTTTCAAATGCATGCTTGGTGCCGCCCCTCGAGCTGGCCGATATTCATTAGTCGATGCCAGACCATTAATTAATCTTTCAGATTTAGGTCTGGATTTCCAGGCTACTTTTCAACAGCGTTTTTTAATTTTTTTAAATTGCTCACTGCACCTTTAAATTAAGTCAATATTATTTAGCCTTGCTATATAGTCATTTTAGCCCATTTTACTCGCACACTGA
This sequence comes from Squalius cephalus, assembly GCF_949319135.1. Taxonomy (NCBI): domain Eukaryota; kingdom Metazoa; phylum Chordata; class Actinopteri; order Cypriniformes; family Leuciscidae; genus Squalius; species Squalius cephalus. Next base: position 9,270,601 of record NC_137129.1, read on the forward strand.
TCCACTCAAGACTGGAGAAGTCTACAAAAACATTTTTTTATTTTAGAAATTGCATCGTGCAAAAAGTGCAAAGTGCATGTGAGTTAAAAACAAATAGACACAAGCAACTTTTTTGTTTTTAACTCACATGCACTTTGCACTTTTTGCACGATGCAATTTATAAAATAATTTTTTTTTTTTGTAGACTTTTCCAGTCTTGAGTGGATCAGTGTGCGGTTAGCCTCCCTTGTTGTTCATTCTTCAATATACCATTGGCTCTACACACCTGTAGTACAAGGAACTGCAGTACCAATGGTACTTTATTTTGGTACAAAGGTCTTTTTTCCTGTTTGGAGCGCTACATATTTTTTTCTAGCCCATTTTACTCTGAATGAAATGGCACAACATAGTAATTTTTTTGGTGCAAATTATAACATGATATACACAAAAGCTCAAAAGTTTGGTGTTAGTAAGATTATTTAACATTTTTGAAAGTCTCTTATTCTTACCAAGGATGCATTTATTTGATACAAAATAAAGTAAAAACAGTAATATTGTGAAACATAATAACTTTATAACCAATTTTCCAATTATATATTATGGAAAAGCTGTATTTTCAGTCTTCAGTGTTACATGATCCTTCAGAAATCATGATGCTGTTTTTACTTCTTTCTTTTTTTCCCTTAGTTTTTTTTCTTCCATTTATTTATAACCATAATGCATATTTTTCATTTTGTCTTTGTTATTGCTAACAAAAAACAAACAAACAAAAAAACCTGAACTAGGTATTAAAGATGAAAACAGATGGTTGGTAAGTTGTAACTTGAGGTTTTGTATCCAAAGATGCAATAAAATAAAGCTTAGTGTCAATAAATCCCCAGCAGAACAAGACTTCCTCTCAGAAGGCAAATATAAGGCAAATTCTGTTCCAAAAGCCATCTTAGAACTCAATATTTCTCCCTGGTGTTCGCTTTAAAACTACTTGTGTATTGACTGTCACACTTGCAGGGAAAAATGCATTCCTTCTAGAGATGAAAACTAACTTTAAAAAAAGAGAACATAGGCAATAAGATATTTATTATTTAGCTCCTGGAAGTATATAGTTTCCTAACTGCTAACATTAAACATTTACTGTACTGAACTGAGACGCCAACCCATTTTCTGCTCAATACAATTCATCTGATGGTCTCAGATTTTCACATATAACTGCTGTGGGTTAAACTAGGCCAAGCTTTCATGTAAATAACAAAATTTAAACATGATAGCCAACAAGATTAAGTAGTACTAGTACTAATGGACCTCCTTCAGTCTTGCTGTGTCAGGTGAATCATTGACTGTGAATAATCAGGTGATGTCAGAGCTCCATGTAGTAAACGTCATCATTCAGGTACTTATCTGACCATGAGATCAATGGGACACTACAAAAACCACAAGCATGTAAACTGATGGACAGCATTCCGTTATTAGTTGTCAACTGTAATGACTTATAAAGACTTAAATATTGGTCAGAAAAGTCTGAGAGAGAGAGAGAGAGAGAGAGAGAGAGAGAGAGAGAGAGAAAGAGAGAGAGAGAGAGAGAGGTTAGGAATGAGTGTGAGCTGCAAAAATCCTATTCTTAACTCGTTTGTGTCTTATTTTCCAGTTCAAATATCTAAACATTTTACAGTAAGATAAAATACATTTCTATCAATGTATGAACTACTCTCTGAAAACAAGTGAATGAAACCTTGCAGTGTTGCTTCTCAACATATATCTGGATTCAGAGATATTTTTATTGGAAAACAAATTAAAGGATCAATTAAAAAGTCATTAAGAAGTCATTTTAGTGTGAATGATGTGTGAAATGTGAGTCGTTGTGTGAGTCATTGACTGACTGAAAAAACTAAGTTAACGAATAATGTGAATGAGTGAATAAGCGAGAAAGTGAGTTAATGAATGACTAAAGGACCCCCAAAGCAAATGTGTTTAAAAGAATGTGTGAGTGAATGAACAAACAAATGCGTGTGAGAGAGAATAAATACAGTGAATAATAATGTGAGCGCATGAGTAAATGCATGAATGATGGGTATGAGTGATTGAGTGAGTGAGTGAGTGAGTTAAAGGTGCAGTAAGCGATTTCTGAAAAACACTGTTGAAAGTAGATTGGACCGAGCACCACAACAAACGTGTAGCCAATCAGCAGTAGGGGGTGTGTCCACTCATGATGGGGGAGGAGAGAGAGTGAGATTTGAAGAAAGACTGTTGAAAGAGAGATGGCTGAGAGACATTACAAAAGAGAATAGGTCAAAGGAATACCTCTTCTAATATAGAAGGGTTATGATCAGGCAAGCGCTTTAAGACCCGTGTTAAGATTAAAAAAGCTTTCCAGTGCTGGAGAGACCTGAAAACGGACACAGAGGTTGCGTTATTTCTGCTCCATACGTGACCTGAGTAACATTGGTTTTGAGTGTTTGCAACTGACGACTAACAACCAACTTTTGTTTGTATGTACTCTTATAATGTATGTTCATTTTTTGATCTTCCTTGTCATTCGTTTATCATCTTCGCTTTATTTTGCTTTGCTTCTGCTATGATAACGAGACATCCACTCTCACATTGAATGTTCGTGCATTTAGGGGGCCGAAGAGAAGGGTGTGTTTGTTTGGGTTGATTTCAAACATCATTCTCAGAAATCACTTACTGCATCTTTAATGCGAGTAAACAAACGAGTGAGAAAGTGACTGAGTGAATATGAGTGTGAGTGAGCGAGTGATGAAATGAGACAGAGAGCAGAGTAATAGAGTGAGAAACCCAAAGAAAGAAAGAGCCCAAAGCAAGTGTGCGCTTTGAGTCGGTGTGATTGTTCTCGGTGTAGAAGACGACGCTCTCCAGGGCGCTGCTGATAACAGCTTCTCCTTTCTTTCTTTTTTTTTCATTATTTATCCCAGACTGCCATTCGCCTTCATATTGACAGACAGTTCAATCACCCCTCAAGCCAAACAACCCTCCGATCCTGCGGCCTGCTCACAAATACAGTCTGAAGAGGTGATGTAACACACTATGGGAGGGATGCCTCTGTGCCGAAGCAGATAAGACTGAAGAGGGTGGGGAACGCTGGCCTGCGGCTGCCATGGGGTGTGAGGGGGAAATCCCTGCACTAAGATTAAATCCCACAAACCAGAGTTAATCTCCCCTGCCCTCAGGAAACACACACACATATACACACTGGATTAATCACATCAGAGGGCCAAGCAGGGGAATTCTCTGACCCCCATTAAACTACAGGACGGCACCAAAAAACCGCTGTGCACACGACCATCTACGTGATGTATTGCACAAGCGCTGACTCAACGTCGCACTGAGATATGTGTCACACATATTCTACAAAACGACACTGGCATAGATTGAGATGTGCATTTAACCCGGAGAATGATCCACATTGGCTGAACGACCTGAGTTTGATCCAGCATTTCCTATAAAAAGGCTTGTTAACCATGAAAAATGACCATCTAATGGACTTACCTTGAAACTGGGTGAATTTTATGGTTCCCATGCGTTCCCCGTTCCTGAACATCACCTGACCCTGCAAAAAAAAAACACACACACAGCGAACAACCTTCACAAGAGCTGCTTATCACGTGTAAATGGACAGTTTGCAGAAGTCTTGATTGCACAGTTGAGATGATTAATATCATGGCACATAATCCAAGCTGGACAGATATATTTTACAAGGATCGATTTTCCATCTTGTTGTCATATCCTTCACTCTTGACACAGCAACAAATTGGGAGTGTATAGATTGAAGTCTGGCACAGTGCTTGTTTTTTGGCTCATTTATTAGTTTAAAGATCTTTGAATTGATCACATTCTTGAGGCAAACATAATTAATAGCAGCACTATTGATTTGTTAAATTAAAGGAGTGCATGGAGGCCTGAGACGGTTGTCAGGTTGTGCCAGCTGAGGAGAACTGGGTTGCTTTACTGGTTCACAAATACAAAGAAAACAAATTCCAGAAAAATATAACATACAAATTGTTATATAATATAATATAAAGTGTTAAATTGCTCAGGTCCATGCTAAAAAATAAAATAAAAATAAAAATTAATTATTATTATTTTTTTTTATTGTTGTAGAATGTAGTTAATATTGTCAAAATTATATATATATATATATATGAAGGCTTATATCATCTTGTCCACATGATACAAGATGTGTTTTTGTTGAAATGTCCGATAACCAATATGCAGAAGTGTTATATAAATATATATAACACTTCTGCATATTGGTTATTGGACATTTCAACAAAAACACATCTTGTATCATACAAAAAAAGTATATATAGGTAAATTTTTTCTTACTTCAGCCAGCACAACTCAAACAAACAAACAAACAAACAAACTAAGAAGCAGCATAATGGCAAAGAAAAGTTGTAGGTTTAATTGCAAATAACAGTGATCCAGAAAATATAAAAAGGCTATTTTGCATTATCCTTCTTATGCCCTTGAGAGATCATCACAGCAATAAGAGCATTGCAAGAAGCTTTAAATTAAAATGCATCTACTAAAGAGGAAGAAACCAATTAATATTAAAAATATAAATAATAAATCCCTTTACCCAGTTAGAAAACAATCATTAACAGAAGAAGTAAAGTTTCCAGCAAAATAATGAATTCAAATATGACGCAAAAAGCCTCAACAGACCTTGCAGGTTAATCATGGATATCTGATCAAAACGTAGATGAGTATCTAGCATTTTTACTTAAATAGCTCCGTCACTGGATCAAAATACTATCTAATTTGCTCATTAAATCCTAAAAAGGAAATGTGTAAATGCATTTTGCTGTCTGTCTGCCCCCGGAAGTGCCTAATGAGCCATTTAAAAGGATTTGGGATCACTCGGGCCAATAAAATAACAGGTGAGAGGCATACTGCATTACCATGGCAATGATTAGAAGCCCATTAAAACCATGGGAGGCAAATCAGAAGTGATCATATCTCTAAAAATGTCTGTCTTTGAAGTGTAGAGCAGGCTCCGGTCCCAGTGCGATACAATTCTTTGTTTAGATGCTCTGACGTGGGCGCGCTGGATAAATGCTCGCCTTCACAAAACACATTAAAGCTTCAATTCAGAGTTATGTGTGTAAACAATATAGAATGTGAACTGCAGTAGGCTACTCGTATATTTACATATACTTCATAAGCCTTCAAATCCTAATTTGTTGATTTATATGCTGAGCAGGATCTCATTTTTGGACATTGTAGAGACAATACAACAAGGAGAAATAATGGTCATGTTTTGTTGTTCAGGACCATCATTTTCATTATTAATTTTATTCAGTTTTATTACAACTGAGGAAAGAAAGTCATTTGGATGGTGGCATGAGGGTGAGAAAATGGTCACAGAATTGTATTTTTTGGATGAACTATCCCTTTAAGACTCAAGTGAAAAGCTGTGATACTAGTCATAAGGTTTTTCTAAATCAATGAAGGCTTTTTCTCAGTTTTCACACTCTTTCTCAGTTTCTTTGTTGAGACTGGTTTCATAACAGTAGAAAAGCTGAAATAGGTTTTGTTGCGCTACAGGTGTGGGCTTATGGGTCAAACATGGCACCTTTATCCATCTGCATGTGTGGTGTGTGGTGTGTGTGTGTGTGTGTGTGTGTGAGTGAGTGAGTGAGTGAGTGAGTGAGAGAGAGAGAGAGAGAGAGAGCGAGAGAGAGAGAGAGAGAGAGAGAGAGAGAGAGAGAGAGAGAGTCTGTGCAGAGGTGTGGACAGGCCAGGTGCAGGGGGCCTTATGGAGATCACACAGGTGTGAAAGGCACCCTCAGGCCTGCAAAAGGGGGTTGTGGGTGGAGGTGATGAAGGTGATGAAGGTGATGAAGCAAATGATAATGTCGTTGTCGAACAGACCAAACTGCCACTCATATTAGCAGACTGCAGATAGTTTGGCCCTAAAATATCCCCCCACCAGTGTTTGGAATAACGCCGTTTAAAAGAATGGCGTTAGGGAACGACGTTATTTTTTCAGTAAAGGGGTAATCTAACTAATTACTTTTCCCGTCGTTACAACGCCGTTAACATTACTGGACGTTAAATGCGGTGCGTTACTATGCATTTATTGAATAAACTGTTTAATCCGAACGCACCCCTGGCTCGCACAGCTAGTGATGAGGTGGGTTAATAACAAGGTAAGCGATTATGATTGGCTAAGGCAGAGTCATGTGTTTCATAGTAGCCAATCAGAGCCAGTGTTTTTACACACATGCCAGCACACGCGCCACACACACACACACACCAGCTAAACAGTTTCGATTCGATCGGTGCATACATTTACACGGAGAATACACGGCCTAAAAATAAATACAACTCGCGTGCAAATTAATTAATGTAATGTGGAACTACTGTTAGATACGCGCGCGAGAGAGAGAGAGAGAGAGAGAGAGAGAGAGAGAGCGAGAGAGAGAGAGAGAGAGAGAGAGAGAGAGAGAGAGAGAGAGAGAGAGAGAGAGAGAGAGGCGCAGGCGCGATCGAAAAGCCGCAAAGTGTTTACATTTGTGTGCGTGCGTGTGTGTGAGGCGCGGACGCGATCGAACAGTGGAAACATAAAAACATTCCGTAATTTTGTTTATACAGGACATTCAAACTGCAAAGTGTTTCCAAATTCTTTGACATATAGCAACTTTTTTTTTTACAGTAACGCAAATAGTTACTTTCCCTGGTAACGAGTTACTTTTATTATAGAGTAATTCAGTTACTAACTCAGTTACTTTTTGGAACAAGTAGTGAGTAACTATAACTAATTACTTTTTTTAAGTAACGTTCCCAACACTGCACCCCCCCCCCCCACACACACACATATAAAGAGATATCAACCTTCTACTGACAATGCAATGACTCCATGCTTTGAGATTTTGTAAACAAGGAATTTGCTGCCACAGCCCACATCTGCAGTGCAACAATCTATTTTCAGCTTTTCTAATATTATACAACTTAAATGAATAATTTTTAGAAGACATTTCCTGTTTTTATTGCCTAGTAAATAATCTAAAACGTTACAAAAGTAATGGATAACTGTCAGAGGTTAAAGAAGAAAACATTCTAATGTGCCGATTTGGTGCACAAGAAACATTTCTTATTATTACCATTGTTGAAAACAGTTGTGTTGCTTAATGTTTTAAAAATTGTAAACAGTGATCATCTCGTTCCAGGATTCTTTTATGAATAGAAAGTTCAAAAGAACAGTTTATTTGAAATATAAATCTTTTGTAACATGTCTTTACTGTCACTTTAATTGAATGTGTTCATCCTGAATAAAAGTATTAATTTCTTTCAAATGTATATATATATTACTGACCTCAAACTTTTGAACAATATGTTTGCTTCTAGAATGTAAGTTGTGCTAACCAAATGAAAGCAGCACACCATTACTTGTCACTCAAAATGATCCACAGAGACTTCTCTAAGATAATGTTTTAGTTCCTGAGGCATGCTGGCACTCAATCGATAGCTCTCCTCAGAGGACTCAAAGTCTGATGGAGAAGCTAGAACAGCCCGTTCTGTTGGACAAAGACCCAGCCATCGGTACGAGACAAACCTGATCCGTGTGGGACCACTAAATCTGTTGTAGTCAGATTGCAATCTATTTTTATGCGATTGTGTTCCAGAAGATTCTATGCTTTGATGGAAAGATGTTAATTTCCCATTTTAAATTAGAATCTGAGATCATGAAGTGCGTATCCATCTGGTAAGCCACTAAAACATCAACTATTGACAGTGATATTAAAAGGATAGTTCTCCCCAAAAATGTTCTATCTTCTGTTTAACACAAAATAGGATATTCTTAAAGAATGTTGGTAACCAGACAGTATTTTTTTCCTACTATGGAAGTCAATGGCTACCGTCAACTGTTTGATTATCAACATTCTTTAAAATATCTTCTTTTGTGTTCAACAGAAGAAATAATCTCATATAGGTTTAGTACAACTCGGGGGCGAGAAAGTGCTATAACTATCCTTTTTAAAAAAATTGTATTAATACAATTAGTAATCATAGTTGCAGATAGCGTGATCATATACTATACAGCTAGCCATAGAATGTGGAACAGACATTAGCATAGCTACATCAGGAATTGAAAAAAGCTGTGATAATTGTGTCAAACAGCTTTCCAGCCCTGAAGATTTGCTAAAGATCGCATTTTAAGGATTTACTTTAAGTGAATGAAGATTATGCCAAAAGTAATCTAAAAGTAAAAATAGAGGAAATGAACAATTAAATATACAATACTTTAATTCTCCAATAAATGAATTCTCTTATGTCGGCCAATAACCATTATGGTACCGATATATTGCGCATCCCTATCTAAAAGGAGGTAGAAAGACCAAATGCTCTTGTTTGCATTTCTGCTCATATCTCCACAGGTCTTCCAGCAGTATTTTCTTTTTTATGTGTGTTGTTTGTTTTTCCTTCCTCTCCATTAAGCTTCTGTGCTGAGGTCTCGCGGCACATGCATTGTTTGTTAGCAGCCTGGGCAAACATAAAACATACTCTGCTACACATGAGAGATAACTGCTTGATAAAAGCCGAAGATGGAGGGCTGGAGGACATACCGTACTAAAACCCAAAATGCACATTAACCCCTATTCATTTCCCAAACCAACAGCATTTACTGCACTATCAAAATGCCTTCATTTTTTTTTATTATAGAGAGACAGTTTGGTTCAGCTTCAGCACGTGCCTTTAGATTTGCTGACTTGCCTTCTTTTTGCGCTCTGTGATTCTCTGTTTTGGCAGCCTGCAGCAGTGTGTTCTCATAAACAAACACACATTCGGTGATGTCTGCAGACAGGACACTCCCTGCATACCAAATATCTCCCTACCTCTTATCTGGTTCTCATTCTGTCAGCGGCATCGCATGTTTAGCATTACTAGCCACTAATCCCAAGTTGCATTCTTAAATGTTTGCCCTCCCTTCAGCCTCTCACAGGCAGTTTGCAGCAATGAAAGCAGGCCTATCTCTCTTTTGACTTGGTGATCACAAAATGGCCTTTACAACTCTTCAGCTTTAGGAAATGACGGCTCAATATAAAATGACATGCCAAGATTGTGCTAGCCATAGTAGCTTTTTTAGTGGAACATGTTACAGAATTGTAAACCAAACACTGTGCTTGGACCCAAGCAAAGCCTGGTTAACACAAACTTACCGTCACTCCAAAGAAGTTGGTTTCGTTCATCACGTCCAGGACCATCTTGCCCACCTCTCGGTCATCCACCGTGAAGTTGTGGTGCATGTCGTGCCTCTCCTTGTGTCTGAGGAGCTCCATGACACGGGTGAGGGTCTTCGCAATCACCCAGATGCCATCGTAGGCAAAGCCGTGAAACTTGCTGGGCTCCACTCCTTTCTGCTCTCGCTCCCGGTTGTACTCCCTCGCGTAGTCCTGCGGCGTCTGAACACACACAGGTAAAGCAGCACTGCTTCACAAATACGGAAGCCCAAGATGATAAAAATGGAGAAATCTTTTAAATCATTAATACAGTCTTCAACTTAACATTGATTTTAATTACACAAATGTCAATTGGTGTAACAATCAGGTACAAGTCTCTTATGCTAACAAAGGTGGCATTTATTTGATTGATAATAGAGTCAGAGCAGTAATATTGTGAAATATTATTACAATATAAATTCCTGTAATCTTTCAATATATTTTAAAACGTAATTAATTCCTGTGATAGCATCAATACTCCAGTCTTCAGTGTCACATGATCCTTCATAAATCATTCTAATATGCTGATTTGCTGCTCAAGAATATCAGCAACTTGGACATGATGGTCTAAGCTGCTCATTTCAACAGGGAAAATAAAGGAAAGCTGATAGTGAGAAACTATTGAAACTGAAATTTAAATGCATAACTTTTTCCTATTGCACATGGTAGAATTTTTTGTCCGTCAGAAATCAGAAATGTCATTCATAACTTGTGAGATACCACCGCATTGCAGACACTCACTCTTCCTGATATTCCCTTTATCTGTTTGGCACTGAGGGGCTCGAAGTCCACGCTGATATAACCCTCCATGGCTGTCAGCAGCTTCTTAGTGGTGCAGTTTGTGGAGTTTGCCTGTTCCCACCAGTTCCCCTGATACCATCCTGGAATGATCCACTGGTACTTACTGCCATACATGTTCAGGTTATAAGCCTGGAGCACACACACGAGATCAGGGACTCAACAGTCACATCATTTCAAACAAAAATCAACTGTTAAGCAAACTGTATAATGACACAGTTAAACGTTTCTGTGGCACATCAGTATATTAAATAAATGTACAGATTTCATTAATTCAACAGGTCTTTTGCAGTAAATCTGAGGCTGGTGGTGCATGTTATGGTGACTGGGTTTGCTGGGCTGGGCTAACTTACACAGCAGAAGACCTTAGCGGCCAGATTCTCATCGAACTGACCAATGATGATCCGAACATCATTATCCTACAGAGAGGTGGGAGAGAACAGAATTAAACGGGTATTTAAAGATTTAAATATAACCGATATAATGGTGAAATGTGCAGTATGTCACAATGAAAAAAGCCCTAAGCGTGCTGGTAACCACAAAGCTGTATCCTTAACCCAGGAATTATTCCAAAATAATTACATGAAATTCCCATCTGTCATTGTTCTGAAAAACAGGTAGTCCAGCCCCACTCACGCTATTGGTTGAAATGTTGTTAGGTCACTCCTACTTGGGCCTCTCAAACAAACAGACTGCAAATCCATTTGGAGAATAAGTTATACATTTTGCGTTCAAGGAAACATATCCCAGACACTGGAAAAGTAGTGCACACACTCCACTCACTTGTATGGAAATACAAATACAAATCCTTGGGCCAATTCCAAGTCCTGTTATCCATCTCTTCCATATCATTTTTGTCTGTTCTTTCACTGTCTCTATTAATAAAATGCCCAAATGCTTTAAAAATAAAAGCAAGCAGGATTTTCATGAGAAAAGCTGTTAAAAAAACAAGTAATAAAAACTCAGTGAGTGTTTTAGCGCAATTTTCTGACGTCATGGGATCACAACACTAAGAGATAGTAAATCTTGTTATGTTTTTTTTTTTTTTTTTTTTTTTTTTTTTGTGCGTTCCCGAGATTAGACCTTCCTTAACATAATGCCGAAAACCTGAAGTCTCTAGGTGGTCTGGTTGAGGAGGAGATAGAAGTGCAAGATTGGTGCGCACAGACAGAACAGAAATCATGAGTTAACAATCGCAATTTTGTCCGTAGGAAAATTGCGCTAAAAATCCAAAAACACTGTTAGGGTGTGTAGCTTTGCTAGGTGAGACATAAAGACCAAGGGCCCTATTTTAACGATCTAAGCGCATGGTCTAAAGCACAGGTCGCAAGTTCACTTAGGGTGTGTCTGAATTCACTTTTGCTAGTTTATCGACAGGAAAAATGGTCGGCGCGCCAGGCGCATGGTCTTAAAGGGTTGTCCCTATTCTCTTATTGAGTAATGGGTGTGTATTGGGATTTACGTGCATTAAACCAATCAGACTCTCATCTCCCATTCCCTTTAAATGCCAGTTGCGCTATATCTTTATGTACACAATAATAATCTTTTACATTGTAATCCTTTTATTTTAAATACTTGGCATGTTTGTGTGCTGCTGTGCGTCCCTGTGTGTTTAATAAGCAGAGTGTACACGCGTTGTGGACCCGCCTATAGGCGCACATTACTAACGCGCTCTTTAAATAACAAAAGAAATTGACTCATTGACTTTAGACCAGGTTTCAGTTGGTCAATGACGCAGTCTATTTCTGTTGCCTCAAAATAGCAACGCTCCAACAATGCGCCAGAACACACCTCGTTTTCAGACCAGCACGCCCAAGGTCGCACAAATGGGCGCAAATGCATTTGCTATTTAAACAACGTGGTGCAGGACGTGAAAATGATAACTGCGTCAAACTGAAACTAGCAAAAAACACTTGCATCGCACTTGGCACTGCATAGCGCCGGGTGTAAGATAGGGCCCATCATGCATTGGTCACACAATAGTATTAGCACAATAGTATCAGCAGTATGACTTGCTTCATATCCAGAAAAAGAGAGAGATCTGCATCTATAACCAGCATTTATGCTGCATGATTGAGTCTGTAAATAATTTAGCCCACTTCAGCATTGTTTCCTTTCCACCATGTCCAGTTCTGCATCATGAAGATCAATCCATCACTAGAGCAGGATGAAGCCAAGACTAAATCCATGAAAATGCTCTGGACGCATCTGTCATGTGCTAAGGGCTATGCTAATATTCAAGATATAAACCTGCATATTCTTCTGAGGTTATTAAGTATCCTTTTTTCTCATTCTGCACATCAGGATCTAATAACATCCCTCTCCACCCTATTAACTATATTGCCCTTGATTCTAGCAAATGCCAATGAAAATTTCAGGTGGAAGTCAGACAGCCTTGTTTGAGGGTCGCCGCAGCCCCATCCATCAAAAGATGTGTCACAGTTGCCAGGATATTGAAATGCCCACCAGCAACTTTAAGAAATCCTCTCTGAATATATTTTTCTTTTTTCTTTTTTCTCTTGGGATGTCATCCTCAAGCAGGAGGCTACGGGAAGAGCATTTAACTTGCACAACTAATGAGCTGCTCAAGATGAAAACTATCATGTTTAAGCAGAAGAGAAAATAATGACTCCGGTGGGTGGGCAAGCAACATCTCTGAAAACAGTAGCGTTTACAGGTAAGATCACAGCGGATGCATTAAAACTGATCCCAGGCCTGCTCTAAACTCGACAATAGTGACATAAACAGCATTCGCAATGGAGCCGCATTCAAACACTGTTTGAAAGTGAATGTGTGGCATGTGGCAAACAGTTTCGTTCAAATGTTTCTCAGAGACTGCCTCATTTGCCACAAAACCACACTCTGCAGTGGTGCCAAAGAACACGCTGAGATATTGGAACTATTGTGCGAAATACTCCCGCATCCCTTTTCAGGACCGAACGCTTGGGTCAAGCGCTTCTTGCTTCACAATCAGCAGCCGTCACAAAGCCCGCTGCTGCTCCCGACGGCGTGGGCACTTAACCTGAATCTGTCCAGCTGTGTAAGTGGCTCCAGCTGTCCTGGAGTCCTGGCAGACACAAGCTTCTTACACCCAGTCAAAAAGGAGGCTGGATCGACGCCAGGCTGCCCCAGGACACCGCTCACCACTCGCTTTGCTTTTATCAAGAGCATGGTTGTGAGACTTTCCCAAATTTACATAGCGAAGGGTAGCCCATCTACAGTGGATGTGTGTTTCAAAACTCTCATAAAAGTCTCTTTGTTTATATATAATGCAACACGGGTGACTGCCGGCCCAGACTCGTGATAATGGAGGTACTAAGTCAGGCAGGTAATAGAAATCATAATAGTTTCATGGTGGAAAAAAATGACTTGGCAAAAAAGGTGGGAACAAACCTTTAGTTGGAAAATTGCAATGTAGGAGAAGCAGCAGTCAACAATGTAACCATGGCTATTCAGATCATACACAGACCCAACTAAATTGATCATGGCATTCCTGCCACTGTATTTGTTTATGATAATGACTAAGAAAATATTTCAGTATTCTCTTCCAGAGTCATCCAAAGCTTTATCCGCAATAGTTAAAACAATGACAACACAACTCATTAGTATATAATTTGCATAATATGGAATAATTAATATAATAATTAGCTTAATAGGAAACTGTCAAAGCGTAATGTGGCTGAACAGAAATAGAGAAACCGAAAAAAATATATTTTAAGTTCTTTTGCATTATATAAAAAACAAATTGCACTGTTTTCTCAAGGAACAATTTAAAAAAAATAATTTATCTTATTAAATTCCCTAATTTGTCTTAATTTTGTATTTTTTTCAGCACAAATGAAACTACTTTGCCAAGTGCCATTTTTTAAGGCACAAATGTAACAGAATTCAGCAAGATTTATGCTCAAAATAATAATTTCTTAACTTTTTTTTTTTTTTTTTTTAATTTGATAAGAATTGGCCCAAGCTGAATCTGAACTCTGGTGACTTTGAGTGGAGTGTGTGCATTACATTCCAGTAATTCAACACAGAAAGTTACATATACTATATATATATATATATATATATATATATATATATATATATATATATATATATATATATACATATACATACATACATACATGTATGAGTGGGACATTGTGTGGACTGTGAGCTATTCATGTTTGGTGCCTGTAAGATTTCTTACCTTCAGTTTCTTCACATTCACACAGGGATCATTAGAGAAACTCTCAGTGTCTGCAATCTGGATGTCTGCCTTCTCCAGCTCATTGGTCAAATCATTCCGCACCTGTCAGAGAGGGAGAATGAGTGAGAAAGGCAACTAGAAATGAAAGAGAACTGAATGAAAGCAGGGGTTGTGGATGGTGAACCACCCAGAAAAGTACCCAATCAAAGGCAGCACTCCCTTGCTCTGATACATGTCTCAATTCACTCTAATCTCCTGCTGATCTGACGTTCCCCCTGCATCCCAATCAGCCTGGAGCATCTGTGGAAAACTTTCCTCCAATGATCCCACTGGGCTTTGGATAAAACACGACTCCAACCAGCTTGGCTCCCCTCAGACTTCATCCATCCTTGTCCATGGATGCTTTTGAAAAATGGACCAGTTCCTTGCAAATAAAGTCTCAATACCTTCCGCACTCCACAAAGATTTATGGAGTGAGAATCAAAGCATGTACTATATTGAGTGCCGGTGTATTGTTTAACACAAAAGGTGATAAGGAAAGGGATCTTTTCATACACTCAAAACCGCTTGCTGCAAAAATTCCAACCCATCAACAAGACATGGGACACACACATTACCCAAAAATACATTCAAACATGGGATGTAACCAGAGTACGCTGTGCTGTAAAAGGTCACAAGTACTGTTTGGTACAGGGTAAAACTCTCAGAGAAGCTTTTTCTTTAAACTTATTCTCTTAAATACAGTCATACATATTAATACAGACATTTTTGCCTGTTGAGTCATAGCTTTTATCAGCATCTCACTCCATAAGTGTTGTGTTTTAAAGATCTCGAGACCACTGAACCAGCCTTCAGAGATTGAATATTTGGCAAGTCAACCCACTGACTAGTCCATTTTGAAAATACACTACCGTTCAAAATGAATACTTTTATTCAGCAAGGACGCATTCAATTGATCAAAAGTGACAGTAAAGACATTTCCATAAATGCTGTTCTTCTGAACTTTTTATTCATCAAAAAATCGTACCAAAAAACAAATATTTCACGAAATTATTAAGCAGCGAATGTGTAATATACAGATGTAAACCTGTTTAAACACTTGGTAAGATCTGCCGATCTGTCTCGGCTGACCACCGGAGGCGCATGTTAAAACCAGGAGTAAACGGTGTCAGATTTTGGCAGAAACCTGAACTCATTCTGACAGACGTTACCTGAAAAGCCTGGCTGATCCACATTGTCTTGATTACTGATGCGTCGCGCATATTTGTAGCTTAATGCTGGCAGATCCTGGAAACCTCTTTCCACATGAGCAAGTGTGTGTGTTTGTTTGTGTGGGTGTACGTGTGGATCTCATGAGCATGTATACGAAATAACTGTGCTTGTGTGTGAGCGCAAGAGACCACCTGATTTAAGCAATAGGAAAGAGAGACAGAAAGAGACACAGAGAGGGACGGGTGGGCACTGTAGTAAAGGAGCTCCAAAGGATTATGGGATTTGAGAGCTGTCCTAAAGCTGAGGAGAAATGAGCATGATGTGATGTGAAATTCATAATGCATTTATGCACTGACCTGTCAAATGAACCCAGAGAAAAACAGGAAGCCACATAAATCAGTTAGAGAGACATAAGAGCACAATACTGGGTGTCAAGAAGCTCTGCAGGCTAATTTACCATAAACCAGACATTATTCTCCATCTCACCCAGATATACAAACTCTGTATGCCATAAATGCCTACAGTTTAAGGTTTCCAAAGGAGACCACAGTCCAGATTTCAACACAACCTATTTATAATGTATTTAAATGAATTTAATAAAAAGGCCAAGAGGCTCTATCTACAGAGGCCCCCCAAAATGATAGGGTCCAAAACATTTAAGGTCACCTAGATTGACAGTGTGTAGATAATATGGTGTTTGTGGCAGTGTTTTTATTGTTAACTAAAACTAAATGAAATATGTTTAAAGGTACACTATGTAACTTTTTTGGGTTCAAAATTAATAAAACTGAAATAGCGAGTCAATATACTGTATCATCAATCTTTTGGGGTAGGCAAGGCCCCGAAGGATCCATCTGTTGTATCTTTCATTTTTACGGGAAGCGAAGGAAGCATTTTGAGGCCGCATTTGAAGAAGCCTTCGAATTGGGACAGCCTTCGTCACAGTGATGCAAACGGCCTTCGAATGCGCCCTTCAAAGGATGGACACAGCTATAGTGTACCTTTAAGTAGAAGCACTAAATTACTCAAACTAAATCTGAAATAAAAATAAGGCTAATTCAAAATATAAATAAAAGCTAAAATAGATAAAAGCTAATTCAGAATATAAATAATTACTATAATCATATAAATAATACTAAAATAAAACTAATAATACTACTACTAATATTTTTTTTTCATAATAATACCATGTTTTTGGATCAAATTTAAATAATTGGTATTAGCATTAGCTTTAGCCTCGGCATTAGCCACACTCCCCACTTTCCAAAGGTGATTCTTTTCTTCACGGCATCACAGATATCAACCAGTCATCATGATACCAAGCAGCAACATGTTCTCT